>NC_059231.1:18317201-18622201 GCF_020615455.1 Coregonus clupeaformis | reverse complement strand
TGTCGTAGGTGCTGTGGATCTTATCCTTCCCCTTCTCATACAGCTCACGGTACAGACGCTGGGACAGACAGACAGACAGACAGACAGACAGAGAGAGAGGGGAAATAACATCACTACTACTATGCCACAAAACAATCCTTTTAATAATACCAACATACCAGGGTCTTTGACTTACTCTACACAGCTATAACGATTCAACATCTTTCAAGGGATTCATAACAAAAAAAAACCTGGATCATCAATCAAATTGAATAATTAATACATTATTTTATGTTTCCAAATAGTGGGGGAAGAGTAGCAGTCATTTGTAATCTTACCGGGTTGGTGACCTTGTTGGCGTTCCTGATATTGACAAAGCTGACACCTTCTGGGTCCAGGGTGTAGTTCGTAGCCTTTGACTTTTCATAGTCATTCTTGTACTTCACCTACACAATACAACACAATTCCATGTGTGAGTTACTACCATACAAATACAATATATTACCATTCTATGGTAACTACATATATAGGCTTCCTTTTACTTCACCTACAGTACACAACAGAACACTGTTCCGAGTGTGAGTAACTCGACCTCATCCATAGGGTCATCCTACAGTATGTGCATCTCATAACTGAAACTTTGCATCTGAATAGATTATTATAATCTTTTTACAATGACACAATTTGAAGAAAATAAAGTGTTGTCTGTCTTTCTTACGCTGCTGGCAACAATGGTGTTTTGTTTGGCCTGCTTCATGAGAGGATTGTCGTGGGGAAGAGAGTAGCCAGTGGGCATGAAGTTCTTGTTGGCCTCTTTGTACAAGTTCTGAAGAGAATAAAGACGTGTAATCAGAGGAGGACATGAGACATGAGGATCATAATAAAACAATGTCTGTTTTTAGTCATCTTTTCTATCCATAAACAGTTAGAGGGAGTAGTTACTATCTATGCATCTTTGAAGTTACGCGTGATGTATGCTTTGTAAGAGTGTACTTAAAGTAAATAAATTATAAAAGAAAATAAGTAAGGATGGAACACATCTTACATCGCTCTGGTTGAAGTTGGCCAGGCGTGCCCTCTCTGTATCCACGGTGACAGCGGGGGAGGAATTAGTTCCCTTGACATTGGTGGCGTAGTCGTTTCGGTAGTGGAGCTGAGAACATGAGAGGACAAAGGAGGAATAGGTGAGAACTTTAAATGCTTCATCTTAATGGCCATGTACATAATCTCCACCCGGCACAGCCAGAAGAAGACTGGCCACCCCTCAGAGCATGGTTCCTCTCTAGGTTTCTTCCTAGGTTACTGCCTTTCTAGGAGGGAGTTTTTCCTAGCCAACGTGCTTCTACAACTGCATTGCTTGCTGTTTAGGGTTTTAGGCTTGGTTTCTGTATAAGCACTTTGTGACATCTGCTGGATGTAAAAAGGGCTTAATAAATACATTTGATTGATTGATCATCATGAAAATAATTTGAATTCTTAACTTGAATTTGTTCTTAACTGACTCCTCTGATTAAATAAGGGTTAAATAAAATAATAAAATGGTGATATAAAAGTAAGACGCTTTACAGTACTCACATCGCTCAGGTTCTGAGCACCCAGTTTTGCTGTCTCATAGGTAGGAGTGTCGATGACCACAGAGTATTCCTTGAACGCCTCAATGCCCTTGGCTCTGTACTTGTTCTGGAAGACAAGAACAAATACATCCACGTCTACATCTGTGGGGTGAATCTGATTCCTACAGTCATTACATTAGGAGAAGAGAAGAGAGGAGAGGAGAGGAGAGGAGAGGAGAGGAGAGGAGAAGAGAGGAGAGGAGAGGAGAGGAGAGGAGAGGAGTAAAGACGGATTAAGAAAGATAGGTGAGAGGCATGCGGAGGGAGCATACATCGCTCTGCAGTTTGTCAGCAGCCTTGACGCGCAGGATCTCAGGGGTGTCCCAGGCATAGCAGCCAATTCCCCTCAGCCAGTTCAGGTCATCCTTGTAGAAGACCTGGGGAGCCACAGAATAATAACAATCAGTTAAAGAAGTAATAATGACAAGCAAGAAGACATACAGAATTAATTAACTATAACTTAGAACTACATAATATAATGAACTACATACATATAACTATGTTAGTTCCCAATAGTAGTTACTTTGTCTGACACATTCTACAAGATACTAAATTAACGACCATACCCCAGAAAATAAAAATAACACCAAGTCCTCTCTTCCTGAAGAACGTTTTTTTATATATAAAAAATATTATAGAGTTTATTTAAATATAATGTTGTTTATAATAAGTAAGAATAATACATTTTATTCAATTGAATCATTTAACTTCACATGAAACTGTGATTAAATACAATGTGAAAACCCAACAAATACAGTTTTCCACATAAAAAAAGTGTGTTCAAATATTCAAAGTTCAGATGACTCACGTCGCTGAGCTGCTCGTTGACCTTGCGTGCCTGGACGAACACCTGCATATCAGGCATACAGATCCACTGGTGCAGGTGCTTCCTGTAACCGATCTCACTGACTTGGTTCTGGGTTTGACGGGCTGAAAGGACATCTAGCATATCTGCGGGGATGTGGTTCTTGGCCTTGGTCTTCTCATAGTCCGCCTTGTACAAGCGCTACATATAGAGAGGGTACATAAACCATTACATGTGTATACATTTCCATTTATTTAAGATCAATGTATTTGACTGCCATATGGAAGCAAGTCAAGTAAAGAGGCAATCATGAAAAAAGGCAACAAGACTCACGTCAAGACCCATCTTTCCAGCTTTGAGGCAGCGGAGAGTTTGTGGGTCGTCCTCCAGGGACTTGGGAAGGGTGTAGAGGGACTTGAACTTCTCATAATCCTCCCTGTATTTAACCTATAGGGGAAGGGATCATATTGGTTGCAAATTAGGATTTCTCAATGAAGAACATCAAAACTCAAAAAAACGTCTTGGACTACAAAGGGTTTTAAATTGGGTGATATGTTGAACTCACATTGCTGAGGACGACCTTCTGTTGTTTGGCGTGTTTCATAGCATGGGAGTCTGATGGCAGCGTGTAACCCGTAGCCTTGATCTTGTCCCAGGCAGATGTATATGTTTTCTAGATGACACAAAAGGAAACATAAACATCATAAATACAGCATTTAAAATCCTAATAGGTCATTTGGAGACATAGCGTAGTGTCTACAGTAGAGCCGTACTCACAGTGCTGTAGAAGTGCTTGAGGTTGGCGTTGTGTGCGTAGTCGTAGGTATCCAGGATTGTGGTATACATATGCTTGTCTTTATGGTAAGCCTCCCTGTAGTTCAGCTGGGGAGATAAAGAGCATATGTTTTGATACAAAGCGGGTTTTATACATTTTTATACTATTAAAAGAGATGTGTAGTATGGTGTAGTATAGTATAGATTTCTGTATTGTACATCTGACACTTACATCACTGGCCCAGGTGTGACCCAAGAGAGCAGTCACGTAGACTGGGGTGTCTGTCACGATGGAGTAGTTGTTGAATTCCTTCTTACCCTCCTCTTTGTATTTGAGCTGTGAGAAAATAAATGCAGAGGGTTAACAAACCATGGTCCCGTGTGGCTCAGTTGGTAGAGCATGGCACTTGCAATGCCAGGGTTGTGGGTTTGATTCCCACGGGGGACCAGCATGAAAATGGATGCCCTCACTACTGTAAGTCACTCTGGATAAGAGCGTCTGCTACATGACTAAAATGTTTGTTTTTTAAATAGTCTCCTATCACTATTATATTCTGACAAGTATTTTTATGATAAAATATACTATTTATTTAGTATTTATGATGGACTGGTAGTCAATCATTAACAAACAAAAGACTAGACGAATCATTGGTATAAATGACAGTAAGTTATCTGTGACAGAGGTGATGTCTCTCTTGGTACTCACGTCGCTCTGCAGCAGGTAGGCATTCTTGGCGCGGACAAGCTCAGGTGTGTCCCAAACATAGCAACCAATACCCTTCATCCAGTTCAGGTCTTCTTTGTAGTACACCTAGCAAACAGATAGACAATACCACAACGCTGAGATCAGATCAGTTGGATTTAATGGGATTTTACAAATACTGGGATAGTGTGGGGTAGTGTAGCTAACTAAGGACAGCAAAGGGACGAGGAACAGATGAACCTACATTACTATTAGTATTACTTCTATTTGTCTCGTAAAATATGTAATTGTATTGTTTTTAAAATGTATATAGATACTGAACAAAAATATAAACGCAACATGCAACAATTTCAAAGATTTTGCTGAGTTACAGTTCATATAAGGAAACCAGTCAATTGAAATAAATAAATTAGGCCCCAATCTATGGACTTCGCATGACTGGGCAGGGGTGCAGCCATGGGTGGGCCAGGCCCAGCCAATCAGAATGAGTTTTTCCCCACAAAAGACGATCCCGCAGGTAAAGAAGCCTAATGTGGAGGTATTGGGCTGGTGTGGTTACAAGTGGTCTGCGGTTGTGAAGCCGGTTGGACATACTGCCAAATTCTCTAAAATTACGTTGGAGGCAGTTTATGCTAGAGAAATTAACATTACATTCTCTGGCAACAGCTCTGGTGGACATTCCTGCAGTCAGCATGCCAATTGCACGCTCCCTCAAAACTTGAGACATCTGTGGCATTGAGTTGTGTGACAAAACTGCATATTTTAAAGTGGCCTTTTATTGTCCCCAGCACAAGGTGCATCTGTGTAATGATCATGCTGTTTAATCAGCTTCTTGATATGCCACACCTGTCAGGTTGATGGATTATCTTGGCAAAGGAGAAATGCTCACTAACAGGGATGTAAACAAATTTGTGCACAACATTTTAGAGAAATAAGGTTTTTGTGCGTATGAAACATTTCTGGGATTTTTTATTTCAGCTCATGAAACATGGGACCAACACTTTACATGTTTCATTTATATTTTTGTTCAGTGTATTTATTTATTTATTTGTAACATATGTTGTGAACGTGCGAAATACAACGTACATCACTCAGGATCTCGTTGTTCCTGCGGGCTCTGGTAGAGTCCTCCTGGTCGGGGTGGCAGGTCCAGTTGTGCAGGTAGGTGCGGTACAGCACGTCACTGAGCATGTCCTGGCACCTCTTAGCCACCAAGTTGGGAATGATGTCAGCCGGGATGTGGTTCTTGGCCTTGTTGGTGTTATACTCCTTTTGGTAATCCCTCTGGAAGAAAGAACAGGGCACTGTGTTGAGATCTCAAGATATGTGGATTATTTTCAAATAAAAAATATAATAAAATCAAATGAAAGTATACTTGTCATATGCATACTTGCATGTTCACCATTGCAACAACAAAATAAGAATAGAAGTCAGTAAAGCATATTCAATAGATGAAAATAACCTGACAGAACTATACATATGAATAGGAAAGTATATCTACGGAGTAAATATGGCATTTTCCAAGTTCCAACAGAGTATATTTTAAAACTTGTATTTATACAGATAGATTTAAGAACAAATTCTTAATGACGACCTGCTGTTGTCTTATTGTATCTTTGGTGAATGTAGTGACTGGATTATCATGCGTGCGATTTACTAGATTATACTGTGGAAGTGATATCTTACTAGATGTGAAGATACAGTATGCAGCAGTATCATATTTTACTAGATATACTGTAGATATACTATAGCATTATAGCAGTATTATATCTTACTAGATACACTGTAGATATATTATAGAATTATAGCAGTATTATATCTTACTAGATAGACTGGAGATATATTATAGAATTATAGCAGTATTATATCTTACTAGATAGACTGGAGATATATTATAGCATTATAGCAGTATTATATCTTACTAGATACACTGTAGATATATTATAGAATTATAGCAGTATTATATCTTACTAGATACACTGTAGATATATTATAGAATTATAGCAGTATTATATCTTACTAGATACACTGTAGATATATTATAGAATTATAGCAGTATTATATCTTACTAGATACACTGTAGATATATTATAGAATTATAGCAGTATTATATCTTACTAGATAGACTGGAGATATGCTATAGTATTATATCAGTAACATATTTCAAATCAAATCAAAATTATTTGCCACATGCGCCGAATACAACAGGTGTAGACATTACAGTGAAATGCTTACTTATTTACTAGATATATGGTAGATATATGGTAGATATATGGTAGATATACTATAGTATTATAGCAGTATTATATCTTACTAGATATACTGTAGATTCAGTTGAAGTCGGAAGTTTACATTCACCTTAGCCAAATATATTTAAACTCTGTTTTTCACAATTCCTGACATTTAATCCTAGTAAAAATTCCCTGTCTTAGGTCAGTTAGGATCACCACTTTATTTTAAGAATGTGAAATGTCAGAATAAAAGTAGAGAGAATTATTTATTTCAGCTTTTATTTCTTTCATCACATTCCAAGTGGGTCAGAAGTTTAAATACATTCAATTAGTATTTGGTAGCATTGCCTTTAAATTGTTTAACTTGGGTCAAACGTTTTGGGTAGCCTTCCACAAGCTTCCCACAATAAGTTGGGTGAATTTCGGCCCATTCCTCCTGACAGAGCTGGTGTAACTGAGTCAGGTTTGTAGGCCTCCTTGCTCGCACATGCTTTTTCAGTTCTGCCCACAAATGTTCTATAGGATTGAGGTCAGGGCTTTGTGATGGCCACTCCAATACCTTGACTTTGTTGTCCTTAAGCCATTTTGTCATAACTTTTGAAGTATGCTTGGGGTCATTGTCCATTTGGAAGACCCATTTGCGACCAAGCTTTAACTTCCTGACTGATGTCTTGAGATGTTGCTTCAATATATCCACATAATTTTCCTTCCTCATGATACCATCTATTTTGTGAAGTGCACCAGTCCCTCCTGCAGCAAAGCACCCCCACAGCATGATGCTGCCACCCCCGTGCTTCACGGTTGGGATGGTGTTCTTTGGCTTGCAAGCGTTCCCCTTTTTCCTCCAAACATAACGATGGTCATTATGGCCAAACAGTTCTATTTTTGTTTTATCAGACCAGAGGACATTTCTCCAAAAAGTACGATCTTTGTCCCCATGTGCAGTTACAAACCGTAGTCTGGCTTTTTTATGGCGGTTTTGGAGCAGTGGCTTCTTCATTGCTGAGCGGCCTTTCAGGTTATGTCGATATAGGACTCGTTTTACTGTGGATATAGATACTTTTGTACCTGTTTCCTCCAGCATCTTCACAAGGTCCTTCGCTGTTGTTCTGGGATTGATTTGCACTTTTCGCACCAAAGTACGTTCATCTCTAGGAGACAGAACGCGTCTCCTTCCTGAGCGGTATGACGGCTGCATGGTCCCATGGAGTTTATACTTGCGTACTATTGTTTGTCCAGATGAACGTGGTACCTTCATGCGTTTGGAAATTGCTCCCAAGAATGAACCAGACTTGTGGAGGTCTACAATTTTGGCTGATTTCTTTGGATTTTCCCATGATGTCAACCAAAGAGGCACTGAGTTTGAAGGTAGGCCTTGAAATACATCCACAGGTACACCTCCAATTGACTCAAATGATGTCAATTAGCCTATCAGAAGCTTCTAAAGCCATTACATTTTTTTTCTGGAATTTTTCAAGCTGTTTAAAGGTCAACTTAGTGTATGTAAACTTCTGACCCACTGGAATTGTGATACAGTGAATTAAAAGTGAAATAATCTGTCTGTAAACAATTGTTGGAAAAATTACTTGTGTCATGCACAAAGTAGATGTCCTAACCGACTTGTCAAAACTATAGTTTGTTAACAAGAAATTTGTGGAGTGGTTGAAAAACGAGTTTTAATGACTCCAACCTAAGTGTATGTAAATTTCAGACTTCAACTGTATATTATAGAATTATAGCAGTATTATATCTTACTAGATAGACTGTAGATATATTATAGAATTATAGCAGTATAATATCTTACCAGGCCCTTCTGTTTCTCTTGTTCTCCACAGCGCTTCACCTCAGGGAAGTCCTCCAGGGTGCCAGCCAGGTAGTGGCCCTTGGCCTTCTCATGGGCGTCATGGTACTTAACCTGAAAGGTTTCAGTTTCAAATAAAAAAACGAATGTCATCATCGATTGCAGGGAGCAAAGAGCTCCATTGATACAGCAATTATACATAGCACAGCACAGTGGACAAACAATCTCTGCTATATTTACATGTTTTGCATCTGCTTCTGTTGCCACAGCAACATATGCAACCACTAGCAGTTACTAATTGATATGATCAGATTGTTTAAAGACAAACTGACACACATTTAACACATTTGAAGAAATCAAATATATTACCAACTATTTTGATTAGATTTAATAGTACTAAAGTCACGTGTCAGTTGCTCTTTAATTATTATTAATATTTAATAGTAATAATCATAATATTCTTTACTGTTAATCATGATATTTGTATTGTTGGTTGTCAAGAGGCTATAAATTAGACTCACGTCGCTGACAATCTCCCTGTTCTTCTTGGCTCCGACTACAGGGATGTACTGGGTGTCCAGCTGGTAACCAGTGGCTTTGCTTTCGTCCCAGGCCAGTTTGTAGTATTTCTACAAATGACAACAAAACAATCCTCAATGTCAAAATCTGACATTTCAGATATGTATTTATCTTTTATAGCATACATTATACAATCCATTAATGTCATTATTAAAATTATGTTTATTATATAACATTTGACATTTATGCAGATAGGTGTTTCTATGAAGACCAAGTTATATGAATGTAGAGTACTTTACCTCACTGATGACCTTGGCGACCTCTCTGCTATGGGCCAGCTGGGGTGTGTCCTCTGAGCCGATGTACTTTCCCTTCTCTGCATTGAAGGTCTCCTTGTATTTCAGCTTTACAACAGAAGGACATATAGGCACAGGTTATGATCAAATCGAAGGATCCCACACAACACAATCTCCTCACATGTTTCTCTAAGGTATGGGTCAAAGGTTATCTGAATGAGGGACTCTATCCTACCAGGGTTGCTTTCAAATAATACTTTGAAACAGTGGAAATGTGCATCCAACAAAAGAGAATAAATGTACGGTGCCGTGAAAATCTATTTGCCCCCTTTCTGATTTTCTCTATTTTTGCATATTTGTGATACTGAATGTTATCAGATCTTCAACCAAAACCTAATATTAGATTAAGGGAACCTGAGTTTACAAAGATAAACGTAAAGTCCCCATATTTGGGGACCCTATTATTATTATTTATTTATTCAGTCTGGTATGAGAACGGTAGCCCCTATCTGCAAAAGCAGGGTGTCTGCGGAAAGCTAATTCTCTTGGCTATTGATCGGCACCTTCAAATCTTTGATATGACTTACTACCATATTTGGGCATACACATTTATAAGCGCAGGCTGAGCCGATGACCTCATTTCAAAATGGCTGCTACCCTCGTTCCGGTTAGCGTTGTGAAGCATAAATGAAATAAACACGGAATACGTTGATACACACCGAAAGCCGGGACTCCACAGATCATGAGGATATCTTATTTGTCTGCCTGTGACCTTCCGTTATTGATCACCAGCCCCGAGAGTCAAAATGTTTTTTTTACACAACGTTTTCACCAAACACCAAACAGCAAACATCTACCAAGGTAAGCTTTGATTTGGTCTGTGTTTGAGCTATAGCTACATGGGGTTAGCAAATTAATCATTAGGTTGGTAGGAACAAATCTAGCTTATTGCCAATGTTATCTGATGATGTATGACTTAATGGTAACTTTGAATGTCCACCGAGTGACTATATCTTTGCGCATAAAAAGTATGATGTTGCCTGCTTACGCGCTGTAGGCATCCATATCCCCTGTATGTCCCCCGACAACACCACAATGTTTGAGAGAGGGTGATGTTGTATAGATGTAGTTTTTATAGTAAACAATAACTTTTAGGCACATCCAGTGTGCAAAAACAGTGCAATTACCACATTCGGACACTTTGGAGAGGTTGAAAGGACACTGGATACACCATAACACCACCACAATGTTTGAGTGAGGTTGATATGGTAGAAATTGTGTTTTTATACTGAACAAATGGCATTTAGGGATTGTAAATATGTAATAGCACTTGAATTATCAAATTTACTGACATCCCATTTTTTTCTGATATTCTTCACATGTTATGGAAGCCATCTGATGTGTTTCCAGCTCTAGTCATCAATCATTCACTTATAGCTTGTCAATGAAATACTATTTTCAAAATAGAAAAACAACAAAGTTGGTTATTTTGTGTGTGCTTGATCTTGTGTATTCTGAACTATGTAACTGCTATCTATTTTCTGATCATTTCCTAATAATCTCCAAGATCTCTTCTTTCCAAATATACCACGATTTTGCATGTCAGAATCATGTAATTACACATGAATAGCAGTTACTTTTGGGTATGTCTATTTAGGCGGAAATCTACATTTTGCCATTACATTTCATTAAGGGAACCTGAGTTTACAAAAATAAATAAAAATGGATACTTATTTCATTTATTTAATTAACAAAGTTATGCAACACCCAATTCCCCTGTGTGAAAAAGTATTTGCCCCCTTACACTCAATAATTGGTTGTGCTACCTTTAAATGCTTCCTGTAGTTATTGAGGCAGCAAAGCATCCTCAAACCATCACACTACCACCACCATGCTTGACTGTTGGTATGAGGTTCTTACTGTGGAATTAAGTGTTTGATTTTCGCCAGGCATAATGGGACCCATGACGTCCAAAAAGTTAGACTTTTGACTCATCTGTCCATAGAATATTCTTCCAAGAGTCTTGATGATCATCCAGGTGCTTCCAGGTCTTTTTTGGCAAACTTAAATCTACTTTTTGGATGAGATGGGTCCGATTATGTCTGGCGAAAAGAAAACACTGCATTGCACAGCAAGAACCTCATACCAACGGTCAAGCATGGTGGTGGTAATGTGATGGTTTGGGGATGCTTTGCTGCCTCAGGACCTGGACGATTTGCCTTAATAGAAAGAACCATGAATTCTGCTCTGTATCAGAGAATTCTACAGGAGAATGTCAGGCCATCCATCTGTGAGCTGAAGCTGAAGCGCAGCTGGGTCATGCAGTAAGACAATGATCCAAAACACACAATCAAGTCTACATGAAAATGTCTAAAAAGCAACAAATTGGATGTTTTGGAATGGCCTAGTCAAAGTCCAGACCTAATCCCAATTGAGATGTTGTGGCAGGACTTGAAACGAGCAGTTCATGCTTGAAAACCCACAAATGTCGCTGAGTTAAAGCAGTTCTGCATGCAAGAGTGGGCCAAAATTCCTCCACAGCGATGTGAGACTGACCAACAACTACAGGAAGCGTTTGGTGGCAGTCATTGCAGCTAAAGGTTTCACAACCAGTTATTGGGTGTAAGGGTGCAATTACTTTTTCACATAAGGGAATTGGATGTTGCATAACTTTGTTAATGAAATAAATAAAATAAGTATATTTTTTTTCTGTTATTTCTAAACTCAGGTTCCCTTTATCTAATATTAGGTTTTGGTTGAAAATCTAATAACATTCGGTATAAAGAATTAGCAAAAATAGAGAAAATCAGAAAGGGGGCAAATACTTTTTCACGGCACTGATAAACGATGAAAGATAAAATAGTAAAATAATTCACTCACATCACTGAGGTTAAAAGCATTGATGGTGGCCAGGATCAGCTCAGGACGATCCACAATGTGTGTGTATTTGGCAAAGTTTTCTTTGGCATCCTTCTTGTAAAGCCTCTGCAAAAAGAAATTAGAGAGAGAGAAAGACATGGTAAGAATTCACTGAAGGACAGCAAACACATACAGTACTAATGACAGATTTGAGGAGCAGAATGTGCCCAATGAAACCTAGAACCATACCAAGAACAGCTTGGATACAGATAAAGGAACTTACCTCGTTTATGATCTTCTGGGCATTCCTGACTTTGACGTGATCGACACCATCGGCAGCCACCCATCCACAGCCACGGAGCCATTCCAGATCGGCCTTGTAGATAAACTGCAGACAGACGGAGGAAAGAGTCAGAAAAACTATTTTACCTAGAGGTATAAAGGGGGGGTGGGAGTGAAGAGAGGGGGGAGATATAGAAGGGGAGAGAGAGAGAGAGAGAGAGAGAGAGAGAGAGAGAGAGAGAGAGAGAGAGAGAGAGAGAGGGAGAGAGAGAGAGAGAGGGAGAGAGAGAGAGAGAGAGAGAGAGAGAGAGAGAGAGAGAGAGAGAGAGAGAGAGAGAGAGAGAGAGAGAGAGGGATAGAGAGAGAGAGAGGGATAGAGAGAGAGAGAGAGAGAGGGATAGAGAGAGGGAGCGAGGGGGGAGAGAGAGAGAGAGTGAGCGAGAGAGAGAGAGAGAGATAGAGATAGAGATAGAGATAGAGAGGGGGGGGGAGAGAGAGAGAGAGTGAGAGAGAGAGAGAGATAGAGATAGAGAGAGGGGGAGAGTGTGAGAGGGGGAGAGATATATACACTGAGTGTACAAAACATTAGGAACACCTTCCTAATATTGAGTTGCACCCCCTTCTGCCCTAAGAACAGCCTCAATTCGTCGGGGCATGGACTCTATAAGGTGTTGAAAGCCCATGTTGACTCCAATGCTTCCCACACTTGTGTCAAGTTGGCTGGATGTCCTTTGGGTGGTGGACCATTATTGATACACACGGGAAACTGTTGAGCTTGAAAAACCTGGCAGCGTTGCAGTTCTTGACACAAACTGGTGCGCCTGGCACCTACAACTATACCGCGTTCAAAGGCACTAAAATCTTTTCTCTTGCCCATTCACCCTTGCACACATACACAATCCATGTCTCTATTGTCTCAAGTCTTAAAAATCCTTCTTTAACCGGTCTCCTCCCCTTCATCTACACTGATTGAAGTGGATTTAACAAGTGACATCAATAAGGGATCATAGCTTTCACCTGGATTCACCTGGTCAGTCTATGTCATGGAAAGAGCAGGTGTTCCTAATGTTTTGTACACTTAGTGTAGATGTATTCTGGAAGCCCTAAAGCATAATGGAAATTCTGTAATTGTTGAGTTGTGTCAGGTAGGCCGATCTATCTACTCACGTCACTCTTAAGGTCATAGGCTTTGCGGGCCTGTGTGACGTCAGTGGAGTCTGGCAGACAGGTCCAGTTGTGTAGACGGGTCCTGTAGTGGTTATCATTGACCTGGACCTGGCATTTCTTGGCCAGCTCGAAGGACAACATGTCCACTGGCAGATGGAACTTGGTCTTGGACTTGTTGAAGTCCTTCTTGTACAGAGCATCACTGGCAATCTTAGCTGAGTTCAGAGCCAGCATGAGCAGAGGGTCATCCTCGACGCAGCGGGCTCCAATGTGGTGGCCAGTTTGCTTGCGGTATTCTGCCTTGTATTTGTGCTGTGAAAGAGAAACGTAATGTATCAAAGTGTGCCATACTGAGTTCCTGTTTATTTATACATACAGAGACTGCAATAGAGATCTAAGCATTTAGAAATAAAATGGCATTGAATGGATATTATGAGTCACTTACACACTCCACAGGATCTGAAGTACATTATGCAGTCAATGTTATCTTTATTGGAAGTGAACAGACACTACTGCTCCATTACATTTGCATTTAGATGAGATAAGTATCAATGACAACCTGTTTAAATAAAGGAAAAAACAGTGATACTCACGTCGCTCTGGACTTTATTGTTGTGGATGCACTGCTTGATGGGAACAGCATCTCCGGGCATGAAGAAGCCGGTGGCTTTGACCTTATCCCAGTCCTTGGTGTATAGTTTCTGTGAACAGGAAGGTAGATAGGAACGGAGATTACAGAATGTAATGGAAAACTTTTGTGACTACACTACATGTATTAGGAGCATTTCTTCAGTTTTCCTTTGTTATAAAATAATAATAATGGAGAGTCGACCTCCCCACTACCTTCATTATTGTTGATGCTTTATTCAAACTGACAAAGGCATTTTGAACATTTCAAATGTCTGTGAACTCTGATGTAAAGAAATAAAAGTTATCTTACCGGATGGAGATTCTTGGCCACCTCTCTTGCAGTTGCCAGTCCTGGGGTGTCCGTGATCGTGTACTTAGTCTTCTCTGTGTGCCAGAGTGCACGGTAATTAGCCTGCACAAAAACAAATCACAAAAGCAATTGATTAGTATTGTACTTAATGACTCCTATTCTTGGCTCTATTAAGAGTTGCTTCAACAGTCCAATTTTACTTTCCTTCATTTTGAATTTGAGCCCTTCAAAAAACATTGTGATTCTTTCATGTGTTGTAACACGTAAGAATTGTCCCATGTCCCCACCCACCTCATTGAGGATCTCTGCAGCGTTCTTGGCGCAAACCATGTCTATTCTGTCCACAGGAGCTGTGAACTTCTGCTGATCCAACTTGACACGGTAGCCTCTCTGCAAGACAACATCAACAATGTCTACATCATCAACAACAGTCAAACCAAAATCAACCATCAATACATTTCATTGCATATTAACCTGATTCAGTCCACAAATAAATAAAAATCAGGCAGATGACAGACACTTGCTTGGATGCGTATATTACTATATAACTATACTATCATATTATTCTATATTGATATATATATATATATATTATTACATTACATATATTATATGTTTAAATTACTTCAGCCAGGACCGCTTGGGCGTGTTTCACTTTCAAGACCTCCACAGACTCATGGGGGTTCCAACCACATCCCCTCAGCCACTCCAGATCAGCCTTGTACACAGCCTGGGAAAAGACAACAGCCTGTTTGTATCATATCAGCCTTCCACACAGCCTGCGAAAAGACAACAATGTGTTTGTATTGGCATAGGGGTCAATGTGCCACTAAATACTGATTGAATTCCCAAATATGAATGAACAGAGGGTTAAAATCAACAAAGATATATGCGGTGAGGATGTCCCTGAAATACTTTGAGGTGAAAACAGCATATAAAACATATTATCATAATCAACTAATTACAATTTCATAGAGGGATGACAAAGGGATGTTTGTATTTCTTTTATTAGGATTGTTGAGCGGCCCATGATTGTTGAGCAGCCCAGCTCCCGAAGTGACTCTTTATGCTGTATGCAAGAATTTCCTTTGTGTTGTCTCAGGAATGCTGCATTATCTCTCCAACCCCCATTCTGTCACACCTCTGGGTAGCAGAGGTTCTGTTGTGATAACATCATGTAGGTCTGATATCTGATTGGAGGTTAACTTTACTGTATCCTATTGGTGAACAACTCAGATTTTGAATCCAAAACGTAGATGCTTATAAAAGGATCTTAGCTTCATTGTCTCTTTGTCCTTCTTTGTTCCCGACCTTCACTGGTGAAATGCATTCTCTCTCTTTCTCTCTTCACCCCATGGACTCTTGGGGCATGGCCTTTCAGGCTATGACTTCTCTCTCTCCCTCTCTGATCATTCCTAGAATAATGCCTTGTAATGCTTGTTAATGCTTTGTAACTTACGTTTATGCCTTGTATAATGTATCGTTCATTTTACAAAGTAATTAAATACACTTGCATTTAGAATTCCATTCTCAGACATTTCTTGATAGCCTATTACTGTAGCTCAACTATAGTCTCTTGCATATTGCTAAATCATCTTTATGGAGTCAGATATTCAGTTTAATAGACTTTGATCATATTCATTGTATAGTCTTATTACAGGTTGCATGTGAGGTGTATATAATATGCATATATATGAAATATTACCCCACTACAGGATCCCTATTAGCTGTTGCAAAAGCAGCAGCTACTCTTCCTAGGGTCCAAGTATGGTAAAACTCACATCGCTCTGCAGATCATAGGTTTTCCTGGCCTGGACGACATCAGTGGAGTCTGGCAGACAGGTCCAGTTATGCAGGTGAGTTCTGTAGTTGAAGTCGTTAACCTGGACCTGGCATTTCTTGGCCAGTTCAATGGTCAGCATGTCCACTGGGAGGTTGAACTTGGTCTTGGACTTGTTGAAGTCCTTCTTGTACAGAGCATCACTGGCAATCTTGGCTGAGTTCAGAGCCAACATGATCAGAGGGTCATCATTGACGCTGAGGGCTCCAATGTGGTGGCCAACCTGCTTGCGGTATCCCTCATGGTATTTGTACTGAGTGAAAAAAGGGGGATCAGAGAGTTAATTCCACTGACTACATTGAATCAAGTGACCTAAATTAAATGGACGCTGACTTCAGTCATTTTCTCTTACGTCGCTGATGATGTCTCTAGATTTTCTGGCCTTCAGCACAGCGATGGCGTCCTCCTTGATGTGGTATCCCTTAGCCTTGTCAGCATCCCAATCCTTAGTGTACAGTTTCTGTGAAATGGAAAGATCATTGAGATGGTGAGTCAAATAATAATGTCTGGACTGTTATGTGATTATAAACAAAACATGTCTACAGGTTTCTTTATTTGTGTATCTGAATAAATGTCATTATATTGTTGTTGACTGAATCTGTTCATTGCACTCTGAAAATACCATAACTAAAACAAAGGACACATCTATTGTATGTGTCTTGGCAGTGTGCAAAGCTTTCAGTGAACCAGACTTACGTTGCTGATGGCAATAGCATTAGCCTTGGACAGCACAAGAGAAGGTAGGTCATTGTTCAGGTGGATTTTGGTCTTCTCAGTATCCCAAACCTCTCTATATTTCCTCTGTGAAAATCAACAAACACACACAATTAAAGAGTTAATGATAGATCCAACCACTGTTATCGCAGACTACCTCTATATTTCACAAAATGTCTATCTCCGCAGTTACCAGAAATGCTTTTTTACAAAGAGACCAAGATAACAGGTCAGGTTTGGCTACTTCAATAGAAAAAAAGCCAAGTGCTCACATCACTGAGGATCTCAGCATTCTGCTTCGACAGGACAACCTCTGGAGAGTCAACAACACTGGTGAAGTTGATAGAGCTGGGGGGCTGGCGGTACAGCCTTTCGTTGAGAATAGTTTGGGCATTCTTAGCCTTGATGACATCCACAGAACCCTGGGGCAACCAGCCGCACCCTCTGAGCCACTCCAGATCAGCCCTGTACACCGCCTGGAAGAAAGGAACCATGGTTCAGGGATAGTAGTGCAATAGTTGTTTGAACTTCAATGGTCGGTAGGTAGAGTTAGGATCCAGCAATAGCCAATACGGATTGGACCATGATTCTCTGTTTACTTACGTCACTATGCAAAGCGTAGACCTTCCTGGCGTGGACGACATCAGTGTTGTCTGGCATGCAGGTCCAGTTGTGCAGTTTAGTTCTGTAGGTGAATTCTTGGATCTGGGACTGGCCTTTCTTGGCCAAGTTGAAGGACATCATGTCAAGTGGGAGGCAGAACTTGGTCTTGGTGAGGTGGAAGTCCTTTTTGTAGTTAATGTCACTGGAAATCCTGGCTGCATTTGCGGCCAGCACAAGCATAGGGTCATCCTCAATGCATTGGGCTCCAATATGGTGGCCACACTGATTGCGGAAGCCAGCCTTGTACTTGTACTGAAAAAAGAGAGGACTAGCTAAGTATTGTGTTGTTTTTTATGATGGCTGCCTATGCTCATTCAGAGGAGATGGATATACAAACTTACATCACTGATGATCTCTCTGCCCTTCTTGGCATGTTGGACAGCAATGGCATCCTTATCCAGGTGATAGCCCTTTCCGATCATCTCGTTAAATCCTTCACGGTAGAGTTTCTGAAATAACACCGTCATATATTTAGTGCCCTCATTGGAAGGTTCTGTAGTTCATTTCTTAAAAATATTATATTAAAAACACTGAAGAGGTTGAGAGACATTCAAATCATATATATAGAGAGATTTTTAGATATAGATACAACGACATCAACTTGAGTAAATGGAAACAGCTTGAAGGCGAGCAAAGCAAGGAGGACTTACGTTGCTCATGGTGATCGCGTTGGCCTTGGCCAGCACAAGCTCTGGAAGCTCATTGCCGACGTGGATGCTGACCTTATCAGCCTCCCACTGTTGAACGTACTGGCGCTGAAACATGAGAAAGCGATGGCAATGTTACAAGAAAATAATGTATCTCACTAATGCTCTGTTTTCAATATTAGTCTCTGCATCCTGTGAATCTGAATGTATGTATATACATCTCCCTCCACACTAGAACGAAATAAGTACTTTACCTTGTCCATTATCTGGGCATTGGCCGCAGCCAAGGCATAAGGCATGTCGTCGGTTGTGGCAGTAAACTTGAAGTTGCTTGGGTGCTCGCGATATTTCCTCTCGCTCAGGATCTCGGCGGCCTTCTTGGCTTTCACAACATCGATTGAGCCAATGGGGACCCAGCCAGTGCCTCTGAGCCACTCCATATCAGCCCTGTACACAGCCTGGTTTTATATGGGAGCAACAGAGGGAGAACAACTTGGTCAGAAAGTACATTTTGGAGGTATAATGTTTGTCTTGTCCTGAAATGATAGGTGAGGACCACACCTAATAACCTTAATGAGTGATCAAAATCTACTTACGTCACTATGCAGAGCGTAGACCTTCCTGGCCTGGACAACATCACTAGAGTCTGGCAGACAGGTCCAGTTGTGCAGGCGAGTTCTGTAGTTGAAATCATTGACCTGCATCTGGCATTTCTTGGCCAATTCAATGGTCAGCATGTCAACTGGCAGGTGGAACTTGGTCTTGGACAGATGGAAGTCTTTCTTGTACAGAGCATCACTGGCAATCTTGGCTGAGTTAATAGCCAGCATGAGCAGAGGGTCCTCCTCGACGCAGCGGGCTCCAATGTGGTGGCCAATCTGCTTGCGGTAGCCAGCCTTGTACTTGTACTAAATGGAAGCAAAAATGTATATACTTGTACTTTAAGTCAACATCACATACATGATGATAATATGTTTGACATTTTACAAATAATGTGAAAAAAGGAGGAAAATATCCAGTACTCACGTCACTGATGATCTCTCTACCATGCTTGGCAGCTTTGATGGCGATGCAATCGTTCTTCAGGTTATAGCCCTTCTTGTACAACTCCTCTAATTCAGCTTTGTAGAGTCTCTGAAAAGGTATATAGGGACACAGCTTAGAAAACAGAGCCAACACATTATTAATAATGACTAGAACAGTACTAGAGCTTCAGAGGACGTCTTAGGTCACACAACAGCTATTGAATGTGTAATATAGTAATGTATGTAGTGAAGGAAACAAGAGGGACCTTACATTGCTATTGTTGATCGCATTGGCCTTGGCCAGCACAAGTTCTGGAAGCTCATTGCCGACGTGGATTTTGATCTTATCAGCATCCCATTGTGCAACGTAGTTGCCCTGAAATACGAGAAAAAACATGATTATGTTATAAGAAAATACGAATAAAGTAATATTACATGGGATTTTAATAGCGCATTTGTCAGACCCAAGGATGCTTGAAAATAGCTACCAGAAATGCAAGATTGACCATCTAAACCACTGATCTGAGTGACAGACATTGTTAAAAAAGCATCTATGTATTGAACATTTCACCAACCTTGTTCATGATCTCGGCATTAGCCTTGGCCAGCACCATGGGCATGGAGTGCATGTCGGTGGTGTATTTAAGAGAATCTGGTTTCATTTTGTAGAGGCGGTCGCTCAGGATCTCTGCAGCTTTCTTGGCTTTCAACACATCCAGAGAGCCAATGGGGACCCAGCCAGTACCTCTAATGAACTCCATGTCAGCATGGTAGACAGCCTGGGTGGTGGAGAGCATCAATCAACCAACCAAACAACCAACCAACCAACCAATCAACCAACCAAACAACCAACCAAACAACCAACCAACCAAACAACCAACCAACCAAACAACCAACCAACCAAACAACCAACCAACCAATCAACCAACCAAACAACCAACCAACCAAACAAACAAATAAACTTACAAATAAACTTACTGTAGACAAATATAGTATATTGAGAAGGAGCTTACGTCGCTGTGCAGATCGTAGACTCTCCTTGCGTGGACGACATCAGTGGAGTCTGGCAGACAGGTCCAGTTGTGCAGGTGAGTTCTGTAGTTGAAGTCGTTGACCTGGATCTGGTTCTTCTTGCACAACTCAAAGGCCATCATGTCCAATGGGAGATGGAACTTGGTCTTGGACTGGTGGAAGTCCTTCTTGTACAGAGCATCACTGGCAATCTTGGCTGAGTTAATAGCCAGCATGAGCAGAGGGTCCTCCTCTACACAGCGGGCTCCAATGTGGTGGCCAACCTGCTTGCTGTAGCCAGCCTTGTACTTGTACTGAAAGAGATCAGAAGGGAATTTGACTTCAGTCAGACAAGGATGAACTGAATGAACGCCCTTTCCTTATACATTTCTCAGTGTTTCAAAGAAGACATTCCAAGTGTATTTATGCCTGATTTATTCACTTTTCAGGAATTGATTCTGGAATTCAATTCAGAAATTGTCATTAGTATAAGACTTTAGGACTATAATAATTAGGAAAATGTCCTAAAACTGACATTTACACCACTGATAATGTAGCTTGAGGCTTCGAAAATGTTAAAATGCTGGAGGAAAAAAATATGTGAAAAAAGGGGGACAAAAATACAGTACTCACATCGCTGATAATCTCTCTACCATGCTTGGCAGCCTTGACGGAGATAGCATCGACAGGAAGGTGATAACCCTTCTTGATGGTTTCATCAAATCCTTGTTTGTACAGTTTCTGGAAAAAAAAAAAGAAGGAACAAGCATTTAAAAAACGGAGTCGCAAAACATTGAAGAGGTTGAGATATATATATAGAGATATAGATATAGAGAGATATAGAGATATAAAGACATAGCTATATATATATGGAGATATAGAGATAAAAATACATAGATATATAGCGCTATAAAGATACAAAGATATAGATATATAGAGATATAGATATATACTATATAGAGATATATATATATAAATATATATAGAGATAGAGATATAGAGATATGGATATAAAGAGATATAGAGATATAGAGATATGGATATAAAGAGATATAGATATATAGAGATATAGAGATATAGATGTATAGATATAGCGAGGGAAAAATGTATTTGATCCCCTGCTGATTTTGTACGTTTGCCCACTGACAAAGAAATTATCAGTCTATAATTTTAATGGTAGGTTTATTTGAACAGTGAGAGACAGAATAACAACAAAAAAATCCAGAAAAACGCATGTCAAAAATGTTATAAATGGATTTGTATTTTAATGAGGGAAATAAGTATTTGACCCCCTCTCAATCAGAAAGATGTCTGGCTCCCAGGTGTCTTTTATACAGGTAACGAGCTGAGATTAGGAGCACACTCTTAAATGGAGTGCTCCTAATCTCAGTTTGTTACCTGTATAAAATAAAATATATAGATATATATAGATATATAGAGACATAGAGATATATACTATATAGATATATAGAGATATAGAGATATAGAGATAGATATATAGAGACATAGATATATAGAGATATAGATATATACAGATATGGATATAAAGAGATATGGATACATAGATATATAGAGATATAGATATATAGAGATATAGAGATATAGATATATAGAGATATAGAGATATAGAGATAGATATATAGAGACATAGATATATAGAGATATAGATATATACAGATATGGATATAAAGAGATATGGATACATAGATATATAGAGATATAGATATATAGAGATATAGAGATATAGATATATAGCGATATAGAGATATAGATATATAGAGATATAGAGATATATATATACTGTATAGATATATAGAGATATGGATATATAGATACATAGATATAAAGATAGCGATATAGATATCTAGAGATATAGATATATAGACATATGGATATAAAGATATATATATATATATAGAGAGAGAGAGAGAGAGAGAGAGAGAGAGAGAGAGAGAGAGAGAGAGAGAGAGAGAGAGAGAGAGAGAGAGAGAGAGAGAGAGAGAGAGAGAGAGAGAGAGAGAGCGAGAGAGAGAGAGATACTATATAGATATATAGAGACAGATATAAAGAGATAAATAGATATATAAAGATATAGATACTTAGATAAATAGATTAATAAGGATATGGCTATAGAGATATAGATATATAGATATATAGAGATATTAAGAAATATAGATATATAGATGTATAGATGTATATATGTATAGATATATAGAGATATAGATCAAACTAGATCAACTTGAGTGAATGAAAACAGCTTGAGGTAAAGTAAGGAGGACTTACGTTGCTCATGGTGATCGCGTTGGCCTTGGCCAGCACAAGCTCTGGAAGCTCATTGCCGACGTGGATTTTGATCTTATCAGCATCCCATTGTTCAACATACTGGCGCTAAAATATGAGATAAAAATTGCGATGTTATAAGAAAATAATAATAATAACAATAATACATGGTATTTCTTTGCTCACAGACACTTGAGAAAAGCAAACAGAAATACAAGATAAACCATCTTTAAACCACTTGTCTGAGTGACAGACATAGTTCAAAAAGCATCTATGTATTACACTGAACACAAATATAAACGCAACATGCAACAATTTAAAAGATTTTACTCAGTTACAGTTCATATAAGGAAACCAGTCAATTTAAATGAATTCATTAGGCCCTTATCTATGGATTTCACGTCTGGGAACATAGATATGCATCTGTTGGTCACAGATACCTTAAAAAAAAGGTAGGGGCATGGATCAGAAAACCAGTCAGTATCTGGTGTGACCACCATTTGCCTCATGCAGTGCTGCACATCTCCTTCGCATAGAGTTGATCAGGCTGTTGATTGTGGCCTGTGGAATGTTGTCCCACTCCTCTTCAATGACTGTGCGAAGTTGCTGGATATTGGCGTTAACTGGTACACACTGTTGTACACGTAGATTCAGAGCATCCCAAACATGCTCAATGGGTGACATGTCTGGTGAGTATGCAGGCCATGGAAGAACTTGGACATTTTCAGCTTCCAGGAATTGTGTACAGATCCTTGTAACCTTGTAACATGGGGCCGTGCATTACCATGCTGAAACATGAGGTGACTCTGACAGTTTGTGCAGAAATTCTTCGGTTGTGCAAACCCACAGTTTCATCAGCTGTGAATCCCGCAGGTGAAGAAGCAGGATGTGGAGGTCCTGGGCTGTCGTGGTTACACGTGGTCTGCAGTTGTGAGGCCGATTGGACGTACTGCCAAATTCTCTAAAACGATGTTTGATGCGGCTTATGATAGAGAAATTAACATTAAATGATCTGATAACAGCTCTGGTGGACCGTCCTGCAGTCAGCATGCCAATTGCACGCTCCTCAAAACGTAAGACATCTGTGGCATTGTGTTGTGTGTCAAAACTGCACATTTTAGAGTGGCCTTTTATTGTCTCCAGTACAAGGTGCACCTGTGTAATGATCATGTTGTTTAATCAGCTTCTTGATATGCCACACCTGTCAGGTGGATGAATTATCTTGGCAAAGGAGAAATGCTCACTAACAGGGATATAAACAAATTTGGGCACAACATTTGAGAGATATAAGCTTTTTGTGTATATGGAACATTTCTGGAATCTTTTATTTCAGCTCGTGAAACATTGGACCAACACTTTACATGTTGCGTTAATATTTATGTTCAGTGTAAATATCTATGTATTAGATAGGGTATCAGACTTGATGTTGAGTTGGACCTTGTCCTCCCATTGCTTAGTGTACAAATGCTGCAAGATATCATATCAGGATAACAACAACAAATTATTGTATTGAATTCTGGTGTAACAGGAAACTGCGTAGTTAGTTGGAAGAAGTTTACCTTGTTCATGATCTGGCCGTTATTTTTGGCCAGAACGATATCCATGCTGTCGAGTGGGCTTTTGAAGTGCAGAGTGCTGGGGTGCTGGCGGTATTTCTTCTCACTCAAGATCTCGGCGGCCTTCTTGGCTTTTTCCACATCAAGTGAGCCAGTGGGGACCCATCCTATTCCCCTGAGCCACTTCATGTCAGCCCTGTACACCGCCTAAGAGGGATAGCATACTCTCATTACCTGTTGCCATTTCTAACCTTTTTATCACTGGGTTTGACCAGTCCTGGATGTTTCATTAACAATGCGATAAAAAATGTAACAGGAAAGAGTTGACAGAATTGAAAATAATACAGAACTTTTGAAACATACATCACTCGCTATGTCATAGACATGTCTGGCATGGACGACATCAGTGGAGTCTGGCAGACAGGTCCAGTTGTGCAGGTGAGTTCTGTAGTTGAAGTCGTTGACCTGGATCTGGTTCTTCTTGCACAACTCAAAGGCCATCATGTCCAATGGGAGATGGAACTTGGTCTTGGACTGGTGGAAGTCCTTCTTGTACAGAGCATCACTGGCAATCTTGGCTGAGTTCAGAGCCAGCATGAGCAGAGGATCCTCCTCGACGCAGCGGGCTCCAATGTGGTGGCCAATCTGCTTACGGTAGCCGGTCTTGTACTTGTGCTATACCGAAACAAAAAGGTTGTATGTAGTCGGGATTTCAGTAAATTAAAGGTAAACACAGTATTGATATAGTCAATTCCTTTGTGATAACATGTGATAACAAAATAAGTACTTACATCACTGATAATTTCCCTGCCGTGCTTGGCTGCGATGATAGCAATGGCATCATTGCGCAAATCATAGCCCTTCTTCTTATCCTCTTCCATTGATTTCCTGTATTGGTTCTGTATGAAGAAGAAAACAAACATCCATAAATGTTATTGTATATCTCCACAATAAGTATTCTTTTTAAATGTTTACATTAATCAAGAGGGTTACCTTTGTGCAATCATTTACTTACCCAACTGTAGTTGGACTTGTTTGCATTGGCCAAAACAATGTCCATCGCATCTGGCATAATGTGGTTCTTGGTCTTGTCCTTCTCCCACGCCTCAGTGTACGCTTGCTGTAATAACGAGTTTCATGTTCAAACTAACAACGTTAAGTGTCTATTCATATAATTGGCTCACATATAATGCAAAGTGGGGGAGATCAGATTACCTTAAAGCAAGTTAAAATGATGGAATCATTATTTGAATATAATCTACCAGGGGAAACATTTAAAGGCAAATGTTTAATAAAGATATACCAGTTAGTCAAATACCTTGTTGGCATTATCATTATTTTGTTTAGCCAAAACCATTCCAATGTCTTGAACTGAGCTGGTGAACTTGAAGTTGCTTGGGTGCTGACGATACAGCCTCTCACTCAGGACCTCGCCGGCTTTCTTTGCCTTCTCAACATCAAGTGAGCCGATGGGAACCCATCCGATACCTTGCAGATTCTTGAGATCAGCCTTGTACACAGCCTAGACACAACAATATCACAATGGTCAAAATGGATGGAATAAAGACAATTACACTGGAAAAACATGATCTACTTAATTCATACTTACATCACTCGCTATGTCATAGACATGTCTGGCATGGACGACATCAGTGGAGTCTGGCAGACAGGTCCAGTTGTGCAGTCGAGTTACATATTTGGCATGGTTGACCTGGATCTGGTTCTTCTTGGCCAACTCAAAGGCCATCATGTCCAATGGGAGATGGAACTTGGTCTTGGACTGATGGAAGTCCTTCTTGTACAGAGCATCACTGGCAATCTTGGCTGAGTTAATAGCAAGCATGAGCAGAGGATCCTCCTCGACGCAGCGGGCTCCAATGTGGTGGCCAATCTGCTTACGGTAGCTAGTCTTGTACTTGTGCTACAGATGGCAAATATGAAATGGCAGTGTTGAGGATTGTCTTTAATTTCCAGATGTACATTTGATATATTGTGTCATGAAATAGTAAAGAAATGGAATCGCTTATGATGGATAGATGTTCAATGAACTTACATCACTGATAATTTCCCTGCCGTGCTTGGCTGCGATGATAGCAATGGCATCATTGCGCAAATCATAGCCCTTCTTCTTATCCTCTTCCATTGATTTCCTGTATTGGTTCTGCATGAGAGAAAATAATGGGTATCTCAAATCAAATCACCATTTATTTAAAGTGCATTTAACAAAGTCACAACCCACTTTACAGAAAAAACTAAAGAAAAACAATAAGTATTCACCAAGAGGGTTACCTTTGTGCAATCATGTACTTACCCAACTGTAGTTGGACTTGTTTGCATTGGCCAAAACAATGTCCATCGCATCTGGCATAATGTGGTTCTTGGTCTTGTCCTTCTCCCACGCCTCAGTGTACACTTGCTGTAATAATGAGTTTCAAGTTCAAACTAACAACGTTAAGTGTCTATTCATATAATTGGCTCACATATAATGCAAAGTAGGGGAGATCAGATTACCTTAAAGCAGGTTTAAATGATGGAATCATTATTTGAATATAATCTACCAGGGGAACCATTTAAAGGCAAATGATTAATAAAGATATACCAGTTAGTCAAATACCTTGTTGGCATTATCATTATTTTGTTTAGCCAAAACCATTCCAATGTCTTGAACTGAGCTGGTGAACTTGAAGTTGCTTGGGTGCTGACGATACAGCTTCTCACTCAGGACCTCCCCGGCTTTCTTTGCCTTCTCAACATCAAGTGAGCCGATGGGAACCCATCCGATACCTTGCAGATTCTTGAGATCAGCCTTGTACACAGCCTAGACACAACAATACCACAATGGTCAAAATGGATGGAATAAAGACAATTACACTGGAAAAACATGATCTAGTTAATTCATACTTACATCACTCGCTATGTCATAGACATGTCTGGCATGGACGACATCAGTGGAGTCTGGCAGACAGGTCCAGTTGTGCAGTCGAGTTACATATTTGGCATGGTTGACCTGGATCTGGTTCTTCTTGGCCAACTCAAAGGCCATCATGTCCAATGGGAGATGGAACTTGGTCTTGGACTGGTGGAAGTCCTTCTTGTACAGAGCATCACTGGCAATCTTGGCTGAGTTAATAGCCAGCATGAGCAGAGGATCCTCCTCGACGCAGCGGGCTCCAATGTGGTGGCCAATCTGCTTACGGTAGCTAGTCTTGTACTTGTGCTACAGAAGGCAAATATGAAATGGCAGTGTTGAGGATTGTCTTTAATTTCCAGATGTACATTTGATATATTGTGTCATGAAATAGTAAAGAAATGGAATCACTTATGATGGATAGATGTTCAATGAACTTACATCACTGATAATTTCCCTGCCGTGCTTGGCTGCGATGATAGCAATGGCATCATTGCGCAAATCATAGCCCTTCTTCTTATCCTCTTCCATTGATTTCCTGTATTGGTTCTGTATGAGAAAGAAAATGGGTATCTCAAATCAAATCACCATTTATTTAAAGTGCATTTAACAAAGTCACAACCCACTTTACAGAAAAAACTAAAGAAAAACAATAAGTATTCACCAAGAGGGTTACCTTTGTGAAATCATGTACTTACCCAACTGTAGTTGGACTTGTTTGCATTGGCCAAAACAATGTCCATCGCATCTGGCATAATGTGGTTCTTGGTCTTGTCCTTCTCCCACACCTCAGTGTACGCTTGCTGTAATAACGAGTTTCAAGTTCAAACTAACAACGTTAAGTGTCTATTTATATAATTGGCTCAAATATAATGCAAAGTAGGGGAGATCAGATTACCTTAAAGCAGGTTTAAATGATGGAATCATTACTTGAATATAATCTACCAGGGGAACCATTTAAAGGCAAATGATTAATAAAGATATACCAGTTAGTCAAATACCTTGTTGGCATTATCATTATTTTGTTTAGCCAAAACCATTCCAATGTCTTGAACTGAGCTGGTGAACTTGAAGTTGCTTGGGTGCTGACGATACAGCTTCTCACTCAGGACCTCCCCGGCTTTCTTTGCCTTCTCAACATCAAGTGAGCCGATGGGAACCCATCCGATACCTTGCAGATTCTTGAGATCAGCCTTGTACACAGCCTAGACACAACAATATCACAATGGTCAAAATGGACGGAATAAAGACAATTACACTGGAAAAACATGATCTACTTAATTCATACTTACATCACTCGCTATGTCATAGACATGTCTGGCATGGACGACATCAGTGGAATCTGGCAGACAGGTCCAGTTGTGCAGTCGAGTTACATATTTGGCATGGTTGACCTGGATCTGGTTCTTCTTGGCCAACTCAAAGGCCATCATGTCCAATGGGAGATGGAACTTGGTCTTGGACTGGTGGAAGTCCTTCTTGTACAGAGCATCACTGGCAATCTTGGCTGAGTTAATAGCCAGCATGAGCAGAGGGTCCTCCTCGACGCAGCGGGCTCCAATGTGGTGGCCAATCTGCTTACGGTAGCCAGCCCTGTATTTGAACTAAATACATTAAATGGA
The DNA here is from genome assembly GCF_020615455.1 of Coregonus clupeaformis. NCBI lineage: Eukaryota > Metazoa > Chordata > Actinopteri > Salmoniformes > Salmonidae > Coregonus > Coregonus clupeaformis. Next base: position 18,593,966 of record NC_059231.1, on the reverse strand, counting down.
GATAGTTAGGTTTCATTCAAACGCTGAAGTTCACACACCATTTATTCAATAGACAGTTTTTCACTTACATCGCTAGCAATGGATGTGCCCTGTTTGGCTGCCAGGATTGCAATAGCATCGTTGCGCAGGTCATAACCCTTCTTCTTGTCCTGTTCATTGGCAAGCTTATACAGTGTCTGTACAGGAGGAATAAAAAACATGTTTTGAATGAATTAGGACAATGCAGCCTAAATGAACACTACAATGAGGTGTGGAACGTATGACTTACAGCACTGCAGTTGATCTTGTTGGCTCTGGCCAACACCACCTCCATTGAGTCTGGCATGATGTGGATAGAGGTCTTATCCTTATTCCAGGCGTCATGGTACGTTTGCTATAAGACAGATATATTTGTTATTGTTTTGATGTATTACCATGTATTTGTATTGTACACACTATAATATATACATTTGACATATGTGCATAGACATTCAGTAGATACAATGAATTACCTTGTTCATGATTGCATTGTTAGCATTGGCCAGGACGAGGTCCATGGAGTGCATGTCCTTGGTAAACTTAAAGCCACTGGGGTGTTGGCGGTACAGTTTCTCACTGCCAATCAGGCCGGCTGTTTTGGCTTTCTCTACATCCAGAGAACCAATAGGAATCCATCCTGTGCCTTTGACGTATGTCTCATAGTCACTTTTGTACAAATTCTGCAGAAAAAGGCGATAACATAACCAAACCTTTCTCACAGATTTGGATGTGTCTTAACAGCTCAGAATATGGGAATGGTTAAATAATTATGAGAGAAAAAAAGAGATTGTATACAAAAAACATGTTTTGTTGTTTTGTTCTTTGTTTTTATTTAATTATTAGTCAAATAATACTCACATCACTGGCGATCGTCTGCATCTGCTTAGCCAACTCCACGTTCATGGCATCAGCAAGCACAGTGTAATGGTGTTGGATCTTCCTGTAGCCAGCAAAGGTCTGCACTGTGGAGGAGTGTTTGGCATGTGTAAGACTCATCATGTCAACTGGGGAGTGGTACTTCAGCTTGGACTTGTGGTAGTCCTTCTTGTAGTTCTTGTCACTCTGCAACCTGGCAACCTCCATGTAGTGCACCAGCAAGGGGTCGTCCTGAAGAGTGCGGCAGCCGACTTGTTTTCCCCTATTCATCTGGTGACTCAGCTTGTACTTGTACTGTGTAAATAAACAACAACAGTTTATTATTCCAAGGACGAATATTTAGGTTTGATGAAGAAGAAGAAGAAGATTACTTTATTGTACACAAGGTCCAATGGAAATTCAACTTCCGCTTTATCCCAACCCCTCCGATAGATATGCATACATATACAGAGGTTGGAGGTTGGGGCAGATTGTAAAATGGTTTTAAAGCATTTTATTGTTGGTCTGAGTCACTCACATCACTGGCGATTTTGGTGCCCTGCTTGGCAGCCTGGATGGCGATGGCATCAACCTTCAGGTCGTAACCCTTCTTATACATCTCCACCAGACCTGCTTTGTAGGTTTTCTGGAATGGAGGAGAGACAATTTACAAAAATATGACCAAAAAGAACATTTGCTAAATAATTCAAATTCCAATACATATTTCAAAGTTATATTGCAAAAGCATGATGCATTACAAAGAGGAATATGTTGATGCTAACTTACATATTTGAAAAAGGTAGCCTTACCTGACTCATGTTGATAGCATTAGCCTTGGCCAGGATAATCTCAGGGGCATCTGGCATCACATGGACTGTGAGCTTGTCCTTGTGCCATTGTTTGGTGTATTCTTGCTGCAATCAAAATGATTCACCAATCAATTAACCTAGACTATCATTACGAGACGCAACATTAGAAACAAACTGTGATAACAGCTTTATTTTTCACAAATGTACACATCTAGTCTGAGCGTACCTTGTTCATGATCTTGTTGTTGTCAGTGGCCAGAACCATGTCCATGGAGTCCATCAGCTTCTTGAACTGGAATGTAGAGGGGTGTGTACGGTACTTTTGTTCACTCTGGATGTCCCCGCCAACCTTTGCAAGCTCCACTGGCAATGAGCCAATAGGAATCCATCCTGTTCCTCTCACAGAGTTGTTCCAGTCAGACTTGTATTCATACTACAAAAAGACATTAGGGTTGATAAAAGGTTGATGAGCAAAGCAATAATAGGAGTGACAACAATTTACAATGGATCACCAATGTTTACTATGTTTAGTTGGCAATATGTTACTATGTAACTGCTGTCACACTGCTGAACTCACATCACTGGAACTGGCATTCATGGTGCGAGCCAACGCAAGGTTCATGGAGTCAGCGGTAAGAGTGTAATGGTGTTGGATCTTCCTGTAGCCAGCAAAGGTCTGCACTGCGGAGGCCTGCTTAGCATGTGTAAGACTCATCATGTCAACTGGGGAGTGGTACTTCAGCTTGGACTTGTGGTAGTCCTTCTTGTAGTTCTTGTCACTCTGCAACCTGGCAACCTCCATGTAGTGCACCAGCAAGGGGTCGTCCTGAAGATTGCGGCAGCCGATTTGTTTGCCTCTTCCCTTCTCGTACGCCAGCTTGTAATTGTACTGAAAAAGTATACAGGTATTTAGTCAATTACAGAAGCAGCATCTGATCAACGCATTAATTCTATACACAGTTGATAGCTGATTAAAGTTAAAGGAAACAGGATCTACGCAGCAAGCAAACACAGAAATTAAATTATTTTCCACTTACGTTACTGGCAATGGTAGTGCCTTTCTTGGCAGAGAGAATGGCGATGGCATCAGGTTTGAGGTCGTAGCCCTTTTTATACAAGTCCTCCAGACCGGCTTTGTAGAGTTTCTGAAAAGGTATATAGACGCAGCTTAGAAACAGAGCCCAAAAATGACTATTAAATGCAGGGTCCCCACTGTTAAATTACAGTTAGAATTTCTGTGACTTTAAAATACTTTTGAAAGTAGTTTTGATTCTATAGATTATTATTAAAATGACAATAACTAGTTAGAAAGGGGCAACGAGTATGTCGTCAAGTACAGTATTAGTTAGTAGTGATATTGGAAGATGTCACTTGATGATCATACCTGACTCATGTTGATGGCATTAGCCTTGGCCAGGATAATCTCAGGGGCATCTGGCATCACATGGACTGTGAGCTTGTCTTTGTGCCATTGTTTGGTGTATTCTTGCTGCAATGTAATTGGCACAAACACAGATTAATAATAACATTAGGACAAACGAGAAAACATCACATTTTAAACTATGTGTTTTTAATTTCAAATATGGCATTATGGTTTATAGTGTACCTTGTTCATGATCTTGTTGTTGTCAGTGGCCAGGACCATGTCCATGGAGTCCATCAGCTTCTTGAACTGGAATGTAGAGGGGTGTGTACGGTACTTTTGTTCACTCTGGATGTCCCCGCCAACCTTTGCAAGCTCCACCGGCAATGAGCCAATAGGAATCCATCCTGTTCCTCTCACAGAGTTGTTCCAGTCAGACTTGTACTCATACTGGGGAATGAACCAAAGGCAAATTAATGAAGTATTTGATACCCGAAAGCGTGTTAACAGAAAACGCCCCTAGTACTAGGCCGAAGTCACATAAACAGTACTCACATCACTGGAACTGGCATTCATGGTGCGAGCCAACGCAAGGTTCATGGAGTCAGCGGTAAGAGTGTAATGGTGTTGGATCTTCCTGTAGCCAGCAAAGGTCTGCGCTGCGGAGGCCTGCTTAGCATGTACAAGACTCATCATGTCAACTGGGGAGTGGTACTTCAGCTTGGACTTGTGGTAGTCCTTCTTGTAGTTCTGCTCACTCTGCATCTTAGCCACCTCCATGTAGTGCACCAGCAAGGGGTCGTCCTGAAGATTGCGGCAGCCGATTTGTTTGCCTCTTCCCTTCACATAGTCTTTCTTGTACTGGATCTGAAAGGAAGAAGTAAAAGAGTAATCAGACGTGACACTATTCAACGTAGCAACATTGTTGTAGAATACATACTGTATAGCTCTTTCTGTTGTCCTGGGCCCAGTTTTTCAAAAGTGATCTATCTGGATTTTGTCTATCGAATAGGATTAAATGCATAGAAATACAATTAATAGAATGGGAGTCCCTATTCAAGTCAGTGGTATTGTTAACAAGCACGCCCCCATAAAGAAAATGAGAATTAAAAACAGGTTCAGCTACTGGTTCGACCGTGATCTGGCAGAGTTACTTCACATCAAGAACATAATTTGGCAAAAGGCTTGGCACTCAAATACTCAGGCTGACTGGCTGTTGTTCAGGCAAATGAGAAATAAGTGCACTCATGCTATCCGGAAGGCCAAAGTTAGTTACTTTAAGAAGCAGTTCTCTCACTGGGTCTAACCATAAGAAGTTCTGGAAAACGGTGAAAGATCTGGAGAATAAGACCTGGAGACGAGTATGAAAATATCTGCACACACTACTGTAAGTTGCTCTGGATAACTGCGTCTGCTAAATAACTAGAAGGCAAATGTAAACCCTCCTCACAGCTGCCCATGTCCCTTAATGTTGATGATGTGGTTGTTACTGACAAGAAGTGTAAGGCTGAGCTCTTTAATCACCACTTCATTAAGTCAGGATTCCTATTTGACTCAGCCACGCCTCATTGCCCGTCCTCATCTCCCAGCCTTTATAATGCGACTAGCCTTGATGCTCCTCCCTCTTTTTCCCCTGCCCCGCTACACAGTTTCTCCCTGCAGGTGGTCACTGAGTCTGAGGTGCTAAAGGAGCTTCTTAAACTTGACCCCAAAAAAACATTTGGGTCAGATGGTTTAGATCCTTTCTTCTTTAACGTTGCAGCCCCTATCATCACCAAGCCTGTCTCTGACCTTTTTAACCTGTCTCACTCTCTCCTCTCTGGGGAGGTTCCCAGTGCTTGGAAGGCAGACACGGTGCGTCCTTTATTTAAAGGGGGAGATCAAGCTGATCCAATTTCTATCTTACCCTGTTAATCAAAAGTGTTGGAAAAACTTGTCAATAATCAACTGGCTGGCTTTCTTGATGTCTATAGTATTCTCTCTGTAATGCAATCTGGTTTCCGCTTAGGTTATGGATGTGTCACTGCAACCTTAAAGGTCCTAAATGATGTCACCACTGCCCTTGAATCTAAGCAATGGTGTGCTGCTATTTTTATTGACTTGGCCAAAGCCTTTGATACAGTAGACCATTCCATTCTTGTGGGTCGGCTAAGGAGTTTTGGTGTCTCTGAGGGGTCTTAGCACTGGTTAGCTAACTACATCTCTCAAAGAGTGCAATGTGTAAAGTCAGAACATCTGCTGTCTCAGCCACTGCCTGTGATGTGTATTTTTAATAGACTATTAGGTGAAACTGAGTTAATCATCAACATATAGTTAACATTCTTTATGGCTAACTGAATTGGGTCATTTCACTGTGTGTGTGGGTAAAAGAGGGAAGCTGACCCAGGGTCAAATTGCTTGCTCTTACTTAGATCCATGGTTGTCTTATCATATCAGAGACTGAAACTGGCTTGGGCCTTTTGTTTCTATCTTCAAACACAGTGAAAAGAGCCGGGGTTGAACAGAGTTTAAACTAAACATGAGTGTTTTTGCAAGATAAGGATTGATTGATTGTAGTACTCTGAACTTAATGAAAGTCGAATTTAGCCGCCCTCAGAGTCAAAGGAAGTGGGTGGAGCAATAAAAGAGTGGGAAACTGAAGAGGGCACTCCTGAGTGGCGCAGTGGTCTAAGGCACTGCATCGCAGTGCTAACTGTGCCACTAGAGATCCTGGTTCGAATCCAGGCTCTGACGAAGCTGGCCGCGACCGGGAGACTCATGGGCGGCGCACAATTGGCCCAGCGTCGTCCAGGGTAGGGGAGGGAATGGCCGGCAGGGATGTAGCTCAGTTGATAGAGCATGGCGTTTGCAACGGCAGGGTTGTGGGTTCGATTCCCACGGGGGGCCAGTATTAAAAAATATGTATTCACTAAATGTAAGTCGCTCTGGATAAGAGCGTCTGCTAAATGACTAAAATGTAGATGTAAATATAAGATGGAGGGAGAGAGTAAGAGGGGGTTCCAATCTGCAGATTGACCTGGCTTTGTTGAATTAAAAATAAAGTCATTCTTGATGCAACGAAAACTCTGTAAGACCTTTGATTTTTAATAAAGTATAGTGGTTATTTTCCACAACACCTGTCACCAAGGGAGTACCCCAAGGCTTGATCCTAGGCCCCACGCTCTTCTCAATTTACAATTTACATAGCTCAGGCAGTAGGAATCTCTCTCATCCATTTATATGCAGATGATACAGTTCTGCCAAGTTGTTCTGCGGGAGTTAGTCGAGGGAGGCCCCGCTCTCTCGCTTCCCCAGATGTTTGGTTAATTTCATTCCGATCACTTTTGCATTATTGTAGCCTTTTCTGTAGCCTGTCAACTATGTGTCTGTCTATCCCTGTTCTCTCCTCTCTGCACAGGCCATACAAACGCTTCACACCGCGTGGCTGCTACCACTCTAATCTGGTGGTCCCTGCGCGCACGACCCACGTGGAGTTCCAGGCTCCGGCAGCCAGTTCATCTCAGCCTATGCTACCCTCCAGTCTCTCAACTTCTTGGCGCTGGATTAACACAGAAAACACTGCTACTCCTACTGCTCTTTCCTCGTCTGATCATGTGTTCTCGCATACCCTGAGAGCATCTGGTCAGCGCGGCGGTGGCACAGGAATCCTCATCTCTCCCAAGTGGACATTCTCTCTTTTCCCCCTGACCCATCTGTCTATCTCCTCATTTGAATTCCATGTTGTCACAGTCACTAGCCCATTCAAGCTTAACATCCTTGTCATTTATCGCCCTCCAGGTTCCCTTGGAGAGTTCATCAATGAGCTTGACGCCTTGATAAGTTCCTTTCCTGAGGATGGTTCACCCCTCACAGTTCTGGGTGACTTTAACCTGCCGACGTCTGCCTTCGACTCATTTCTCTCTGCCTCCTTCTTTCCACTCCTTTCCTCTTTTAACCTCACCCTCTCACCGTCCCCCCCTACTCACAAGGCAGGCAATACGCTTGACCTCATCTTTACTAGATGCTGTTCTTCTACTAATCTCACTGCAACTCCCCTCCAAGTCTCCGACCACTACTTTGTATCCTTTTCTCTCTCGCTTCCCTCCAACACTACTCACTCTGCCCCTACTCAGATGGTAATGCGCCGTCGCAACCTTCGCTGTCTCTCTCCCGCTACTCTCTCCTCTTCCATCCTATCATCTCTTCCCTCTGCTAAATCCTTCTCCCTCCGGTCTCCTGATTCTGCCTCCTCGACCCTCCTCTCCTCCCTTTCTGCATCTTTTGACTCTCTATGTCCCCTATCCTCCCGGGCGGGTCGGTCCTCCCCTCCTGCTCCGTGGCTTGATGACTCATTGCGAGCTCACAGAACAGGGCTCCGGGCAGCCGGAAATGGAGAAAAACTAGACTCCCTGCGGACCTGTCATCTTTTCACTCCCTCCTCTCTACTTTTTCTTCCTCTGTTTCTGCTGCTAAAGCCACTTTCTAAATTTCAAGCCTCTGCCTCTAACCCTAGGAAGCTCTTTGCCACCTTCTCCTCCCTGCTGAATCCTCCTCCTCCTCCCCCTCCCTCCTCCCTCTCTGTGGATGACTTCGTCAACCATTTTGAAAAGAAGGTTGACGACATCCGATCCTCATTTAATAAGTCTAATGACACCGCAGGTCCTGCTCACACTGCCCTACCCTATGCTTTGACTTCTTTCTCCCCTCTCTCTCCAGATGAAATCTTGCGACTTGTGACGGCCAGCCGCCCAACAACCTGCCCGCTTGACCCTATCCCCTCCTCTCTTCTCCAGACCATTTCCGGAGACCTTCTCCCTTACCTCACCTCGCTCATCAACTCATCCTTGACCGCTGGCAATGTTCCTTCCGTCTTCAAGAGGGCGAGAGTTGCACCCCTCCTCAAAAAACCTACACTCGATCCCTCCGATGTCAACAACTACAGACCAGTATCCCTTCTTTCTTTTCTCTCCAAAACTATTGAGCGTGCCGTCTCTAGCCAACTCTCCTGCTATCTCTCTCAGAATGACCTTCTTGATCCTAACCAGTCAGGTTTCAAGACTGGTCATTCAACTGAGACTGCTCTTCTCTGTGTCACGGAGGCTCTCCGCACTGCCAAAGCTAACTATCTCTCCTCTGCTCTTATCCTTCTAGACCTATCTGCTGCCTTTGATACTGTGAACCATCAGATCCTCCTCTCCACCCTCTCCGAGTTGGGCATCTCCGGTGCTGCTCACTCTTGGATTGCGTCCTACCTGACAGGTCGCTCCTACCAGGTGGCGTGGCGAGAATCTGTCTCCGCACCACATGCTCTCACCCCTGGTGTCCCCCAGGGCTCAGTTCTAGGCCCTCTCCTATTCTCTCTATACACCAAGTCACTTGGCTCTGTCATATCCTCACATGGTCTCTCCTATCATTGCTACGCAGACAACACACAATTCATTTTCTCCTTTCCCCCTTCTGATAACCAGGTGGTGAATCGCATCTCTGCATGTCTGGCAGACATATCAGTGTGGATGTCGGATCACCACCTCAAGCTGAACCTTGGCAAGACGGAGCTGCTCTTCCTCGCAGGGAAGGACTGCCCGCTCCATGATCTCGCCATCACAGTTGACAACTCCATTGTGTCCTCCTCCCAGATTGCAAAGAACCTTGGCTTGACCCTGGACAACACCCTGTCGTTCTCTGCTAACATCAAAGCGGTGACCCAATCCTGCAGGTTCATGCTCTACAACATTCGCAGAGTATGACTCTACCTTACACAGAAAGCGGCACAGGTCCTAATCCAGGTACTTGTCATCTCCCGTCTGGATTACTGCAACTCGCTGTTGGCTGGGCTCCCTGCCTGTGCCATTAAACCCCTGCAACTTATCCAGAACGCTGCAGCCCGTCTGGTGTTCAACCTTCCCAAGTTCTCTCACGTCACCCCACTCCTCCGCACACTCCACTGGCTTCCAGTTAAAGCTCGCATCTACTACAAAACCATGGTGCTTGCCTACGGAGCTGTGAGGGGAACGGCACCTCCTTACCTTCAGGCTCTGATCAGACCTTACACCCAAACGATGGCACTACGTTCATCCACCTCTGGCTTGCTAGTCCCCCTACCTCTACGGAAGCACAGTTCCCGCTTAGCCCAGTCAAAGCTATTCGCTGCTCTGGCACCCCAATGGTTGAACAAGCTCCCCCACGACGCCAGGACACTCGTTACCTGTATTAATGGCACCTGTTTGAACTTGTTATCAGTATAAAAGACACCTGTCCACAACCTCAAACAGTCACACTCCAAACTCCACTATGGCCAAGACCAAAGAGCTGTCAAAGGACACCAGAAACAAAATTGTAGACCTGCACCAGGCTGGGAAGACTGAATCTGCAATAGGTAAGCAGCTTGGTTTGAAGAAATCAACTGTGGGAGCAATTATTAGGAAATGGAAGACATACAAGACCACTGATAATCTCCCTCGATCTGGGGCTCCACGCAAGATCTCACCCCGTGGGGTCAAAATGATCACAAGAACGGTGAGCAAAAATCCCAGAACCACACGGGGGGACCTAGTGAATGACCTGCAGAGAGCTGGGACCAAAGTAACAAAGCCTACCATCAGTAACACACTACGCCGCCAGGGACTCAAATCCTGCAGTGCCAGACGTGTCCCCCTGCTTAAGCCAGTACATGTCCAGGCCCGTCTGAAGTTTGCTAGAGTGCATTTGGATGATCCAGAAGAGGATTGGGAGAATGTCATATGGTCAGATGAAACCAAAATAGAACTATTTGGTAAAAACTCAACTCGTCGTGTTTGGAGGACAAAGAATGCTGAGTTGCATCCAAAGAACACCATACCTACTGTGAAGCATGGGGCTGTTTTTCTGCAAAGGGACCAAGACGACTGATCCGTGTAAAGGAAAGAATGAATGGGGCCATGTATCGTGAGATTTTTAGTGAAAACCTCCTTCCATCAGCAAGGGCATTGAAGATGAAACGTGGCTGGGTCTTTCAGCATGACAATGATCCCAAACACACCGCCCGGGCAACGAAGGAGTGGCTTCGTAAGAAGCATTTCAAGGTCCTGGAGTGGCCTAGCCAGTCTCCAGATCTCAACCCCATAGAAAATCTTCGGAGGGAGTTGAAAGTCCGTGTTGCCCAGCGACAGCCCCAAAACATCACTGCTCTAGAGGAGATCTGCATGGAGGAATGGGCCAAAATACCAGCAACAGTGTGTGAAAACCTTGTGAAGACTTACAGAAAACGTTTGACCTGTGTCATTGCCAACAAAGGGTATATAACAAAGTATTGAGAAACTTTTGTTATTGACCAAATACTTATTTTCCACCATAATTTGCAAACAAATTCATTAAAAATCCTACAATGTGATTTTCTGGATTTTTTTTCCTCATTTTGTCTGTCATAGTTGATGTGTACCTATGATGAAAATTACAGGCCTCTCTCATCTTTTTAAGTGGGAGAACTTGCACAATTGGTGGCTGACTAAATACTTTTTTTCCCCACTGTATACCCGTCGCAAGACCCACTGGTTGATGCTTATTTATAAAACCCTCTTCGGCCTCACTCTCCCCTATCTGAGATACCTACTGCAACCCTCATCCTCCACATACAACACCCATTCTGTAAGTCACATTCTGTTAAAGGTCCCCAAAGCACAGACATCCCTGGGTCGTTCCTCTTTTCGGTTCGCTGCAGCTAACGACTGGAACGAGCTGCAAAAAACACTCAAACTGGACAGTTTTAGGTCCAACTCTACATTCAAAGACTCAATCATGGACACTCTTACTGACACTTGTGGTTGCTTCGCGTGATATATTGTTGTCTCTACCTTTTTGCCCTTTGTGCCTAACAATGTGTGTACCATGTTTGTGCTGCTACCATGTTGTGCTGCTGCCATGTTGTGTTGCTACCGTGTTGTTGTCATGTTGTGTTGCTACCATGTTGTGTTGTGTTGTTGCCACGCAGTGTTGTTGTCTCTCTTTATGTAGTGTTGTGGTGTCTCTCTTGTCGTGATGTGTGTTTTTTATCCCAGCCCCCGTCGCCACAGGAGGCCTTTTGCCTCTTGGTAGGCCGTCATTGTAAATAAGAATTTGTTTTTAATTGACTTGCCTAGTTAAATAAAGGTTAAAAAAATTTATTTAAATAATAATAATGATTTGTCCGTGCTATTCATTGTATTTCTATGCATTTAATCCTATCCGATAGGTGGAATCCAGTTAGATAACTTTAGAAAAACTGGTTAATTGTGTCCTTACATCACTGGCAATATGTCTGCCGTGCTTAGCATGGATGACAGAGATAGCATCTGGCCTGATGTCGTATCCTTTGGCGATATCTTCCACCCACTTGTGCTTGTAGTGAGACTAGGAGAAAACAAAGAAACCACAGTCAAACACAGCCAAACATCACAATACTTGTACTTGCACATCTTTAAAATGTAAGAGAAATTGAGACTGTGTGTGTGTGTTTGTGTGTGTGTATGTGTGTGTGTCTGCGTGTGTCTGTGTGTGTGTGCGTGTGTGTGTCTGTGTGGCTGTGTGTGTGTGTGTGTGTACTGACCTCGCTCATGGTCTGAGCGTTGTACTTGGCCTGGAGGAACTGGGGGCTGTCTGCAGGCAGGTTGTACGTGTGCTTGAACTTCTCGCCAGATGCTCTGTATGAAGCCTGCAAAGAGAGACAGAACCAGGTAATCACATTCAACATCCATATTACGGAATAAAAACTCACATTTGTATGTAAACTCAATAAATGTATGACTCTTGAAAGACTAGTCCTTAGTGGGCTAAAGTAGATCCTAATAAACAATAAACAAAGTTAGTTTTTCTTACATCATCAAGTAGCTTGGTATTGGTCATGGCAAGGGCCATGTTCATCTGGCCAGTCAGACTGGTGAACTTCAGGGTGCTGGGGTGCACACGGTAGCTTTGCTCATCTAGGGCTGCCTTGGCTGTCTTAGCCAACTCCACCTGCATAGAGCCAATAGGAACCCAGCCAGAACCCCTGTACATGTTGTTGTAGTCGGACGTGTAGGCGTTCTGTGGAGACACACAGGGAAACATGAAATGTATCCCAACAGGTATTAGGACAGGTATCAGGACAGGTGTTAGGACAGGTATCAGGACAGGAATCAGGACAGGACAGGTATTGGGACAGGACAGGTCAGGTATCAGGACAGGTATAAGGACAGGCATCAGGATAGGTGTCAGGACAGGTATCAGGACAGGTATCAGGACAGTATCAGGAGAGGAATCAGGAGAGGTATCAGGACAGGGCAGGCATCAGGACAGGTATAATGACAGATATCAGGACAGGAAAGGTATCAGGACAGGACAGGTATTAGGACAGGTATCAGGTCAGCTTTCAGGACAGGACAGGTATCAGGAGAGGTATCAGGAGAGGTATCAGGAGAGGTATCAGATCAGGTATCAGGACAGGACAGGTATCAGGACAGGTATCAGGAAAGGGCAGGTATCAGGACAGGTATCAGGACAGGTATCAGGACAGGACAGGTATCAGGACAGGTATATCAGGACAGGAAAGGTATCAGGACAGGTATCAGGACAGGACAGGTATCAGGACAGATATCAGGACAGGAAAGGTATCAGGACAGGTATCAGGACAGGTATCAGGACAGGTTAGATATCAGGACAGGGAAGGTATAAGGACAGGTGTCAGGACAGGTATCAGGACAGGACAGGTATCAGGACAAGTATCAGGACATGTATCAAGACAGGTTTCAGGACAGGTATCAGAACAGGGCAGGTATCAGAAAAGGGCAGGTATCAGGACAGGGATCAGAACAGGGCAGGTATCAGAACAGGGCAGGTATCAGAACAGGGCAGGTATCAGGACAGGTTTCAGAACAGGCCAGGTATCAGAACAGGGCAGGTATCAGAACAGGGCAGGTATCAGGACAGGTATCAGAACAGGGCAGGTATCAGAACAGGACAGGTATCAAGACAGGTTTCAGGACAGGACAGGTATCATGACAGGTATCAGGACAAGTATCAGGGCAGGTATTGAAATGAACTCACGTTGCTCTGGATCTCCATCATTGTGCGAGCCAGCTGAACAGGCATAGCCTCAGGCAGAAGAGTGTAGTTGTGAAGGCTCTTCCTGTAGCCAGCATAGGTCTGCGCTGCGGAGGCCTGCTTAGCATGTACAAGACTCATCATGTCAACTGGGGAGTGGTACTTCAGCTTGGACTTGTTGTAGTCCTTCTTGTAGTTCTGCTCACTCTGCATCTTAGCCACCTCCATGTAGTGCACCAGCAAGGGGTCGTCCTTAACATTGCGGAAGCCGACATGTTTGCCTCTTCCCTTCTCGTACGCCAGTTTGTACTTGTACTGTACAGGAAATACAATGATTAATGTAAATACCACGAATAGCATGTCATTATTATGGTCAATTATGATCAATAAACCCAAATACGGATTTCCACGTACATCGCTGGCAATATTAGTGCAGGCCCTGGCAGCGGTGATGGGGATGGCGTCTGCCTTCACCTGGTGTCCTTTCAGAATGTCTTGACGGTGAGCGTACGTGTAATAGTTCTGTGATGAGGAGAAAGAGAAATAAACACATTACTTACAGTCAATTCATGCACATTGGTCAATGAATATGTGTATATTAACTGTATTTAAAAGCATTCAAAATGATATACACTCTCAGTAACCAGTTTATTAGGTACACCACCCTGTTCACCAAAATCGTTCGCTCCTACAGACAATGTACGATAATGTCTAGGGTTATCCGAGAATGGTGCGACAAACAAAAAACATCCAGTCAGCCGCAGTCCTGTGGGCAAAAACTGCTTGTTGATGAGAGCTCGAAGGAGAATGGCAAGAATCGTGCAAGCTAACAGGCGGGCCACAAACAGGCAAATAACGGCGCAGTACAACAGTGGTGTGCAGAACGGCATCTCGGAACGCACAACTCATCGGTCCTTGTCACGGATGGGCTATTGCAGCAGACGACCACACCAGGTTCCACTCCTATCAGCTAAATACAATAAGAAACAGCTCCAGTGGGCACCAATACTGGACATTTGATGAGTGGAAAAACATTGCCTGGTCCGACGAATCCCGGTTCCTGTTGCATCATGCTGATGGCAGAGTCAGGATTTGGAGTAAGCATCGGTACAGGCTGGTGGCGGTGGAGTAATGGTGTGGGGAATGTTTTCCTGGCACACGTTAGGTCCCTTGATACCAATTGAGCAACATTTGAACGCCACACCTTGTAGAATCCATGCCCTGAAGAATTCAAGCTGTTCTGGAGGCAATGAGAGGTACGACCTAGTACTAGATTGGTGTACCTAATAAACTGGTCACTGAGTGTATGTGTAAAATAGCATTCAATGGACTGTATGGACTGTGAAATGTACATTAACTTACTGGAAGAAATTGGCCAGTATGTTACTGTAATTTATTTTCCAGTACAGCTCCTGTATTTTACGGTAATCCATTTACAGTACCAAAGATGTTACTGTAATCTAATTTACAGTATATTACTGGAATTACTCATGCAGCGACATATTACCCAGTGTTGTAAGTTTTCATTTTTTACATTTACATTTTGGTCTTTTAGCGGGAGCTCTTATCTTTAGCAACTTACAGTCAGTGCATTCAACCAAGGTTGATTAAAAAAACACATATCATAGTCATAGCAAGTAAAACGTTTCAGTAACCATTACTGAAAATGTTTTTGTAGTTAAGGATACATTGTTCTTCAAAATAATTGTAATTACAACAAGATATCTTATGATATATGTCTGACTGTCTCTGAATAGTGCCAAAACAATACTGAGATATTCACGGTAACCCGATGCCAGAGAAATGAAACACAGTACAATACAGTAGAATTGACTATTAAACTGTAAGAAAATTATTTCTACAGTATTTTACTGTAATTACAAGTGACTAGAGAAAGCTGGTTGGCTGTAGGAATTTACATATTACAGCATATTAATAAATACTAGGTGTTTTATATCACCAGCACTTCTAGAGGCCTAAACAAAGGCTTCCAAACTGGCTGTGATTATAGGACAAAACAGATCAAATGGACATGGGTAAATATTTAACCATTAAAAGGTTTAAGACCCGCTACCACTGTGATCTGTTCCCTATATACATTTAATTGTTAGGGAACTACTACCACATATAACTTAAATTGGTACAGCACTCTCACTAACGGGTGCAACCAATATAGCCTCTTACAAGACATGCCTCAAAATATGAATGAGAAACAACAATACCATGCACCCACTAGTGTTTAAAAAGTTTTTGCCACTCCAAAAATGTGGAATGGTACTGTATTCTGAATTACAGTAAATTACTGGCAGCAATTGGCCAGTAAGTTACTGTGGAGTTTCAGGACAAGGTTTGTAGAATTCCTAAAATACAGTATATTACCGTATTATGTGGGGCTACAGCATTCTCACTCACGGGTGAAACAAATATAGGCTCTAACAAGGCACGCTTTAAAATATGTTAATGAGACAGAGACTCTTTACCCGCCCACAACATTTCCCCACAATGCACTATAATTAATACTGTAAAACACATTTACAGTATTTTACTGTGCATTTTACAGTAATCTACTGTATTCAGTTTATACAGTATCATACTGTTGATTAATAGAGTAAGTTACTGATAAAATTACAAAAATGGCTAACAGTTCTGTGATCATTCAACATATAACCAACTATATAGTAAAGATACAGGCACATTTAAATTAATGCATGGACAATTAATATATATGTTTATTGAATGTGTATAATAGCATAGTTGTATAAGAGTATGGACAGTAATCAACATTTAACCAACCTTGCTGATGTTGACAGCATTGTTTTTGGCTTGCATAAACTCTGGTGCATCTGCAGGGAGATTGTAGGTGTGCAGGAACTTCTCTCCACTGGCTTTATATTCTTGCTGCAAAAGAATCCCATCATAACAACAATATATTTCAATCAACAGTTTTGTTCAGTTCAATTCAATTCGGTGCAACACAAACAAGACATTTCAACAAAATATATTAAATAGACAAATGCAATTCAATGGACAACTAGATATCTGATCGTTGGCCTTTCTAGTAAATAAGTACTACTCACAACATTCATGATCTTTTGGTTATGCTTGCACAGCTCCATATTCATGCCGTCCATCTTGCTGGTGAATTTAAAGTTTTCAGGGTGCTGCCTGTACTTGTGCTCATCCAGAACGGCCCCGGCCTGCTTGGCTAGCTCCACAGGAATGGAGCCAATGGGGATCCAGCCAGTTCCCTTCACAGAGTTCTCCCAATCCGCTTTGTAGTTCACCTGCATCCGGCAAAGAGAGGAAACCATATGAGAAATGCTGCAAATTGCCACTACTGTTAAAACCAAAGATGCAGCATTACAACTTACAAGTTGTAGCTAGAGTTTCAAAAGACCTGAGGCTAGTACTTTTCAAACCAGGCTAGTAGAAAATGTGCCCAACTAGCCCACCAGGCAAGTGAAATGTTGTATTTTCAAATACCGCATAGCACAGATTTGACTAGTAGTAGAATGTCACCAGGGCTAGTAAAAATGTCACCTGGGCTAGAAGAATGTCACCAGGGCTAGTAAAAATGTCACCTGGGCTAGTAGAATGTCACCAGGGCTAGTAAAAATGTCACCTGGACTAGTAGAATGTCACCGGGGCTAGTAGAATGTCACCGGGGCTAGTAGAATGTCACTGTGGCTAATAGAATGTCACCGGGGCTAGTAGAATGTCACCTGTGCTAGTAGAATGTCACCGGGGCTAGTAGAATGTCACCGGGGCTAGTAGAATGTCACCTGTGCTAGTAGAATGTCACCTGTGCTAGTAGAATGTCACCTGTGCTAGTAGAATGTCACCAGGGCTGGTAGAATGTCACCTGTGCTAGTAGAATGTCACCGGGGCTAGTAATAATGTCCCCTGGGCTAGTAGAATGTCACCTGTGCTAGTAGAATGTCACCTGGGCTAGTAGAATGTCACCGGGGCTGGTAGAATGTCACCTGTGCTAGTAGAATGTCACCGGGGCTAGTAATAATGTCCCCTGGGCTAGTAGAATGTCACCTGTGCTAGTAGAATGTCACCTGGGCTAGTAGAATGTCACCTGTGCTAGTAGAATGTCACCAGGGCTGGTAGAATGTCACCTGTGCTAGTAGAATGTCACCTGTGCTAGTAGAATGTCACCGGGGCTAGTAATAATGTCCCCTGGGCTAGAATAATGTCACCGGGCTAGTAGAATGTCACGGTATACTAGCCCTTCAGGCCAGTGCAGGAAATCCTTTTGTTCTCTCCCTGTGTAGGAGTCAAAATACTTACATCACTGGCGTTGGTGTTCATGGTGCGAGCCAGCTCAAGATTCATGGCCCCAGGCAGAAGACTGTAGTGGTGTTGGATCTTCCTGTAGCCAGCAAAGGTCTGCACTGTGGAGGCGTGCTTAGCATGTGTAAGACTCATCATGTCAACTGGGGAGTGGTACTTCAGCTTGGACTTGTGGTAGTCCTTCTTGTAGTTCTTGTCACTCTGCAACCTGGCAACCTCCATGTAGTGCACCAGCAAGGGGTCGTCCTGAAGAGTGCGGCAGCCGATTTGTTTGCCCTTTCCCTTCACATAGTCTTTCTTGTACTGGATCTGAAAGGAAGAAGTAAAAGAGTAATCAGACGTGACTCTATTCAACGTAGCAACATTGTTGTAGAATACATACTGTATTGCCCCCGCCCAGTACCCTGCCCTGAACTTTAGTCACTGTCACCACCCGGTTACTCTACCCTGCACCTTAGAGGCTGCTGCCCAATGTATAGTCATGGAACACTGGTCACTTTAATAATAGAACACTGGTAACTTTAAATAATGTTTACATACTGTTTTACCCACTTCATATGTACAGTATATACTGTATTCTAGTCAAGGTCATCCTATTCAACTATTGCTGTACATATACTATTCTTCAGATATACTACATATTCTATCCATATACTGTCCATAATGTCTATACATCCCATCACATATATATAAATATTTATACTCCGGACTCCGACATTGCTCGTCCTAATATTTCAATATTTCTTAATTCCATTCTTTTACTTTTAAAAGGTGTGTGTTTTGTTGTGTATTGTTAGATACTACTGTACTGTTGGAGCTAGGAACATAAGCATTTCGCTGCACCCGCAATAACATCTGCTAAATATGTGTATGCGACCCCCCCTAAAAATTTGATTTGATTTGATTTGATTTGATGTTGTCGTGGAAATTTATTGCGTACTTACATCACTGGCAATATGTCTGCCGTGCTTAGCATGGATGACAGAGATAGCATCTGGCCTCATGTCGTAGCCCTTTGCAATGGTTTTCTCCCAGCTCTGCTTGTAGCAGTTCTGAAATAAAGAAATACGGTAAATGAATACACTATTTCCATGAGACATTAATATAACACAGTAAATTCATGCAGTGCACACCCAAGAAGGCACAGTACTATTAAGAGGAAAGATGTCCTAACGCTGTAGAGTAGCGGGCAGGCGATGATAATACGATAATACATTTGATAATTCATTAAATGAAATATAAATATAAGGCACAAGTTATCAGTCTTGGTCAACAGTACCTTGCTGATGTTGTAGGCGTTGCATTTGGCCTGAAGGAACTGGGGGTCATTATGGGGTAGAGAGTACTTCTGGTGGATCTCCTCAAGACCCTTCTTGTAGTGAAGCTGCAAGGGAAGAATCATTCTAATTAAAATGAGTAGCTACACAAACACATATTTTTAGATATAAAATAGGTGTTCGAGCCACAGAAATGTATTACTGATATGAAAAAAGTATCATATTTGTACTAAGTTGAATACAGTATGTAACCTTTATGAAGTACCCAGTTTCCTCGATACAGAATCTCAGATGAAATAGCTTTTTTGTCCAGCACTGAGCTTAATCTGTGTTTGGGAATGAACACAGATCACAATGTCCATACTATCATCCAATAAAACTCACATCACTCCTCATTAGCTGGTTGACATGGGCCTGCATCATGACGGGGTGGTCAGCGATGGAGGTGAAGGGGATGGTGTCTGGGTGCTGACGGTACTTTCTCTGAAGTGGAGGATCAAGGGAACAAATATTATGTCAAAGCAGATTAAACCAATTTTGATGTGTTTTTATATTGTCAAGGCGAGAAAAGACTGTACACAACTACAAATCTATTACAACTAATGCTGTTTTTATTGTGAGAGCTCTGGTGAGTATGGCTTCCTGTGTATTTACTGCATTATGACAAATAAACCGCTAAATCAAACTAGATCATGTAGTGGTAGTTACCTCATTGAGGATCTCTCCAGCTTTCTTGGCCTTCTCCACCTCCATGGAGCCGAAGGCGACCCAACCAGATCCCTTGGTGAAGTTGTTGTAGTCTGAATGGTATTCATTCTGTAGTGAAGGAAGAAGTCATAAAGTAGTTGTGAGAATTACTTTCATTATACTTCCACCGTGAAGTATAATGCTCCAATGCTATTATAACCTTTTCCCCAGACGTTTACTAGGAAACAAAATCAATCAACCGATAAATCCATAGATCAATTAATGAATACATTAATAAATGAATACATGAATCTATTAGATCAATCAATCTGATCAATCAATCAATTCGATAAATCAATCAATCAATTAGATCAATCAATCCATCAGAGATCAATCTTACGTCACTCTGGATGATGTTGGCCTTCTTGGCCAGGTCCAGGGACAAGGCATCATGGGGCAGGAGGTAGCGGTTGTGGATGGTTCTGTAGCCGGCCATGCTGGCGATACCCTGGGACTTCTTGGCCAGGGTGTTAGACATCATGTCCAGCGTGGTGATGTACTTTGTCTTTGTCTTCTCATAGTTCTTCTTGTACTCCCGCTGTGGAGAGAGTTTGAGGCAATTAGAAGGTGAGGCATGACATTCTCTCCATGACAAAAAAAATGGTTTATTTAATATAAAGTTGAGACGAGTCACAGTGAGCCCTAATAGCCCTTTCACACTGACAGACACTGTCCTCATCTTTCTGTTTTTTAGCCAAAAATCAGTGGAATTGACTTTATTAGGTTTATTTGACAGGGACAATGCACATTAACTAACATTTTTGTAAATGTGCCAGATTAAGCTAGATGGCTAATTTGTAGTCTAATCTGTAGTCCCTGGGAAGGAAAATGACTTACATCACTCTGGATTTTGGCCACGTGTATGGAGTGCAGCATCTTGGGGTCGTCATGGATGCTGAGGGCTCCCACCATCTTCCCCTTGTTCTTCTCAAAATCCTTCTTGTATTTGACCTGAGGGCAAAGAGCAAAGATCATGTCAAGGCCTAGACTACACAGGACACAAAAGGAAACAGTCAGCATTGATCAATATGAACAATAATATTACATGTATGTGTAGATGTTAATTTCAGTGCATGCCTACTCACATCACTGGCTATGTTTGTGTGCGCACGGGCTGCAAGGATCGAGATAGCATCACCCTTGACCTCGAACTGCTTGGCTTTCACTTTCTCCCAATCATACCTATAACAATTCTGCACAGAGGGAAAAAATACATTTAGGATATCAGTATCATGCAATTAAAGTTCAGGAGGGTTTATCCAATGAGGGTCAACAATAACCGAATACAATGACTGTGAAATTATGTCAATACAAGCACATCATTTTCAAATCATATTATAACAAATTCAATTATAACTGTATTCAAACTATAACTGTATTTTTTAAACATTATCTACAGTATCATCAACAGAACATTATCTACAGTATCATCAACAGAACATTATCATAAACAGAAAATTAGCTAAATAATCACCAACAGAACATTACCTACATTATCATCAACAGAATTGCACTTACATCACTAAGGTTATATGCATTGGCTCTGGACTGGATGAAGAAGGGGTAGTCTGGAGGCAGGGCACACTTAAACTTATCCAACTCATATGCTGCGTGATAGTTGAGCTGGAAAACAGAGGAAGAACCACATAAATACACATGAAAATACAGCAAGGTCAGGTAAAATGTACTGTTGACAGTGCATAGAGCTAAGTAGCCCTATAGTGCCACTTTGTGGACCATATGAGTACTACAGGGATTATTCCACACCACTAGAGGGCAGTGCTGCCTGTCTGTGAGTGTTGTGAGGCCTAGAGTTGTCTCAACTGTCAGCCCCCATTCTCATGAGACTAGGGGTTATTTTCATCAGACTGAACGCATGTTGCTATTAATACTACAGAAAGAGCTAGATAGGCTCTCTGGTTTCCATGGCGTTTGCACTCACTAACTGTAAGTCGCTCTTGATAAGAGCATCTGCTAAATTACTAAAATGTAAATGTTTGCAGGAAGACAGCTGGGCTATGTGCTGTGTAGATGAATGAGCACATTTTCAGTCAACAGCTATCAAGAACCTTTAGTGTCATGGCAACGGCTCAACTGAAGTCTCTTTTCTGGCATTTGTTCAAAAACTCAAACAAAATTATATCATATATTTTTAACAGGTTGTCCCACTGAGGTCAAAATACCTATTTTCCAAGCTAGACAGACAGATGTAATTGTAATTCTATATATTGTAACTAGTTCATATTTAATGTAATACTCGTATAAGGTCTGTCGTAAAAGTTGAATACATACGTCACTCAGTTGTTTGGCGTTGATGGCAGCTTGCACTTGAACAGGCGAGTCTGTCACTTGCGTAAACTTCATCGTACCCGGATGTTGCCGGTAAACTTTCTGCAAAATAAAACAATACACATGAAAAATGTCAATTATAAACATAAACTTGGTGGTTCGAGCCCTGAATACTGATTGGCTGACAGCCATGGTATATCAGACCGTATACCACAGGTATGACAAAACATTTACTTTTACTGCTCTAATTACGTTAGTAACCCGTTTATAATAGCAATAAGGCACCTCGGGGGTTTGTGATATACGGCCAATATACCACGGCTAAGGGCTGTATCCAGGCACTCTGCGTTGCGTCGTGCATAAGAACATTCCTTAGCCGTGGTACATTGGCCATATACCACACCCCCTCGTGTCTTATTGCTTAATTATATCATATCAATACCAAGAATAAAAAGAAGACAATGTTGACCAAAATCAAATAATTATGTCAATCTAATGTTCAATGGAAAGGCTTTGTCAATGCTCATCATAGTGCAACTGACTGGTTCTAATTTCTACCATTTCCTCAAGAGGCGTACTTACATCTTTACACTGGGCAACTTTCTTATGAGCTTCATATTCTGGCGTCATGGTTTGAGGATAGAAACATCTCGTCTTGATGTCCTCATAATCAGCTTTGTAGTTTTGCTGAAAATACAAAAGAACAGTGAACTGACCTGTCGTACAGTACAAATACAATGGCTGCATCCCGAATGGCATCCTATTGCCTACACATTGGAGTAGGGTGTCATTTGAGACAAAACCAATGTCTTACTGTTAGCCATGCAATAGAGGAGAAAACAAGACAAAACCAATGTCTTACTGTTAGTCATGCAATAGAGGAGAAAACAAGACAAAACCCATGTCTTACTGTTAGCCATGCAATAGAGGAGAAAACAAGACAAAACCAATGTCTTACTGTTAGCCATGCAATAGAGGAGAAAACAAGACAAAACCAATGTCTTACTGTTAGTCATGCAATAGAGGAGAAAACAAGACAAAACCCATGTCTTACTGTTAGCCATGCAATAGAGGAAAAAACAAGACAAAACCAATATCTTACTGTTAGTCATGCAATAGAGGATAAAACAAGACAAAACCAATGTCTTACTGTTAGCCATGCAATAGAGGAGAAAACAAGACAAAACCAATGTCTTACTCTTAGCCATGCAATAGAGGAGAAAACAAGACAAAACCAATGTCTTACTGTTAGCCATGCAATAGAGGAGAAAACAAGACAAAACCAATGTCTTACTCTTAGCCATGCAATAGAGGAGAAAACAAGACAAAACCAATGTCTTACTCTTAGCCATGCAATAGAGGAGAAAACAAGACAAAACCAATGTCTTACTGTTAGCCATGCAATAGAGGAGAAAACAAGACAAAACCAATGTCTTACTGTTAGCCATGCAATAGAGGAGAAAACAAGACAAAACCAATGTCTTACTCTTAGCCATGCAATAGAGGAGAAAACAAGACAAAACCAATGTCTTACTCTTAGCCATGCAATAGAGGAGAAAACAAGACAAAACCAATGTCTTACTGTTAGCCATGCAATAGAGGAGAAAACAAGACAAAACCAATGTCTTACTCTTAGCCATGCAATAGAGGAGAAAACAAGACAAAACCAATGTCTTACTGTTAGCCATGCAATAGAGGAGAAAACAAGACAAAACCAATGTCTTACTGTTAGCCATGCAATAGAGGAGAAAACAAGACAAAACCCCCACTTACTTCGCTCTTGATCTCCTCCATTTTCTTGCAGTGTAGCATGTAGATATCCTCATAGCTGCCAATACAGTGGCCCTTCACCTCGTTCTCATACTTGTCTTTATAATGTGCCTGTGAGGGGAGACGGAAGAAGTAAACATGAATCCATGTAAGATCCATTTGCCTCTTACATACAAACAATAAAGGAGATCCACTTTGAAGCTCGTCAGTCAAGCTTGTTGCCGCCATTTGTACTGTACAATGTGTTTGTTGAACAATTTAAAAATTAAAAACATTATCATCAACATCATCAGTCAGGACGATGAAAGGAATACTCACGTCACTGAACCGTTGTACAACAGAGTCCATCTTGAACTTGGGCGTGTCACAGTAGTTGATACTGGACCCCCTGGATTTCTCATAGCTGGCCTTGTACACTTTCTGCAAAGGGAGTAATCAGAGGAGACATATTGAACAGAAAATAATGACAGCAAAAGTAGAGTTATATGTCTCAAATACAAATCAAAGTTATTTGGCTTTCAATTGATTCAATTCTTCAAAATGAATGAATCCATATCGATCTTATATGCAAATATAAGTTCTGTGAATAGCTACAGTAATATTTTTTTTTAATGGACAGTGAGTGACTAGTAACTAAGTAGACTCATTAAAGTAGCGCTTGGGGTCGTGTTACACCTCCAGTTAACTATAGTATACAGGTTTCTTGATTGTCTTAATTATCCCCACTAATATGATGATTCAGTTAAAGTGGGTGCGCCATTACTCCCCGTTACCACTTAAATAGTGGGAATCTGCTGTGAAAACCTTTATCCTGTCAGCAGCCATCTAGCAAACTGCCAACTGTCTAACTAAAAGTGTACTAATAAACACTATACAAGCTAATTTGAAACACGAGTAGAATTGAGAATGGAGATGAAAGATAACTGTTGTTATCTGCAAGAACATGTGATGCGATACTTAATGATTTTCTGTTCTAATGACTGCCTCTCATAGAAGAGATGTGATTGTTTAGCTTCCTCTAACTTCTGTCTATTTCAGGATGACACCTGTTTGGACCGATGGTTCAGTCTCCCAGACTTAGACACCTACGTCACTCAAGATGGTGCCAGCGTATCTCAGCTGCCTAAGCAGAGGGTTGTCTGTGGCTGGGAGAACGTTGTAGTCAGCCACCGTTTTGCTCTTCTCATAATCCTTCCTGTATTTGATCTGAGGAGAGAAAAATGGGCACAAGTCAATACATGATGTGTTTATTTTACTGTGATACAGTGATTCATGGCAAGGTTAATACGATTAATCATCACCATAGCAGATTTTGGATTGACATGCAGGTTTGCGTTGGTATGTGGATGAAGCCGTGGATTGAAGAGTGTTTCCATTTGATTGATAAGTGCTAAGAGACTATTACTTTGTTAATAGCTACGGCATAGCCTAAATGTCTTTAAACTACTGTCTGACAAGACAACTACCAGTATTTGTAAATTATATATTTTTCTTGATTCTGAGTACAGAACGTGTGGGCACATCCTGATGTCTACGTGACAAAAGAGTCAAGGTTTTGACTCACACTGTGATCAGACAAGGTCACAGGTCAACCCAGTGTGTCTCTCTGCCTGCTGCCGCATCAGATGGATCTATACAAATACACTCACTTACACTGCTTCCTTTCTCTGAGAGAAGCAGTGGATGGCTGTTTGGTTGGTTGGTTAGCTGGTTGGTTTGGTGTGTGTGTGTTTGTGTGTGTGTGTGTGTCTGCATGTGTGTACGTGTGTTTATGTGTGTGTGTGTGTGTATTTTTGTGTGTGCGTGTCGTGTGTGTTATGTGTGTGTTCTCCTTTATGTTTCTCTGAGGGCTTATAGACTCACCGAGCTAGCGGCGTGACCAGCCTTCTTGTGCTGTTTGTATTCTGGCGTCTCGGTTTGCATAAAATTGATTTGGTCTTTTATGTCCTCATACGCAGCCGTGTACTTTTTCTGAAATGAGAAAAGACAAATGGATTAAATATAGATATTAAATGTGTTATGATTTGATTAACACATAATGGTATGTCACTATGCCAATAACTATCAATAATATGCTACACCATAGTGGCTCTTACATTGCTGAGGTTGTCCATAGCCGCCCTGGCAACAGCCACCTCAATGAAGGGCGTCTCACACCAGTGGCCCTTGATGTTCTTGTTGTAGTCCTCATGGTACTTGAGCTGCAAGAGAAAAGCAAGGAAAAGTCAGACATTGGGGTCATTTAGAATAAGAAGAACTAAAGCTTTGCCTCAATAGCTAGAGTCAAAAGAACTAAAGCTTTGCCTCAATTACCATAGCACAAGATGGTATCCTAGAAGCATGAAACAATCAAGAAGACAACAAATATCATCAGTCCAAATGTTCCTTAAAAAAAATATCTAAACTAAATTCTATGAACATTATAGATGGACGCTGACATTGTAGGGGCCTCTGCCACTACAGGGGGTGTGTAACACATATTGGGAGTGGTGGGGATTCCCATCATCTCAGTCAGGTTATTGACGTTGCTCCCCTTCTGTGTGCCAGAACAGGGCTGCTGCCCTCCAATAATATTATGGAGCAGGTGGCAGTTATCCCTCTCTGTCTCCCAGGGACAAGGACAGCCGGGCTGGCGATGGCAGGGCTTGGAGGGGGCCTTGGAGGGGTGTGGAACTTCACCCATGTCAAGCAGTGACTGACAGCACCCCTGCCCTCTCTGTCAGGACTCGATAGCTGAGGGCTATGATACATTTCTACATTATAACGTTGTCAAGGATGATGAGTGACTGATGGATACAATGACAGAGAAGCCATTGTCGATGAATAGCTGTGTGTGTGTTTGTGTAGGAGCACTTACGTCACTGCGCTGTTCAAAATTTTTCTTGGCCAGCTCCATATCATTAGGGACAGCCAGGGATGTGTATTTTGCCGTGCGCTCAGCATGCCCCTTCTTGTACAGGATCTGTAGAGTAGGGTTGAAACAGAGCAGAATGGTGAGAGGAACAGACTGGTGAGATGAACAGAACAGAGTAGGAGAGAAACAGAACAGAATGGTGAGATGGATCTCTAGTTTCATGGATACAAAGAAGGGAGACAGGAAAGTCAGGAGGGGAATGTGTTAGAAGGGCATGTGCTGGATTCGAACCGACATCAACACCAGCTTATGTGCTCTGAAGGCAGCAGCAATAACCGCTAGACCACCCCAGGCCACGATGAGATGTATCTCTAATCAAGGGTTGACCTTTGACACGACATGTGATGCATGTTAGCTACATGTGGTAATGCTCTACTTGATGATATCAAATTGGATAAACCAATGAACTGGATCGGTGGTTCACTTTAAAAATGGTACATCTGAGTAAGGCGAAAACTATAAGTTCAGAGAGAAAAAATAGAGGGTTTGAAAGAAGGGTGGTGAACTGCACTTTTCTGAAGTGTGATTGATGTAGGACACCTTTCTGTGATGTGAGCAATTAATTGTTCTAAGTGAATTCACCACACTCGTGGTGGATCACTCAGCTGACTGACTGACTGACCGGCTGATTGGCTGACTGGCTGACTGACGCAGAGACTGTATTCTAGAAATGTTTATGTTTAGGAGGATATTTATGATTTACAACATTTAGGCAGTGTAAGAAATGAATGTTATTAAGTCAAATATAACTATCTCATCTCTAATACAACTGATCTAATAACACTGATATCAACTTGCTGTAATCACTAGTAAAAGTGTAGTTAAGTATAGAATAAAATACAATACAATACAATAGATGTTTGTAGTTGCAGTACTGACATCACTGAGGACCTCCTGTGCCTTGGCCACCCTGCGCAGCTCCGGAGAATCGCTGTAGGGGTAGCACATGGTCTTGTCCTCATCCCATTGCTCCGTGTACAGTTTCTGATCACAAAGAAAAATGAAATGACAAGTTAGGTTGGAGAAGCTGCATCGGCTCAAATATAGAAAAGCAATCTACCTTTTTTAAATAAAATGTCATCTTAATTGAGAAATCTACATATAAAACATTATTATAATCTCATACGACTGAGTAGGGTTCAGTATCACGATACCTTGCTGTAGTTGGCAGCGTTCTTCACAGCCAGGACAAGCTCTGGGGCATCAGGGGGCAGCAGGTACCTGTCCTTCGTCTCATCCCACTTGGCCCTGTATAGAACCTTGCTGATCAGCTCAGAGACATGCTTGACATGGGCGATCTCTCTGGCCTCCCCATCGTACAAACTGGTACACCTGACCTTATTGCCCTCCATCCGGTACTTCACCTGGTAGGGGCAATGAGTCAAGTGTCAGTTTGACAAAAATAAAATAAAGTTGCTGTTTAAACAACAACAACAAAATGATTAGTGACATTGCAACATTGACTGAGACTGAGATACATGATATCCATCAGAGATCTGGACAGGATAGAAGAGAACAGAGGCCTCCGTACCTCAGACAGCTGCTCCTGAGCTTTCTTGATCCTCACCATCTCAGGGGTGTCAGCCGAGATGGCATAGGGTTTCCCCTTAGCCTTGTCATAGGCATGACGGTACTTGTTCTGTTAGGGGACACATCGGAACATAATAACATCATAATCAAACTCTGGTGAGCCAGAACGACATGGGGAGGAGCATTGACCTGGATTGTGTTCATTACGCTATAAACTGATAAAAACTGACAGAAAAAGAGAAGGTACTACCTGGACTTGTCCAATACAAAAATAAATTGTAATTTTCACTTTCCATTTCAAAACGTTTTGCTATGTTTTGCCCTAAAGAACAGGACCTGGTTGTAATGGGCTTGCTTACATATGAGAACAAGTCCAGCATCTTCTGGCTGTGGGCCAGGTAAGGAGTCATGAACTTGGAGGTGTCCACCTTAACCTTCTTCCTGACCACTCTCCTCACAGGAACACCAGGCTGGGGAACAGAGGAAAAGATGTTAGTTGTGTGACCATTGTTCCTTAATGACAGGAAACCAGGCCAGAGATATACATCCACTTACAACATACAATCCACTTACAAAGAAGAGGCTAGCGACACAATACAGAGAAATCAGAAACAAGACGTAATCATGACTACTGTAACAATGAAAGAATAGTAATAGAATACTAGGTAGGTATAATTTAAATAAATGGGTAAACAAGTGCTAGAACAGGCCGCGTATATAATAATGTTTATAGCATTGAAAAATGTTATGAATTCTAAATGTTTTAGAATTACATTTTGACTATCATAAGACTCTTACAAAAGGGACACTTTTGTGTGAAAGAAACAATGACTTTTCTAGTTCTTGCTACTCTGCAACCAAGTTCACTTACCTGCAAGAATTCAATACAATAGTTAACAAAAAAAGGATAACCTTAAGCTACTAATTGGGTTATTTGACCCTATCATCTGGGCCCAGTTTTTCAAAAGTTATCGCTCTGGATTTCGCCTATCGGATAGGATTAAATGCATAGAAATAGAATGAATAGCACGAGAGTCCCCATTCAAGTCAATTATTTGTCCATTATATTCATTGTATTTCTATGCATTTAATACTATCCGATAGGTGGAATCCAGTTAGATAACTTTCGACAAATCTGGGCCCATTACAGGGAATGATTAGAGAACTACACTGAGTATACCAAACATTAGGAACACCTTCCTAATATTTTCACCTGGATTCCCCTGGTCAGTCTATGTCATGGAAAGGGCTTAATGTTTCGTGTACTCAGTGTATGTAGTTCCACATGGAGGTAACACAATAGGATGGGAGATAACATGGTATGGGCTAGGTTAATGTCTAGTAGGGACAGAGGATACAGAAAAGGAAAGGGACTGAGGGAAAGGGACTGAGTGAAGGAAAGGAAAGGAAATGAGACTGAATGAAGGAAAGGAAATGAAAGGAAAGGAGACTGAACAGAGTAAAGGAAAGGAGTCTGAACTAAGTAAATTAAAGGAAAGGAGACTGAATGAAGGAAAGGCATGAGACTGAACGAACTGAAAGGAAGGCCATGAACGCGCCAGTGGACAAAAGCAATGTTGGGCATAGCAAGACACACAGTTGCACAGTTGACAGACTGCATGCATCACTTAGCAACACCGGGATATATGAGGGTTATTTCATCTATCACTCACTAGCCTTAGGGCCATCCGAGGACAATTAACATGAAGTCGTGATTTGTGAATTACCCAAACAATCGCCTTTTTGTTTGGGAACTCACTTTTGGAATGGCAAAATGTTTTATCTTCCTCGACTTGAGTAAATAGTGAATTGTTAAACAAGGGAGTTTGTTTAATAATCCACGAGGCCACACACACATGGTTTTTTAAACAGTATCCTTTCTTGTAGAGTTTCTCTCCTTTGTTGGTGGAATAACCCCCATGGCATGCAAGCACAACAGCATCATGAGCTGCTTGTGCTGTTTATTTCACTGTTGTCCTCTACCTGTTGAGTTACCGCTGCTGCCCCATGAGTTGTGGTCTGGTGAGAAGTGGTCGAAGTCACCGTCTCCTCAAAATACTATAAATATAGGAACAATTCGCAGGTTTCAAAATCGCCATTACAAGTAAAAGGAAGACATACTGTATCACAAATGTATTGGATTGAGTTTTTCCCCTAGCCCTGGTGCAATAATACCCTGATCTCTGACACAGTCAGTTAGCCTTTTATACGGTAAACAACATTGATAAACAGTAATAATTATACTGACTTAATACTCATCTGCACTGTTACCACAATTATCTGGTTATAGTAGCTAAGTCAAATATTCTGCTTTCAGCACTAACGTTCAAAGTTCAGCTACAGTCTTTGATAATTACCATAATGATATAATAATTACATTCACTATAATGTAATAAAAAGTTCCATATATCCCAGATCTCTCCAGTGACTTAGAAGGTGTCCTTTTGGAGCCTGGAATATGCTGTAATTACTGAAGAGTGTAATGAAGCCTCTATTCCAGGGTGAAAGAGGAGCAGGAGCCTATAATAGCAACTGACTGACTGACTCTCTGCCTGACTGACTGACTGCCTTCTGCCTGCCTGCATCTGACTGACAGAGCCCTCTGACCAGACCTGGGTTCAAATACTATATGAAATCATTTCAAATAATTTTGCTGGTCTTGACTGAGCTTGTCTGGCACAATGGAACCAATAGAATAGTCGCAAAATGGCAAACTCTGCAATTTTGCTAAAAGTATGTGAAAGATTAGTATGTGAAAGATTTCAAATAGTATTTGAAGTGAACCCAGGTCTGACCGACAGAACCCTCTGACCGACCATCCCTGGGAATATAGACACCATTTTCCAGTCCACTGTCCTTGTTATAAATAGTGACTATGAATCCGAATATCAACAAGACAGCTAAAACTGTTTTAATATTTAGTGATTATACTAATAAATCTCCAACAATCAGATTCAATCAGAGCAGCATACCGTACTAAACTAAAAACATTCTCACACATATTCCCTGAATAGCCTAACTTTAACTAGGATTAAATTGTAGCCAGTGACCTGTGAGTTGAGAGTGACATTACATTATTCTCTAACTCAGGAAGGCAGTTATTGCCATAGCATAGGGCACAGCCCTGTGAATATCGTTAACAACCCTACTGCTAGAACTGTCTAGAAAACCCTTGAACTCTAACAGTTAGAATCATCCTCATTATCATCTTGAGACATCATAGCCCTGTGATTCAAATGCCAAACAGCCTACTGAACCACTGAGAGACCAGAGCTGGGTGAAAAAATCTCAAACGCTTTAAACAACAGTTGTAAGAGGCCATTTTCGGACTCTACAAGACTGGGGAGAATCATACAGGTACATGAACAGCCCCCCCACCCACCTTATAGTTGTTCCCCAACATGTTTTACAGAGGACAGAGAATAGGTATAATCTGCTAGCCTGATCCCAGATCTGTTTGTGTTGTCTTGCAAGGTGTTGGATCAGATTCTGCTGCTGCTACAGAGCTGCTACAGAGCTGCTACAGAGCTGCTACAGAGCCCAGATCTGCGTTGCTCCTCTAGCTAAGTGCAGGTTGGCTGTTGGTTTCTCTGTACGTGCATCTACCTCCTAAGCACATTCTAAATTGACGTTAGCGGACCCTCGGCCAGGCTACTGGAGCTACTGCCGTGTGATTTATAGCAGGCAGCCACAGCCCTTCTCACTATCCTCCCACTCCCTCCCTGCCTGCCTGCCTGTCTACCATAGATGTCCACAGCTAAATTTGTATCTCCAGTGCTGTCCTGTCCAGAGAGTTTTTAACAGCCATAGCTCAGAGCTTAGAGTCAATGTTTCTCTTACTGGGAGAAAAATATACTGTGAAATGTTCTCAAACTTGATTAACATCAAGATAGAAAATGAGCATAGCATAAGACTATTAGGCTGAGTACCAGTCTCTTTAGCTAACGTTCCACTTCTTGCCACTGCCTTGTCTTTGGCGCATGGAGTACAGGGAGAGGATTGGCTAAAGAGACTGGTACCCAGGCTATAAGACCATGTACTACTATCTTGAGAAAGTGCTTTTGTTCAAATTGTTAAATGCTGAATATTAAATACTCATCAACCATATTAATAACCACTTTCTAACCATGCTGAAATATCAACAAAACATTTTTTTTTTTTGGGGGGGGGGGGATATATTTCCAAATGCAACAATAAAAGATGAGAAGTTTCTTCCACATCTTCAATAGGAATAAATTATTCAGATTCCCCTATAAGTTATAAACAACATAAAGTTTATACGATTACGAGGCTAACTTTAATAATAATAATAATATACCATTTAGCAGACGCTTTTATCCAAAGCGACTTACAGTCATGCGTGCATACATTTTTGTGTATGGGTGGTCCCGGGGATCGAACCCACTACCTTGGCGTTACAAGCGCCGTGCTCTACCAGCTGAGCTACAGAGGACCACAACTTTAATCCTATTTCACCAAGAAATAAGAGATGACATTATTAGCCTTCTGCTTTCACTCTTCCATTGGACGCTCTGACACAGAGTGGACCATCACAAAGAAATACAATGACACAGAATAATACTTCCTTAAAAACTTGGATAGACTATGTGGATTATGGTGATACTACACAACGTCCAGAACTGCCAGTCTGAAGCCAAACGGCTCACAAAATGTTTTATTGTGTGATAGAGGTTTTGCACCAATATTGCACATTGTTGCAGAAAGGCACTGATACTATCTACAGTATCTAACACAAAACTTTGGTCACTTCCAACAAAATATGCAGCATCCCAAGCTTGCAGGTCATCCATCAATCTATAATTCTTCTGAATGGAACATCATCCCAACATTACTACACATTTTATATTAAGAATTATGATGGACTCTTCCATTCAGCCATATGCGGTGCAGTGTAACCTAATATGAATTTACAGTATCTGCAGGAATGTCAGCAATGTCTTCACACTGGCTGTTGTGTAATAACTAGACCTATTACATCAGTGTGCTCCTGCCATCAAAGCCTATAGTTGTCTGGGAGTCTTGAGGATAAGGTGGTTGGTCAGGTAAAGTGTACTTATACTACTTGTATCGACTACCAAGTTAAAGGTGCAATATGCAGTAATCGCTCCCCGATTTCCTGGTTGCTAAAATTCTAATAGTTCGCCTACTTTTATGTGACAAAACAAGCAGTCATTGTGTAGAGTATCTTTGTAACATCTAAACCGTTGTGAAATATATTTTCAATATCCTAAAATATTATATTTTCAGCTGTTTGAAGCTGGTGTTCATAACCAAACGTAAAAGACGCGAAAACAAAACTTAAGAACGGGAAGCATAGAAATAGCGCACATAGAACATATATGCCGCTTCTTAGACTTGCTTTCAATGAGAATGACAGATCTATAGCACACATGTCTATGTACATTTGGTCTGGTTGCCCAAAAAGTTACATATTGTAGCTTTAAAGGAGGAGTTTTCCCATTTTGAACTTTGCACAGCCTAAAGCAGTTTTTTTTTATCTACTTTTATATTTTAGTCTCAAAATCAAAACATTTCTGGGTAACAATTAAGTGCCTTACTGTGATTGATTTAACTTAAAAAGGTAAAAAATAAACAAAAATGGCTTCCTAGCAAAGAGACATTTCTCAAGCAAGAATTGTGCTAGGACTGTCTGGGAGTGGTCTGAGTGGGGAGGGGAAAACTGAAAATGTATGTTATTGGCATAGAAGGTTTGGAACTCTCTTTCTTATTGGTCTATTAACTAATTTACCGCCTGGTGATGTCACCAGGCAGGCTAAAACTCCATCCCACCAGAGCAGACAGAAATTTCAGGCGGTCTTTTCAAACAGCTTTTACACTAAAGGGTATTATTCCAACCTCATACTGTGAAAATATATACAAATCACAGGAAAATCCTGTTTTTGACTGCACTGGGCATTTCAGTGTAATGGTCCTTGTAAACAAAAGAGTGTGATTACTTTTTATGTTCATTACTGGTGTTTAAAATTTCCAAGAAAAGAGGAAAGTGACAAGGGTTTTGATTTTAATGGCTGGTCCGTGGTCTGATTTACAGTTCTCTGGCTTGTACAGGGCTGGCCAGGGCCATGTCTCTAGCTAGCTAGCATATAAGGAGATGGGTGTTCTACTGAAACAGGATCTAACCCTGCTCACAGCTCAGAGATGCCTGGCCTCCTGAATTGCTGACTAGGGTGGTATCAAAAGTAAATTTACTATTCATAGGGACTGAGTAAAGCTAGCCACTGAATCTGCAGACCCACCAGTACAGGGGCCAGAGAAGCCCAGTGGAGCCATAGAACTCTGACCTAAGAACATAGAGGGTTTGAACAGGGTTGGGGTGCCAATTCCATGTCAATTCAGTCAGGAAGTAAACTGATATTCTGATTCCAATTCCAATCTTCCTTGACTGAATTAGAATAGAATTGACCCCAAAACCAGTTTGGAGAGCCCACAAGGCCTAACCCATTGGTATGGTTTAACTGTCAAAACCAGCACTAGTCTGAGTACCTAAGACAACAATGGTATGTTGTGTTGATCTTGTGAGAAAATATTTACTTACCTCTTCCTCGAAAATCTCCTCTTCCTCAAACTCATCCTCAAATTCTTCATTCTCATCCATGATGATGCAGTTTTAGGGGTTTTCTACCTGAAACACATAACATCATCAGGAATTTGATTTCTCAATGATGCACCTCCCAGTAAACTATGGTTGAAACTTTACAAGCACAATTGAAAACCATATATTATCCATAGCTGGATCGTAATAGTCAGCATGTAAACTCTGTGTTATAATACATTACTTCTACAGTATATAAGCAAAAATCATTACTAGTGCTCTCCATAGAGCAATGTGTCTTACCAGAGGCTGAAGGACAACATTAACATAAATATTTTAAGAACCTGCCTTGCAGTGTCCTTTTAAGCCAAACCACCAAAGTCAAAGACAGAATATGGGCAAAACCCTCTAACAAAGTCATTCACACATAAAGTATGTAACATGATATTGCTCATTCTGATATTTCTTAATCTCTTGTTTCTCCTTTTTTTGTTTAGGGATTATTTGTGTTGTAGTATTGTACTGTTAGACATTTACTGCACTGCTGGAGCTAGAAACCAAGCATTTCGCTGCACCTGCTTTATCATCTGCTAATCTGTGTACGCAACAAATAAACTTTGATTTGATTTGATTGTAACATGTACACACAATGATGCCAGAATGCCAAACAATGCAACATGCCGTACCCCAGTTAAGATTCCTGTAGTATTTCCAGCAACCTTAGAGTAAAGGAAGTCGCTGACTTGCCGTCCACTAGGGCTCCAAACTGATATTCCACTTTGCGTTTTGCCTTCAAGCCTAGACAAATAAACAAATACGCCTCAAAATTCCCAGTCGGATAAAGATCAGGTACAGCTAAAAGGTGTGACCTCAGGCCAAGTTGCACTGGACTGCTTTTTGCAGGCCTGTAGGCTTTGGTGAGGGTTTGACACCCAAACCCCACCCCCCCCCCCGTACTGCGCCTCCTGGCTGAAGGGTTGGCACAGCTGCCCTCATAGCGCTCCAGCTATTTGTCATGTAAGCTAATGCCTCTGCCTGATTGGCTGGCTTTGTTTAGCTAACGGCGCTCCAATGCCTTCTGAGGCTGCAGGTTAAATATAGGACCGCTGTACTAACTGCCCCTTTTTTAGCGCTCCACTCCCAAACTCATCACATAAAAAAGATTTCCACCAAAAGTGACTTGAAACCAGAAGCAGAAGAGGTTGGGGAAAATGCAACAAACTTGTGGTGTTGTTTCAAAGGTGATCCATTGACAGCCCTGTTGGTCTCTGGAAGTCCACTACTCTGAGACCCCTTTAACGACACACAGCCCTTTAACTGGGCTTATTCCTTGATTAACTATCCCCAAGCAATCCAATGGAGCAGCAGAAGACAGATCGTACCAAAAAAGTCCCAAACAAAGGCCATGCAGAGGGCGTGCTGCAGCAGTAGGAAGAAAGGAGAGAAATATGTTCCGTTTCTTTTTTCATTTTTCTAGCTTACCAGTTTACTTTAGAGTCAAATCGTTTCCCAAGCCACCAAAGAGCCTCCCCAACTTCCCTCCACAGAGACGATGGGCGACAGCTCACTGGTGCAGCGGCACCCCGGTTATCATGTGGTCCAAACAGCCAATCAGAGGGCAGCGCTCTCAGGTTTCAAAATCTAAATATACCTAAGTGATCCCTTCAGAAAAGAGCACCTGTTCAGTAAATGTATCAGAGAGCAATAGATACAACTATGAGGAAGGGAAGGGGTTGGGGTAGAGAGGGAAGAGAAATTAAGAGAAAACCCCAACTACCTTCCCATCTAGGGGGTGATGGGAGGTGATTGCCAATGTTGACTGGTTTGGGGGTGATGTCAGTGGGGACACTCTTGCAGGGGGAAGTGAGCTCTGGGATATCTCAGAGTAGGAGTGCTAATCTAGGATCCGTTTTGCATTTGAGATTAGGACAGGAAGGACCTTATTCTAAATCAGTACTCCTACACTGAGATGCTTGATACATACGGTCCATGGGAAGACTGGCACTGATAGTTCAGGTGGGGGTACTGCATACTGACTGACTGTATGCAGGAGACTCTCTGACTGAGATCATGTGTTAACTGACCCTGGACGCAGGGCTGTTTGGTGTCTGGAACAGGGTCAAAGCCAGATTGGGCCACTGGATTTAATGGGAAGGGAATTAAACTGTTGACCTGCTTTTCCACCACCAACCCTAAATAAATACGCAAGAAAAAAATGAAAAAAAGCAACTCAGTATGATACCGAGCCCCTGATGTGACTTTCTCCTGCATAAAATGCATTACGAGTTACTCACGACATACTTCTAGATTGAGCTCAGCCTGAGAACTAAAGGTTAGATCAGGCACCAGTCAAGCTGATATGACATTACCCTGTTATGGTTTGTGGTGTCAAACCATCTCAATTTTTCCAGCAGTTTCCCTCAATCTCTGTAGTATTGCATGTCTCCCTCTCCTAGTCTCTCCCCTGCATTCCTTCATCTGCACTGACCTGAAAACACAGGATAGGTGATATGGTGGATGCCCATCAGGTATCTTCTTTTACTTGTACATTCTAAGCCACTTTAGACAACATAGCTACACCCTAATTGGGAGGGGCAGGGACTTGGTCTTCACTGTGAATGCAACAGCTTGTTATTGAGACCCAGAGCTTTGAGATGAGTCAAAGTTTTGAGTTGACCCTGTGGATAGACAGATGCTCGCTGACTAAGGCGCTAACTAGCTAGCCTAATACACAGCGTGACCAGAGGTGGAATGGAATGCCTTCTCTCTACAGCTCTTCAGGGCTCTAGAACAGGCAGCTGCTGTCTGACCCCCTTCTACTGCTTCTGACCTGACTGACGGATATAAAAAGTATTCAGAGACGTAAATAAAAAATACAGCAGGGGACTATTTCCAGCTACAGTGGATGTACATGTACAGTGGGGAGGATGTGATGTGAGAATGATACAGCATTCCCAGAAAAAGAAAAACTCTACCAAAGTTGGTTTTGGCAACAGTATATACAGTTGAAGTCGGAGGTTTACATACACTTAGGTTGGAGTCATTAAAACTCATTTTTCAACCACTCCACAAATTTCTTATTAACAAACTATAGTTTTGGTAAGTCGGTTAGGACATCTACTTTGTGCATGACACAAGTAATTTTTCCAACAATTGTTTACAGACAGATTATTTCACTTATAATTTACCGTATCACAATTCCAGTGGGTCAGAAGTTTACATACACTAAGCCTTTAAATCAGCCAAGACCTCAGAAAAAAATTTGTAGACCTCCACAAGTCTGGTTCATCCTTGGGAACAAGTACCATGTTCACCTGTACAAACAATAGTACGCAAGTATAAACGCCATTGGACCACGCAGCTGTCATACCGCTCAGGAAGGAGACGCGTTCTGTCTCCTAGAGATGAACGTACTTTGGTGCGAAAAGTGCAAATCAATCCCAGAACAACAGCAAAGGACCTTGTGAAGATGCTGGAGGAAACAGGTACAAAAGTCTCTATATCCACAGTAAAACAAGTCCTATATCGACATAACCTGAAAGGCCGCTCAGCAAGGAAGAAGCCACTGCTCCAAAACCGCCATAATAAAGCCATACTATGGTTTGCAACTGCACATGGGGACAAAGATCGTACTTTTTGGAGAAATGTCCTCTGGTCTGATGAAACAAAAATATAACTATTTGGCCATAATGACCATTGTTATGTTTGGAGGAAAAAGGAGGGCGCTTGCAAGCCGAAGAACACCATCCCAACTGTGAAGCACGGGGGTGGCAGCATCATGCTGTGGGGGTGCTTTGCTGCAGGAGGGACTGGTGCACTTCACAAAATAGATGGCATCATGAGGAAGGAAAATTATGTGGATATATTGAAGCAACATCTCAAGACATCAGTCAGGAAGTTAAAGCTTGGTCGCAAATGGGTCTTCCAAATGGACAATGACGCCAAGCATACTTCCAAAGGTGTGGCAAATGGCTTAAGGACAACAAAGTCAAGGTATTGGAGTGGCCATCACAAAGCCCTGACCTCAATCCTATAGAACATTTGTGGGCAGAACTGAAAAAGCGTGTGCGAGCAAGGAGGCCTACAAACCTGACTCAGTTACACCAGCTCTGTCAGGAGGAATGGGCCAAAATTCACCCAACTTATTGTGGGAAGCTTGTGGAAGGCTACCCAAAACGTTTGACCCAAGTTAAACAATTTAAAGGCAATGCTACCAAATACTAATTGACTCCAACCTAAGTGTATGTAAACTTCCGACTTCAACTGTAAATAAGTTCATAGAAAAAGTGTTGTACAGGTATTGTTATCTCAGATGATACCTCATGAGGCCTTGTCTTACGTCAGATGGCGTCACTACGCGACTCTCGATCTGACGTAAGACAATACACTTTTTGTTTTTCTTAATTAACATCCCCATTAGTTTACTTCCTGGGGTCCAAACAAGATTTTAAAAATTACATCACACAAAAAAATACATCATACAACACATTATTACACCACTAATCTACCACTACACATCTACAATACAACAATTTTACAACAAAATGCCTCCTGAGGTTAATTCATACATCTACCTTTCTGTTACCCCTCCTTTGCCCCTCTGGCTCTGCTTGTGTCTCTGGCTGAGGTATTTAACATCCCCCCCACAGGAGAAGGGAGCTGACTCTGCCTGCGTCTCTGGCTAGGTTGAGGTATGTGAGATCCTCCACAGGAGAAGGGAGCTGCAGCAACCTGAGTGACAGGCACAGCTGAGTCTTTTTCGCCTCACACCGCATCTCTCTCTCTGGTCTGAAAGCAGTAGTCTCAGCACTCTGTGGTCTGTAATGCACTGGATCAATGCTGTCTAGCACTCGTTAGCAACGTCGCTGCAGTTTGTCAAGTCTATGAGAACAGAAAGACAGATACATTGGCCTTCATTAAGAAATAGAGCTAATATGAAGACATGTCTTCATTTAGATAGCTTAATAACTCAACATATTATACACAGTCTACAGTATGTTGTCATTTATCTGCATTGGCCTAGAATCAATCCAGAAAGCATAAGATACACGTTATAGCGCAATTGACATTTAACGCCTTGATCAGACCAAAGTGTCATTGCATCAATGCTGCATAACAAATTCTGCAGTCAAACTTTTTTCATTATGCAATGATGCCTGGTCTCATAGATTAAACATAACTTAGTAAACGTAAATCCGGGACACTCAAATTACACTGAACAAAAATATAAACGCAACATGCAACAATTTCAAAGATTTTACTGAGTTACAGTTCATATCAGGAAATCATTCAATTTAAATACATTCATTATGCCCTTATCTATGGATTTCACATGACTGGGAATACAGATACACTACATGACCAAAAGTATGTGGACACCTGGTCGTCGAACATCTCATTCCAAAATCATGGGCATTAACATGGAGTTGGTCACCCCTTTCCTGCTATAACAGCCTCCACTCTTCTGGGAAGGCTTTCCACTAGATGTTGGAACATTGCTGCGGGGACTTGCTTCCATTCAGCCACAAGAGCATTAGTGAGGTCATGCACTGATGGTGGGCGATTAGGCCTGGCTCGCAGTCAGCGTTCCAATTCTGTCATGATTTAACTGGATTAGAACCCAAATGCAGACAAGTACACCAAGCCAGAGAAGGTTTAACAAGTTTATTTACAATGTTCAAAAAGTCCAGGTTTCCAATAATAGGGGAAGAGCAAGTCCAGGTTACAGGGAGGGTAACAGATCCAGGTCAGGGCAGGGGTGGTACCGTAATGTCCTAGTGTCCGTGGTGAGTCCAAAAGGGAGGTCCGGTAGTGGGGAGCAGGATGGTGGTGGCAGGAGTGAAGCGGAGGCAGAAGTCAGGTTCCCATAATCTGTGGCACAGGAGAAAAGTAAATAGAACAGGCCAAAAACACAAAGAGCGAAAACAAACAGGTTGAGTCGGCAGCGAGACTAACATGGTCGTCTTGACTATGATCTGACGATGAGTGGAAAGTTTGACCGGGTCTTAAAGGCTGAGGTGATTATGGTGAATGAGCTGCAGCTGGAACCCTGACTCCCGCACACCAGACCTCACTCCTGCAATCAAGGACAGACAGAGGGGAGGGGGAGAGCAGAGAGAGAGCTACCTAGCAGCAGTAGGCCTAACAGTACCCCCCCCCTCTACGGACGCCACCTGGCGACCGACAGGGTTTATCAGGATGTAACCTATGAAACTCACGGACCAGAGCAGGATCCACAATGAAGCTCCTGGGCACCCAGGAACGTTCCTCAGGACCATAACCCTCCCAATCCACCAGGTACTGGAAACCACGACGGCGAACATCCAGAAGTCGCCGGACAGTGTAGACCGGACCCCCACCCACGATCCTGGGCGGAGGAGGGGGACGAGAGGGCGGGCACAGAGGGCTAACCGACACAGGCTTAATCTGGGAAACATGAAAGGTGGAATGAACCCGTAGGGAGGCAGGAAGCTGTAGCTTAACCGCGCAGGGGTTAACAATAGACAGTATCTTGAACGGTCCTATAAAACGAGGCGCCATCTTCTTAGACTCCACTTTCAACGGAAGGTCACGTGACTTAAGCCATACCTCTTGACCAGGAGAGTAACCGGGAGCCTGGGACCGGTGACGGTTGGCTTGCCTCTGCATGTACGCCGAAGCTCGGGACAGAGCTACCCTGGCCTTTCTCCAGACCTTGAAGCAGCGGCGCATGTGGGACTGCACCGAGGGTACCGCCAGTTCCCTCTCTTGAGAAGGGAACAGGGGAGGTTGATAACCCAGAGCACACAGAAAGGGAGACAAACCAGAGGAAGCGTTAGTCAAGGTGTTATGAGCATATTCCACCCAGGGGAGCATGGAGCTCCACGACCCAGGGTTAGACCCTGTGACACAGCGGAGAGCGGTCTCCATCTCCTGGTTCGCTCTCTCGGCTTGCCCGTTGGTCTGGGGGTGATATCCAGAGGACAGGCTGGATGTAATGCCCAAAGCTTTACAGAAAGCCTTCCAAACCTGGGAGACAAACTGGGGACCCCTGTCAGAGACAATATCCGTGGGTAGACCATGAGAGCGGAACACATGTTCAACCAAAATATCAGCCGTTTCTCTGGCAGTGGGCAGTTTAAAAAAAAAAAAAAAATGAGCAAACTTAGAAAAACGATCAATAACAGTAAGAATGACAGTCTTTCCAGACGAGGGGGGAAGTCCAGTGACAAAATCCAAGGCAATGTGGGACCAGGGCCAGCTGGGTATTGGCAGAGGTCTTAGATGACCAGCGCTGGCCTGGGTGGAGTTCTTACTACGTGCACATACCGTACAAGCAGCAATGAAGGCTCGAGTGTCCGCCTCCATCCTGGGCCACCAGAACTTCCGTCGCACAAAGTCAAGGGTCCGAGTAACTCCAGGGTGACAGGTAAGGGGAGACGAGTGAGCCCACTGAAGTACCTGGGAGCGAACAGACTCAGGGACAAACAACCGGTTAGGAGGACCGCTCCCAGGGTCAGCTTGATGATGTTGAGCCTGTCTAACAATCCCTTCGATGTCACATGTAATGGCCGCAATACTGCAGGTAGGAGGCAAGATGGGTTCAGGGTTACTACCAGTATCAACAGCAGAAAAAACACGAGACAGGGCGTCAGGTTTGACGTTGCGTGACCCAGGACGGTAAGACAGAGAAAAATTGAATCTACCAAAAAATAGTGCCCACCTGGCTTGACGGGGGTTGAGCTGCTTCGCTGACTGGATGTATGCCAGATTCTTATGATCCGTCCAAACGATGAAGGGTTGTTCCGCCCCCTCCAGCCAATGCCGCCACTCTTCGAGAGCCAGCTTCACGGCGAGCAGTTCACGATTGCCAACATCATAATTCCTCTCTGCCTGAGAAAGTTTCCGTGAAAGGAAAGCACAGGGATGCAGTATTAACTTGGGTAGTAAGGACAGACACCTGATTGGTGAGTAATTGAACCTGATTAAACAGCACCTGACTGTTCTCAGCAATAGTCTTAAACAGGGTATCATGTTGGCCAAGTAAAATGTCCTGATTGGCTATAGCAGTCCGAATTTGAGTGCACTCTGGGGTGGTATCCGAGCTACTGTCTGCTGGGTTCATGTTGGTCAGATCATACTGTCATGATTTAACTGGATTAAAACCCAAATGCAGACAAGTACACCAAGCCAGAGAAGGTTTAACAAGTTTATTTACAATGTTCAAAAAGTCCAGGTTTCCAATAATAGGGGAAGAGCAAGTCCAGGTTACAGGGAGGGTAACAGATCCAGGTCAGGGCAGGGGTGGTACCGTAATGTCCTAGTGTCCGTGGTGAGTCCAAAAGGGAGGTCCGGTAGTGGGGAGCAGGATGGTGGTGGCAGGAGTGAAGCGGAGGCAGAAGTCAGGTTCCCATAATCTGTGGCACAGGAGAAAAGTAAATAGAACAGGCCAAAAACACAAAGAGCGAAAACAAACAGGTTGAGTCGGCAGCGAGACTAACATGGTCGTCTTGACTATGATCTGACGATGAGTGGAAAGTTTGACCGGGTCTTAAAGGCTGAGGTGATTATGGTGAATGAGCTGCAGCTGGAACCCTGACTCCCGCACACCAGACCTCACTCCTGCAATCAAGGACAGACAGAGGGGAGGGGGAGAGCAGAGAGAGAGCTACCTAGCAGCAGTAGGCCTAACAAATTCATCCCAAAGGTGTTCGAAGGGGTTGAGGGTCAGGGCTCTGTGCAGGCCAGTCAAGTTCTTCCACACCGATCTCGACAAACCATTTTTGTATGGACCTCACTTTGTGCACGGGGGCATTGTCATGCTGGAACAGGAAAGGGCCTTCCCCAAACTATTGCCACAAAGATGGAAGCACAGAATCGTCTAGAATGTAATTGTATGCTGTAGCGTTAAGATTTCCCTTCACTGGAAATAAGGGGCCTAGCCCGAACCATGAAAAACAGCCCCAGACCATTATTCCTCTTCCAACAAATTTTACAGTTGGCACTATGCATTGGGGCAGGTAGCGTTCTCCTGGCATCCGCCAAACCCAGATTAGTCTGTTGGACTGCCAGATGGTGAAGCGTGATTCATCACTCCAGAGAACGCGTTTCCACTGCTCCAGAGTCCAATGGCGGCAAGCTTTACAACACTCCAGCCGACACTTGGCATTGCACATTGTGATCTTAGGCTTGTGTTGCGGCAGCTCGGCCATGGAAACCCATTTCATGATGCTCCCGACGAACAGTTATTGTGCTGAATGGGTGACATGTCTGGTGAGTATGCAGTCCATGGAAGAACTGGGACATTTTCAGCTTCCAGGAATTGTGTACAGATCCTTGCGACTTGGGGACGTGCTCTATCATGCTGAAACATGAAGTGATGGCAGTGGATGAATGGCACGACAATGGGCCTCAGGATCTCGTCACGGTATCTCTGTTCATTCAAATTGCCATAGATCAAATGCAATTGTGTTGGTTGTCTGTAGCTTATGCCTTCCCATACCATAACCCCACCATGGGGCACCCTGTTCACAACATTGACATCAGCAAACTGCTCGCAGACACGACGCCACCTAGCTAATGTTAGCATTAGCCACCTAGCTAAAGTTAGCCACAACAATTTGGAATTACTTAACATATCATACGTTTTGCAAATTCGTAACATGTTGTACGAATTGTAATTCATCACATATCATACGAATTGTAATTCGTAACATACCATACGAAATGTATGATGGACATCCACAAATTAATACATACCATACAAAATGTAACATATCATACTAATGGATTTAAGGTTACTATGTTATGTCAACCCCTGAGTCCAGGTTGGTAATCCAACATTTTTACTGGATATGTGTGCAACAAATTT
Organism: Coregonus clupeaformis; assembly: GCF_020615455.1. Classification (NCBI taxonomy): domain Eukaryota; kingdom Metazoa; phylum Chordata; class Actinopteri; order Salmoniformes; family Salmonidae; genus Coregonus; species Coregonus clupeaformis. The sequence continues at coordinate 18,549,660 of NC_059231.1, read as the reverse complement.
CAACATTCACTTTTTGCTACTATTTCTGTCAAGTCGACGCGTACACAGAACACAGAACACTGCAACTGCCTCTGCAAAGCAATGCTACAAGGCAAACGCAGCATTCCATTGGAAATTAATATATTTCTGGTGTACCAAAACGCAATGACGATGTCAGTCTGATTGAGGCGTAAAGGTGATTTCCGATTGATCCGACATATGCAGCGCTTACTGTGAAAGTGGTCTCCACTAACGCAGGAACATTGGCTTTAAAATGTACATAGCGAGCAAAATGCCATCGGATTGAATCTGGCCCTAAATCAGTGCATATAGCCAGTAGGAAAGTAGGAAAGTGTGGACAGTACCTATGGGCCAAGGTTTAATGTATGAACATAAATATAAACGCAACATGCAACAATTTAAAAGATTTTACAGTTCATATAAGGAGTCAGTCAATTGAAATGAATTCATTAGGCCCTAATCTATGGATTTCACATGACTGGGCAAGGGCGCAGCCATGGGTGGGCCTTGGAGGGAATAGGCCCACCCACTTAGGAGCCAAGCCCACCCACTGGGGAGCCAGACCCAGCCAATCAGAATGAGTTTTTCCCACAAAAGGTCTTTATTGCAGACATAAATACTCCTCAGCACCCCCTCAGACGATCCTGCAGGTTTAGAAGCCAGATGTGGAGGTCCTGGGATGGCGTGGTTACACGTGGTCTGCGGTTGTGAGGCCGGTTGGACGTACTGCCAAATTCTCTAAAATAATGTTGGATGCGGCTTATTGTAATGAAATTAACATTAAATTATCTGGCAACAGCTCTGGTGGACATTTCTGCAGTCAGCATGCCAATTGGACGCTCCCTCAAAACTTGAGACATCTGTGGTATTGTGTTGTGTGACAAAACTGCACATTTTATTGGCCTTTTATTGTCCCCAGCACAAGGTGCACCTGTGTAATGATCATGCTGTTCAATCAGCTTCTTGATATGCCACACCTGTCTGGTGGATGGATTACCTTGGCAAAAGAGAAATGCTCACTAACAGGGATGCAAACAGATTTGTGCTAAAAATTTGAGATAAATACGTTTTTTTGTGCGTATTGAACATTTCTTGAGATCTTTTATTTCAGCTCATGAAACATGGGACCAACACTTTACATGTTGCGTTTATATTTTTGTTCAGTATATATTGAAAAAAACAACCCAGCTCTTTAACTAATACATATAGTATTTTAGGGTTTGCTAATGTGTAATAAGGGCTAGGGATTTAAAGAATACCTGGAATAGTATAAAGTCATCCTTCTAACCCCCCCCACCCCCATAAAAAAAAGAAGAAAAAAAGTGGTTGTCTCACTTGCTATCATAAGTTGAATGTGGCAATTTGTAAGTCGCTCTGGATAAGAGCGTCTGCTAAATGATGTAAATGTAAATGGGATGGAATAGAATGGATACTTTATTATACCCTATTCAACATAAATTGATACATTTGCTGTTTTGGTTGGGGATTTGGGAAGGCTGTAGATCTTATTGTAGTACACAGTAGAGGAGAGTGAAAGCTGTCCAGCAGGTTCAAATCACATTTTATTTGTCACATGCTTCATAAACAACAGGTGTAGACTAACAGTGAAACGCTTACACCAGGGGAGAAGCCAAAAGATGCGGCTTAGTTATTGAAGGAAATGACATGATGGCGGACATTAGCAGCTGCACATTGATAGCTACAGCCTCAACGCTCAATAATCCCACCACTAACTCCTGGGTAAACAACTGTCCCCATAAACACTGAGGTAAGATGTGGTGAGTGTCATAGGTCATAGACTGTGCAAAGGATCCTGGCATGTTTACCAATACCATACCACTGTGACTGTATGTGTGGTGGACATGTTTGCATTTTTCATTTATCCTTTATTTCTACAGGGTATTCTCATTGAGAAAATTTTTTTTTGCAGCATGGGACACTTCAGCATCATATGTGAGAATAGCAGAGCCGGGATGTGGTACTCACCTTTCAGATCACATCATTCGCATGTTTATGGTGTTTGACAGTGACACATTCACAACCAATGACAAGACTCCTTGTTGAAGACAGCTCGTCTGTCCACTCATAGAGACAGATAGAGGACTCTTCTTTGTATCTGTGCTATTATAGGGTCTGTGACAACATTGGCAGCGCCATTGAGGCCATCTCCATTTTGAAGTAGTCCATTTTCTTCTTCACGATTGGCTTTTTGGACATGACTCCAACAGGTTCACCAGGAGAGATGAGCCAATGAAGTTGGAAGTCCCACCCAGTTGACTACATTAAAATGGTGGAAGCCCTCACTCTGGACAAGTGACCAATAGAATGGTGTTTCACTACTGAGTCATTTAAGGCAATACACTCCTAACTTAATACTTGTAGGTTATTCTCTTACAATTGGTCACTATTTGCTTACTATCAGTCATTGTATTCCCTTTTGATGACTAACAAACATATAAGGCAATTCTAAAATGAATCTCGCTATACCAACTAAAAGTAATCTCATTGTAAAACTGAAAGTGAGCAAATAAAGGGTACTACTGTACAAACATACTACAGTATGCAAATGTCAACTCGTGTTGAAGTGCTGTTCCGGGATGTAGTCCTTAGAAATATTGAAATCTGAACCATTATGAAAGGACATTATAACTGAACCTGGACCAGTACTTAGGGGCCACCTCACCATGTACAACCGCACAATGGGAGCGCTGGAGCTGCTCACCTCTCCTCCTGCCTGTCTGCTCACCCTTTCTAAGGGAAGATCTCAATTGCATACTCCTCGTCTACTTCTCAAAACCCATTGGAGGATAAGGTCAGAGGGGCGGGACCTCTGGCTATCTCAACCAACCTGGTTATAGAAGGAGACGAGAAGGGCACAATTGAGATCTTTCCTATGTGACGCTAGGCAAGTGATTTCCAAAGCTTGGGATAATAAAGGATACTTGACTTGGACAAGGCTTAGGTCTGCTGCTCTCTCCTCATCCTGTCTCTGGCTGTCCCACAGACTTCTACGTGGGCTGTCCAGTGTCACTCCCTCACCGCTCCCAGCTGTGGCCATTCTTTCTCTGAACGAATGTTGAACATGAGTACAATGGTCCACACCAGAACATACTGCCCCCCAGAGGTTGGTTGAAGAATGACAATACATAAACCACATTACAAGGGTATATGAAGATAACCAGAAACATAGAGGAATATTACTTACCTGTCATCAAATAAATACACATTTACGACAAATGTAATGAACCCAAAACAGATAAAAACACTTTATTTTTTCCACTGTATTTCATATGAGCCGAGAGAGTTGGGTTTCCCCTGCTTGGGTTCTGTGACTCAGTATCTACAGCCATCATCACTTGAGGATTCGGACGCAGCAGGCACAAGGTAATGAAATGTGAATGAAGGAACAGAGCGCCGTTTGGGACGCAGACATAATGTAAATACTGGACTGTACACACAGGGCAATACCACCATCTCAGACAGTATGGCAATACTGCAACAAGGCCACTCTGGGCGGGCAGGCTCACTCAAACAACTAAAGACCAGTCCTCTTAAGTCCAAGCTCACCTCCAGTCCCAGACAGTCCATATCTCTTTTAGTAGGAAAACCAACCGTGCAGATTCAGAAATTCAACACACCGGAATTCTTATCAGTCTTTTGTTGAATTTTTCTTTCCAGAATGGATCCTGAAATGGTAGAGTTATTCCATTCTGGTTGTTCACAGTTCTCAGTCACAGCAGAGCAGTGTTCTGTAGTAATAAATAAACAAGCAGCAGAAAAACAACATTCTGGCAGTCTGGCCGGTTGGGTCAGGTCAGAGGTTTCATGGAGACGGCCACCCGTCAACCACCAACCAACCCCTACACCCCTAAGGACTGAAGGTGTAGAGAGAGGAGAGGAACAGCACACTTGTTTTTGTTGTTGATCAGGGTCAAAGGTCATCTGACTCGCAGTCGTGACGTCATCCACTCCAAGCCTTGGCACAACCTAAAGGTAGGGAGACAAGAGGAGAAAAAGATAATTGAATTATCAGTTTATGTGGGAATATATTTTGATACTTCACAAATGTATGTTCTTCAGATTGGCATATGCCTAGGTGAAGGATTGCCAGTGCTAACAGTGCTGGCACTATCTACAGCAGTTTTTCTGCTAATCATCCCTAAGATTGTTAGCTGACACCAATTTAGTCAATATTCGCTAGTTTTAATGAGAGGTCCGGTCCGCCAATGAGAAAATAACAAGTATCTTACCCCTCCCCAGTGAGGGCGCAGCAGGCCTGGATGTGCCACTGGTGGTCTTTGACTGATGTGAGCTGCAGGCTCTGGGAGATCTCAGCCACAGACATACAGCCCTTCACATCCTGCTTGTTAGCAAAGATCAGCAGGCCCGCCTTCTTCAGGTCCTGACGAGAGAGAGGGAGAGGAAGGGGTTGGAATTTAACACACCTTTAACTTCCAACTATGGAGTACTACAGGGATGGAGGAGAAGGAATGGTGAATGGTACAAGGAGGGTAGAGGAGGAGGATAAGGAGAAAGAAAGCAAGAGGTGCCCATATGCTCCTAGACCAGGGGTGTCAAACTCATTCCACGGAGGGCCGAGTGTCTGCAGATTTTTTGTTTTTCTTTTCAATTAAGACCTAGACAACCAGGTGAGGGGAGTTCCTTTCTAATTAGTGACCTTAATTCATCAATCAAGTACAAGGATGGAGTGAAAAACCTGCAGACGCTCGGCCCTCCGTGGAATGAGTTTGACAGGTGTGTCATAGACCATCATTGACATAGGCTGCTGCCATGTCTTCTGCTGTGAGTTGTACTGAACTCATACCATCTTCACCCACACATATTGTCATGCGTCCGCTCATATAAAACATGAACAAGAAGACCAATAACTCACTTCATGTGCAAGCATTCTGTAGAGCTCCTCTTTGGTGACAGAGATTCTCTCTCTGTCGGTGCTGTCCACCACTACGATCACAAACTGGAGAGAAAGATTGGGAGAGACATAAGTTAGGACAGTAAAAAAGACAGCTGGTAACAGTTTACATTAAGTTGCTCTTATACCTAAGTAATAACACTGTAATTACACTAGAAACATTGTATTAACCAGTTTAATATTTTAGAATGCTCATTGTAATTACATAGCAATATTGTTGAGTAGTTTGTGTTACATGTTACCACACAGCCTAATTATTTATTTATTTGAAGTAAAAAATAAAATAAGAAATGCCATCCAGCCACAATACGTGGTCTGACCTCTGTGTTTGTGTAGTACGTGTTCCAGGAGGATCTCAGTGACTCCTGCCCTCCAATGTCCCACATCAGGAAGTGAGTGTTGTTTACCACCAGCTCCTCCACGTTGCTGCCTATTGTAGGAGAGGTGTGCACCACCTCGTTCATAGAACTGCAAACACAAGAGGTTCTCAATCTCAATGCAAAATAATAAAGTCAGATAGAATTCTGGTAGGAATGAGAACAATGAGGTTCTCCAGAGTTCACTTCACTTTGTAATCTATGCCCCATTGTATCACATTCTTCCATGAACTGTGGGTTAACCAAAACCTAGCCCAATAATGGACAAAAGGAGCCTAAAGTTACTCCTTGTAGTGCAAGGACCTTACATGCTAGGCTGCCACGGGATGGCAGGTAGCCTAGCGGTTAGAGAGGCGAGCTAGCAACCGGAGGGTTGGCAGTTTGAAAAAAGATCTGGTGATATCAGGGTTTCCGTTAGGAAAATGTGGCGCTAGAAAACGTGACGAGGAAGATTTTAATTGACTGGCCATTTGAGAAATGTACCGGACCCATATGCATTGGGTGCATAACCCATCAGGGCGTCCACCCGCAGAGCTCAGAATGACAGAAATTACATTTAGATTATGGTAATGCATTTTAACAGAACATGCAACCCATGTAATGAAGCAGCCAATAAAACGTCATTTTCAAACATATGCCAAAATGCAATTCGCAGGAAAACACCATTCTAAACAGAGCACCTAATAACGGTTCCATTTTGTGATAAGATGAAAATGTCTGTTAGAAACATCGAAAGAGGGGGAATCTAAAGATGCAAGGTTGCGAATATGACTAGGATTGTGCCTTTGGCTTCTTGACAATGAAAAAAAGTTAATATGAAAACAACTAGAACAGGAGATAAATGGCATAGCGGTGGGTCCATTCGGTGGGTCCAATCCAGAATGGCTCAGCTGTCTCCCACCAATTATTGCGCATTCTATGATGATAATACATTAAAAAATATATAAATTCCCCATTACATACACTACCGTTCAAAAGTTTGGGGTCACATAGAAATGTCCTTGTTTTCAAAAGAAAAGCAAAAAAAAATTCCGTTAAAATAACATCAAATTGATCAGAAATACAGTGTAGATATTGTTCATGTTGTAAATGGCTATTGTAGCTGGAAACGGCTGATTTTTTATGGAATATCTACATAGGCGTACAGAGGCCCATTATCAGCAACCATCAGTCCTGTGTTCCAACGGCACATTGTGTTTGCTAATCCAAGTTAATCGTTTGAAAAGGCTAATTGATCATTAGAAAACCCTTTTGCAATTATGTTAGCACAGCTGAAAACTGTTGTGCTGATTAAAGAAGCAATAAAACTGGCCTTCTTGAGACTAGTTGAGTATCTGAAGCATCAGCAATTGTGGGTTCGATTACAGGATCAAAATGGCCAGAAACAAATAACTTTCTTCTGAAACTCGTCAGTCTATTCTTGTTCTGAGAAATGAAGGCTATTCCATGCGAGAAATTGCCAAGAAACTGAAGATCTCGTACAATGCTGTGTACTACTCCCTTCACAGAACAGCGCAAACTGCCTCTAACCAGAATAGAAAGAGGATTGGGAGACCCTGTTGCACAACTGAGCAAGAGGACAAATACATTAGTGTCTAGTTTGAGAAACAGGCACCTCACAAGTCTTTAACTGGCAGCTTCATTAAATAGTACCCGCAAAACACCAGTCTCAACGTCAACAGTGAAGAGGCAACTCCGGGATGCTGACCTAGGCAGAGTTGCAAAGAAAAAGTCCAGTGCCTGTGTTCTTTTGCCCATCTTAATCTTTTCTTTTTATTGGCCAGTCTGAGATATGGCTTTTTCTTTGCAACTCTGCCTAGGTCAGCATCCCGGAAGTCAACTAAAACTGGTTTTTAGGAGAGAGAGAAAAAAAAAGGTGAAAAAAAGAAAAGAAATATCAGTTACACAGTTGACCTTCTGGGACCAACAAAATGTCCCCAGTTGGTCAAATTGTTGTTTGTTTACTATTCTTGTGGTGACTTCTGGTCCCCACAATAATAGTTAAACACGTACACACACATAATATATACAGTGCATTCGGAAAGTATTCAGACTCATTGACATTTTCCACATTTTGTTATGTTACAGCCTTATTCTAAAATTTATTAAAAAATACAAAAAATCTCAACAATCTACACACAATACCCCATAATGACAAAGCAAAAACAGGTTTTTAATTATTTTTGTACATTTATAAAATAATAAAAACGGAACTATTACATTTACATAAGTATTCAGACCCTTTACTCAGTACTTTGTTTAAGCACCTTTGGCAGCGATTACAGCCTCGAGTCTTCTTGGGTATGACGCTACAAGCTTGACACACCTGTATTTGGGGAGTTCCTCCCATTTTTCTTTGCAGATCCTCTCAAGCTCTGTCAGGTTGGATGGGGAGTGTTGCTGCACAGCTATCTTCAGGTCTCTACAGAGATGTTCGATCGGGTTCAAGTCCGGGCTCTGGCTGGGCCACTCAAGGACATTCAGAGACTTGACCCAAAGCCACTCCTGTGATGTCTTGGCTGTGTGCTTAGGGTTGTTGTCCTGTTGGAAGGTGAACCTTTGCCCAAGGCTGAGGTCCAGAGCGCTCTGTAGCAGGTTTTCATCAAGGAACTCTCTGTACTTTGCTCCGTTCATCTTTCCCTTGATCCTGACTAGTCTCCCAGTCCCTGCTGCTGAAAAATATCCTCACAGCATGATGCTATCACCACCATGCTTCACCGTAGGGATGGTGCCAGGTTTCCTCCAGACGTGACGCTTGGCATTCAGGCCAAATAGTTCAATCTCGGTTTTCATCAGACCAGATAATCTTGTTTCTCATGGTTTGAGAGTCTTTAACTCCAAGTGGGCTGTCATGTGCCTTTTACTGAGGAGTGGCTTCCGTCTGGCCACTCTACCATAAAGGCCTGCTTGGTGGAATGCTGCAGAGATGGGAGAACCTTCCAGAAGGACAACCATCTCCACAGAGGAACTCTAGAGCGACCATCGGGTTCTTGGGTCACCTCCCTGACCCTGATTGCTCAGTTTAGCCGGGCGGCCAGCTCTAGGAAGAGTCTTCGTGGTTTCAAACTTCTTCCATTTAAGAATGATGGGAGGCCACTGTTCTTGGGGACCTTCAATACATGTCGGTTGTTTTGACCTTCTTAAAACAATTCCATATAGCTTAGTAGAACCCCCCTCCCCAGGCTTAGACAGGGTTTAGACTGTTTAGTACCAAAAATAAGGGGTTAAATACATGTAGGCTAAAGAATTAAATATTTTTTTTCCCCCTGATCTTTATTATATCTCTCAGATATTGGACAGACACTTCGGAGCAAACTTCCTTTTGATTTTTCTTTGGGACTATCTGTTGTTCCACGTAGTGAATCTGTTATTCAATGCGTTTGTTTGGGCTAATAGCAGTAAGGCCAAAATTAATTTAATCAAATATTTAATTTTTTATATATTAAGGGGTCTTAAAATTCCAAATCAAATAGCTAAATAATCCTTGGTATGACCTTCTTAAAACAATTCCATATAGCTTAGTAGAACCCGCTCCCCCATCTTAGACTCTTGTGGATTAAAAGCGAAAGTTAAATTTCGGTTGGACCTTGCATGCAAATGACCAATAAAGTTAATGTTCTGTTTAAAGGCGAATTGGCTCCGGAAGCCAAAACATCCAGATACTATATCACATCAAAATCATTTCACAAATGTAAAACATACAATTACTGTACACGGTTTTAACACAGTTGCAGCCAACAGTATTTTTCAGTGATAACACGTTTGTGGCGTCCGTCTTTCATTTACATACAGGTGTTCGGAGACGCAGATAGCTAATTAGCACAGGTAGTCAACTCGGTCTTCCATCTGTTTTCCATATCCATGCGCTGTAACATGGAGATATGGCAGTGTGGGAACACTAACCCTATAAAAGGTGTGTATCAATTTAACATTATTATTATTTGTATTTTAATTTATTATGGATCCCCATTAGCTGATGCCAAGGCAGCAGCTACTCTTCCTGGGGTCCAGCAGCATAAGACAGTTATATACAGTTTAAAATACTACATGACATTACATTTCATTTCATAACACCTTAGGCCACCACTCCACCACAACATATTTACAATACAAGATCCATGTGCAAGTGTGTGTAGAGTGCATGTCTTATCATGTGTATGTGTGTCTGTGCCTGTGTGTCTCTTCACAGAAAGGTAAGGTCCTTATGCTTCCAAAACCATACCGCAAGCGATGCGTGTTAATGTTCAGACCGAGCGTCGTGGCTCTTAACAGAACTCCCCCTACAGAAGACGCCTTCGTCCAATGACTCTTATGTGTAATATAATGGAACTGAGAGTCATGATCAAAGGCTAACCAAAACCTTGCTTTGAAGCATTTAAGTTAAGGTCACCATTTCTCATTTAGCAGAAAAAAACCTTATGAAGTCCTAATCCCCCCTAGTTGTGACAGGAAATTAGTCTACCGTCACAACTCATTATCATAACTAATTATCCCTGCTGGATAGTGGTGCACGGTATACCGAAACGTTGGTCCTTTTACGATACTAGAACATGACAAATGGTTCAGTACTAGAATTTATGTTACTTTCGGTAGCTACTTCTGTCAAATGTGTCTCACAGATTAACTCTCATACTCTGTCTATCAGCGCAGCTGATATCCCCCTTATAGCGCGAAGCGCACAGTGCCTGCTCCACTAATTCACTGCTAGCCTGCACTTGGAGTCTGGGCTGCATGTTAGCGCCACACTCACGCTGCACAGAAGTTAACATACTTGAATAATGCAACACGACATGTAGAAATATTGAAACTGGTAATTACTGTTCGCAAAACAATGTCCATACAGGCTAGAACACTTTACAATGCAAAAAAAGATAGCGGTAGCTTCCAGCTTTGTATGCTAACTTTCCTTGTTAACTTACAGCTGAAGCTAAAATCAATTCACAACACTAGTACTTTGTTTGTGATAATATACAAACCATAATGCAAAATATGCTGATTTCATAGCTAACTGCCACCCAAAACTTTATTCATTCCCTTGAAATCGGTCTCTCCATCAGCCAACGATTATCGATTGCCTCAGCAAACTGACTGTGTGTGTGTGTGTGAGAGAATAAGACTCCGACGAGATGCCCCCCTCTTGCCTCGCAAATGACAACATTACTGGTTAAAGAGAGCGCACCATTTTAAAAAAGAAGCTATTTCTATGCAAATGTTGTTGATCAGTACAATAAAATAAGTCCCAAATCGAAGGGAAAGAGATTGTCATCTGTAGTCCCATGAAATCAGCCAAAACAAGCTCAATAACTCAATGCACACACACTCCTATTGAATATGCATTCACCTGTATTGTGAATAGGCCTAGGCTACATCAATATAAATGTACCATTCAAATAAATGATTACCATGATGTTGTTATGTAGTTAGATTGTTTTTACCAAAGTCAAATTGAATGTATGATTGTATAATTGATTAATTAATGCATACATGGCTGTCTAAAAACATTCTAATGTAATGATATTGAACTCAAAAGATGCCCAACTATTGAACAGAGCAGTAACTGAGTTTATCTGTCTGGATCAAGTGCCATTCTGTAACTTTGGCTAATATACCTTCTTTTTTTACTGTGATATCGTTTTGGTATCAAGCATCGTGATGGCATCGAGTGTCATGATACTAAACCTAGTACCAAAGTCAAAATGTGGGTATCGTGACAAGACTACTGCTGGATGTGACCACAATTCCCCACCCCCTAATCAAGCCTGCTTCAGGGCATCAGAGGAGGAGAACAGCATGGCGGAGCAGAGTGCTGAGGGTGAAAGCGTGAAGGCTATTCTTGACTGACTTTCAGCAGACTGTTATAGGCGTGGCCTACATGCAGCCCACCGGAGCTGGATGTGACCTATACTCGCCAGCCTCTGTTGAAGACCATTGTCCAACCCAATAACTACATGTAGGCCTAGGCTGACTTTTGTTTTAGGTTTTAGAGTCTTTGAGATTATCTGTATAATGGAAAGCGCTACATAAATTACATATATTATTATTACTGTTGTTGTTGCACTCTTTTCCCTTTCATCCTCTTTACTTACTTAAAAAGGGTACAATAGGTTACTTACAACTGGTAAAGAATGGTGGTCTTCCCTGCATTGTCCAGGCCCACAATAATAACCTTGTGCTCTGAAAAAAAAAAAAAAACAGTGAGAAGAAATACGTTTTAAAAACACGTTCAAATAATCACAAGACAATATAAACTTCAGAAATAAGTCTGACTTCAATGCCCAGTGGCTGACCTACGAACCCAATAGGGAGCAGCACAATGGAGTCATTTTGTTCTGAAACACTGTGGATATTTGTTCTTCAGATCTCCACAACACAGCCATAAACTAAACAAGGCATTCTTTATAGGAGCTGAGAGACTTAGACTTCAGTGACAAACTGCCATGTTTCACACATATTCACACTGGTCTCTCGCTGCTCTCCCCCTCTCTGAGACATGGCAGAGCCAGCGGACACACACACACACACACACACACACACACACACACACACACACATAGGGTGAGTGGTCAGTGCTGTGCTTGCTCAGGATGAAAGCAGCAGCTGTTGGTAATGGATGGCACACACAGAACGGATACTGAGCCTCCTGCTCAGCTGAACACAGAACGGATACTGAGCCACCTGCTCAGCTGAACACAGAACGGATACTGAGCCACCTGCTCAGCTGAACACAGAAGGGATACTGAGCCACCTGCTCAGCTGAACACAGAAGGGATACTGAGCCACTTGCTCAGCTGAACACAGAACGGATACTGAGCCACCTGCTTAGCTGAACACAGAACGGATACTGAGCCACCTGCTCAGCTGAACACAGAACGGATACTGAGCCACCTGCTCAGCTGAACACAGAACGGATACTGAGCCACCTGCTCAGCTGAACACAGAACGGATACTGAACCACCTGCTCAACTGAACGGATACTGAACCACCTGCTCAACTGAACAAAGCCGAAGCCATCTGCAATCAAACATACAGCTCCATGTAAACACTGTCACTGACAAATAAACACCAACAGGACACACTGGACCAAAACAAAGAGAGGATACCTCTTAGCACATACACTAGACTACAATGATGTTAGCATGGTGCTAGCTGACACTAGACTAGACATTACATTACACCTGTGAAGTTAGTCTAGTCCTCATGAGTATGAATGAAGAAGGTACATGGCCTATACAAAACTAGCCTCGTACAAACCATCCTGATCTCGCAAGCTTACATTCTGTATCCGTGTAGCGAAACAGAATTTAAGCTTGCGAGATCATCAGGCTGGTTCGTACAAAGCCATCAGGATGGTTCGTACAAGGCCAATACAAAACCACACCTTGACTGGAATTCAAGAAATGTACAGTATGACTAGAGAATCCAGTCAGATATGGGCATAGGGCACAGCAGGCTGAGCAAAAATATTACTAATAAACTGAAACAATATCCACTCCCCTTTTGAAAGCCACAGGCAGGAGTAGGCTGTGTATATTTGGATTGGATCTAGAGCTAGGCCTACTCAATACTCACTCCTATCTTCCTTACTCATGCCCATATCGACATACAGTGGGGAGAACAAGTATTTGATACACTGCCGAGCTTCTTAGCACGTAGAGGTCTGTCATTTTTATCATAGGTACACTTCAACTGTGCGAGACGGAATCTAAAACAAAAATCCAGAAAATCACATTGTATGATTTTTAAGTAATTAATTTGCATTTTATTGCATGACATAAGTATTTGATACATCAGAAAAGCAGAACTTAATATTTGGTACAGAAATCTTTGTTTGCAATTACAGATATCATACGTTTCCCTTAGGTCTTGACCAGGTTTGCACACACTGCAGCAGGGATTTTGGCCCACTCCTCCATACAGACCTTTTCCAGATCCTTCATGTTTCGTAACAGTCGCTGGGCAATACGGACTTTCAGCTCCCTCCAAAGATTTTCTATTGGGTTCAGGTCTGGAGACTGGCTAGGCCACTCCAGGACCTTGAGATGCTTCTTACGGAGCCACTCCTTAGTTGCCCTGGCTGTGTGTTTCGGGTCGTTGTCATGCTGGAAGACCCAGCCATGACCCATCTTCAATGCTCTTACTGAGGGAAGGAGGTTGTTGGCCAAGATCTCACGATACATGGCCCCATCCATCCTCCCCTCAATACGGTGCAGTCGTCCTGTCCCCTTTGCAGAAAAGCATCCCCAAAGAATGATGTTTCCACCACCATGCTTCACGGTTGGGATGGTGTTCTTGGGGGTTGTACTCATCCTTCTTCTTCCTCCAAACACGGCGAGTGGAGTTTAGACCAAAAAGCTATATTTTTGTCTCATCAGACCACATGACCTTCTCCCATTCCTCCTCTGGATCATCCAGATGGTCATTGGCAAACTTCAGACGGGCCTGGACATGCGCTGGCTTGAGCAGGGGGAACTTGCGTGCGCTGCAGGATTTTAATCCATGACGGCGTAGTGTGTTACTAATGGTTTTCTTTGAGACTGTGGTCCCAGCTCTCTTCAGGTCATTGACCAGGTCCTGCCGTGTAGTTCTGGGCTGATCCCTCACCTTCCTCATGATCATTGAGATCTTGCATGGAGCCCCAGACCGAGGGTGATTGACCGTCATCTTGAATTTCTTCCATTTTCTAATAATTGCGCCAACAGTTGTTGCCTTCTCACCAAGCTGCTTGCCTATTGTCCTGTAGCCCATCCCAGCCTTGTGCAGTTCTACAATTTTATCCCTGATGTCCTTACACAGCTCTCTGGTCTTGGCCATTGTGGAGAGGTTGAAGTCTGTTTGATTGAGTGTGTGGACAGGTGTCTTTTATACAGGTAACGAGTTCAAACAGGTGCAGTTAATACAGGTAATGAGTGGAGAACAGGAGAGCTTCTTAAAGAAAAACTAACAGGTCTGTGAGAGCCGGAATTCTTACTGGTTGGTAGGCGATCAAATACTTATGTCATGCAATAAAATGCAAATTAATTACTTAAAAATCATTCAATGTGATTTTCTGGATTTTTGTTTTAGATTCAGTCTCTCACAGTTGAAGTGTACCTATGATAAAAATTACAGACCTCTACATGCTTTGTAAGTAGGAAAACCTGCAAAAATGGCAGTGTATCAAATACTTGTTCTCCCCACTGTATGTAGCCTAATCATGTGACTGACAAGGAAATGCTGGTTGAGCAGCACAGCAATTACAGAAGTGAATGTCCTTTCTTCACAATCCCCAAAATACCCTGACACACAATGCAGAAATGAGAGGAAGCCTCAAGAACAACTAGAGCCGTGATAGTTTCTGGGCCATAAGGTTAAAGAGTCATTTCTCTTCCCGTCTCTAGCTACACGTTTTTTTGGCAGGCCTGCTATGACATTATGTAGACACTTGTTTTGGTGGGAATTATCTAGGCAGACACTAGGGCTGGGAATTGCCAGGGACAATAAGATATTATCACAATACTGTGGTGCCATATGTCTGCTGCAGAGGGTCAAGAGACAGCCAGGAGAAAACTAGTTTTGATCAGTCATGGAAATAAAAGTGCCGAAAACAAATTTATTTAAAAAAGGAGATGGAGGAAAAGCTTTGAAGGAAAAATACTGGAGTTTTGGTGCAGGTACTGCCAACGAGCGCAAAAATATTATTGCGATATTGTCAAAGCGATACGATATATCGGCAAAAATAATATCCCAATATGTAACTGCATCGATTTTCTTTCAACCATCACTAGCAGACACTGACCTGTTTTGAACCTGAAACAAACAGAGAGCAAACCTTACTAGGAGAGCTTTTTTTGCAGCCACTGCAAAATGCAGATTGCACAGCGCACACACCTGTCACCTGAGTTTGAGATCACCAGTTAGTCTTGCGTAAACTAATGAATAAGATCTTGTCTCAGTTGCAAAGGTCGCTCAGGTGTTTTAGGCTGTGTGTAGCAGTTAAAAATTGGTGCACACTCTATTCACTGTAAAGAACCATTGTAACTGGTGCTGTACTAGTCTATTTGATTTGTCCTTCTTTTGTTCCATTTAAACTGCCACAGCCCACATTGAGAAAAATATTTGAAATGACTGTTTGACTACTACTGACACTGTGGCATAAACTGAACGCCTCTTGCACCATGGGCTTTATGACATGTGGAACACTGTTGCTTGTGGACAACTACCAATCAAAGCCTTCCCCAGACACTGGACATAACCAATTACAATAGGCCTATGTGAGAGGACAAGGTCTTTATATTAAAAATAAAGACATTGTGAGAGGAGAGTCCAATGAAACTAGCCTAGGTTTTTAAGAGACAATTCAGCTACAGTATCGCTCTGACTGAACCAATATGAAGCCGCTCAGAAATGGGTCATGCTGTATGCCTGTAACAAGAGTTACACTGACAGTGAAGAAACTGGGTCAATAGTTTTGTTGACAACACTGATATTTCACCTTTTCAGCAGCCTTGAAACTAGGGCTGGGAATTGCCTGGGACCTCACGATATTATTAATATTGCGATATTGTCGATACATCGTCAAAAATAATATCCCAATATGTAACTGTATCGATTTTTTCCCCCATCACTACTTGAAACGCATAAAAAGCTCTTAATGACGGGACATGCTTGGGTGGGAGGTATGCCCGTCTCTAACCTAACCTAGCAGGCGTAAAAAGATGCCTGATACAAGCCTAGTACAACAGAACAGGAGTCGTCATCGTCATTCAGAATGAGTCATTGCTTCACGTTCATCCATAGGTAAACACATTCTGATGTGGCACTGCCTGCATGTTGCGATAGGAGTGAACAGTGAACCACTAAAGTGAAGCTTTTAGGTTTTAATATCTGTTATTGTTTATGTATTCGACCTTGATTTGACTAGGCAAACAAGCCTTTACCACACAGTCAGTGACCCCCTGAGAATAGGCCCACATATAACATAAAACCAAGCGGCCCAGAGAAATAACTTTCCATAGGAGCACTCTTCTGCCCTCGGGTCTCATGTTACGGGTTCGCACAGATCTGTTTACAGATCTAGTTAGTTCATGATTCAGCGGGGAGGGAATGATTACATGTTCAACTGATTCACTAAAGAGGACGTTCAGCACAGCTCTTAGCTGACCATCTGTGAGGGGAAAATGCTGCATCAAAGGCCAGTAGCTGGGCTAACGCGCAAATTTGATACTCAAGTTCCATTTTACTCTCCTGTGATCCTGAACTTTACCAAATGTCAGCCCAATGTCCCAACAGACTCCAATAGTTCGGGTCCAGAAGCCAAGGCTCTCTGAACATTGCAGTACTGACAATATACAAAACACATGCTGATATCATTGAATATAGCTAGCTAGCTATTACACCAGTGGAGGCTGCTGAGAGGAGGACGGCTCATAATAATGGCTGGAACAGAGCAAATGGAATTATACTATTCCACTACAGCCATTACAACGAGCCCGTCCTCCCCAATTAAGGTGCCACCAACCTCCTGGTTATTACACTACAGTACTGTGTGGACGGCAGGTTGCATAGCGATTAGAGCGTTGGGCCAGTAACCGAAAGGTCGCTAGTTCCCCGAGCTGACAAGGTGAAAAAACTCTCGATGTGCCCTTCAAATCAAATTACACACATTTGCAGATGTTATCGCAGGTACAGCGAAACCCTAATTGCTCCAGGGTCGCCGTTGATAATGGCAGGCCCTTGCCGTGACCCCCCTCTCAGAGGGTGGCGTCTCAGTCAGAGGAAGTTGGGATATGAAAAAAACAATTATTAGAATTACTTTACAGCAACAAAAATCTATGATGCAATAGCAAGCAAGCTAGTTAGCTATCAGCTTTGTAAACACTGGAACAGGCTTGGCTGTTGGCTAACAGCTGGACTAGCTAGATAACATTAACTCAGCTGGATACTAGTTACCCACTGAATACGTTAGCCGCTAGCAAACGTGCTACACTAACTACATCTCTACACACTCGACGTCAACGATAGAATGTCCGACATACCTTGATGATTGAAAAGCCTCCATAGTTTGGTGAAAATTATTCCCATGGCTGTTGTTGTAGAGCCTTTGGAGGCAACTAACTACGACCAATTTCGCAGTAATTTAGCTAGGTAGCTGACTGGCTAGCTTGATATCTAGCGAATTCCTGAAGATGTTGCTAACGTTAAACAGGCAATGCAGTCACACGACCTGGCAATATTTGACGGTGAAAAAGAGACCAGTAATGTCAACGACTATTGATAAAGTTATCATCTTTGCACGAAGGCCTTTCCTTTATGGACGAAATAGAATTATAGGACGCCGTTATTGCATTTCTAGCTAGATAATACAACGATAGCTGGTTAGCTTGCTCTGGAGTGCAGTCGTCAACACTGACGCATGCTCTCTCCACAATCAGCCCAGTGAGGATGGATTCCAGAGTGACTACCAAATCAGAGACAATTAGGATGAATGAGGTTTAGGGTGATACCATATACGTTACAATACATTATGTGTGCAAAGCCCACTATCCAGTAGGACTGCATCCATAGGCACTTTAGGTCACTCATAATTTGGAGTGAGGCAATTTCAACCATACACAAAATGCCACATATTTAATAAGACCGTATCTTCAGTTCATGCAGGGTCTAACCCGGGGTTCCCAAACTTTTTCTGCACAAAACCCAATTGACACTAGAAAATGCAGGGGATCCCACGTGGAAAAATGATATTCCCTAACGCTGTGTTCATATTCACTCAATGTAAAGGTCCCGCTGGTTGTCCCAACACATAATAATTACATGAAAACACATAATAGTGTAAAAGGCCCTAAGTGGACACTAAAAGGTTGTATCCTACACTCATTTGAAGATAAAGTTCTTAATTTGTTTGATAAGATTACAGATTTTCTCAGGGGACCCCAATTTCATAGAACTCCATAGTGTCCTGACGCCAAGTTTGGGAACCACTGGTCTTACCTGGCTCTGGGTCAAACAAACATAAATTGCACAACAAATCAATGATATTACAATTGACCACAATGCAGAAATGATGATTCACTATATCACCCACTGGGTGTGCACCGCATTGTGTTCTGTTTTTGTGAAGAGAAAATTATTTTTTGATAAGAAGGGCCAACTCAATAGCCTACATCTTAAGATAACATACAGTGGGGAAAAAAAGTATTTAGTCAGCCACCAATTGTGCAAGTTCTCCCACTTAAAAAGATGAGAGAGGCCTGTAATTTTCATCATAGGTACACGTCAACTATGACAGACAAAATGAGAAAAACAAATCCAGAAAATCACATTGTAAGATTTTTAATGAATTTATTTGCAAATTATGGTGGAAAATAAGTATTTGGTCAATAACAAAAGTTTCTCAATACTTTGTTATATACCCTTTGTTGGCAATGACACAGGTCAAACGTTTTCTGTAAGTCTTCACAAGGTTTTCACACACTGTTGCTGGTATTTTGGCCCATTCCTCCATGCAGATCTCCTCTAGAGCAGTGATGTTTTGGGGCTGTCGCTGGGCAACACGGACTTTCAACTCCCTCCAAAGATTTTCTATGGGGTTGAGATCTGGAGACTGGCTAGGCCACTCCAGGACCTTGAAATGCTTCTTACGAAGCCACTCCTTCGTTGCCCGGGCGGTGTGTTTGGGATCATTGTCATGCTGAAAGACCCAGCCACGTTTCATCTTCAATGCCCTTGCTGATGGAAGGAGGTTTTCACTCAAAATCTCACGATACATGGCCCCATTCATTCTTTCCTTTACACAGATCAGTCGTCCTGGTCCCTTTGCAGAAAAACAGCCCCAAAGCATGATGTTTCCACCCCCATGCTTCACAGTAGGTATGGTGTTCTTTGGATGCAACTCAGCATTCTTTGTCCTCCAAACACGACAAGTTGAGTTTTTACCAAAAAGTTCTATTTTGGTTTTATCTGACCATATGACATTCTCCCAATCCTCTTCTGGATCATCCAAATGCACTCTAGCATCTTCAGACGGGCCTGGACATGTACTGGCTTAAGCAGGGGGACACGTCTGGCACTGCAGGATTTGAGTCCCTGGCGGCGTAGTGTGTTACTGATGGTAGGCTTTGTTACTTTGGTCCCAGCTCTCTGCAGGTCATTCACTAGGTCCCCCCGTTCTGGGATTTTTGCTCACCGTTCTTGTGATCATTTTGACCCCACGGGGTGAGATCTTGTGTGGAGCCCCAGATTGAGGGAGATTATCAGTGGTCTTGTATGTCTTCCATTTCCTAATAATTGCTCCCACAGTTGATTTCTTCAAACCAAGCTGCTTACCTATTGCAGATTCAGTCTTCCCAGCCTGGTGCAGGTCTACAATTTTGTTTCTGGTGTCCTTTGACAGCTCTTTGGTCTTGGCCATAGTGGAGTTTGGAGTGTGACTGTTTGAGGTTGTGGACAGGTGTCTTTCATACTGATAACAAGTTCAAACAGGTGCCATTAATACAGGTAACGAGTGGAGGACAGAGGAGCCTCTTAAAGAAGAAGTTACAGGTCTGTGAGAGCCAGAAATCTTGCTTGTTTGTAGGTGACCAAATACTTATTTTCCACCATAATTTGCAAATAAATTCATTAAAAATCCTACAATGTGATTTTCTGGAGAAAAAAATTCTCAATTTGTCTGTCATAGTTGACGTGTACCTATGATGAAAATTACAGGCCTCTCTCATCTTTTTAAGTGGGAGAACCTGCACAATTGGTGGCTGACTAAATACTTTTTTCCCCCACTGTATCTGTCGGAAGATGGGAGTCAATGAAGAAAATAGGAATCTGGACCATCATTATAACAGAGCTCTGAATTTATTAGATAAAACAGTTCATTTTTAATGCATCTAGAGCTAGTTCTCATTTTACATCAATTTCCGCTAAAACATATTTCTCTTTCTTCTTGACGAATTAAAATGTTGTATTAGTCATGCAGTTTTGCATTTCCATTTTGAATGTCATATTTCACAAAAATAACAAGAAACAATCTCATTGAACTCCAATGAAGCCGCTAAGTAGCCGAGGGAAGAAAAGCATCAGCATGCAGCACTGTAAACATTTGCATAGTCAATTATTCATTTTTTTCTCTAGATTAGTTGTCTTGTTTTTTCTCTTTACCAGCATGCCTTTATAGAATACAGCACTAACGGAAATCAAGCTATCGTGGCAACAGAAGAAGGTATTCGAAGAAAACAAATTAAATATATGTTGTGATTTGTTTGGTTGGGGGTTTCTGATGCATACCCTCTATTAGTGCTCTATACACAACTCGTAGCATACAGAGATACATTCTCTGACATTAACTTTTATCCACCAACTCCCCAGTCTGTACCCTTCACACTCTCTTCATATGACTAAACTTCTATAATTTTCCCTAACCATTTAGACCCTAAAAACTCTTAACTAAAATGCTACATTTTGAGGATCTGTATAAGGTTAGGAGAGAAGCCACTCCATTGCCACAGTACCAAAAAAAATTGAAAAGAGAAATGAGTTTAACACAAGGCCTGGGTTAAGCAATAAGGCTTTGAACAATTCATTTGTCATGGTGTTTTGATATGCAATGCTTGGGAAAGTAAAATAGTTCTTTGAAAAACAACATCATTTATTTTTAACGGCCAGTTCATGGAAGACTTTTAAACAGGGCATTGAAAAGAATAGCTGATGGTTGGCAAATAATTACAATTAATTGATTTGACTTATATATCGCCTTTCTAGACACTCAAAGCGCTTTACATAGTAATTATGACCAAATGTTTGACGTCAGACTCACAATTTATTTTGTTTCATAAAATCAACAATATAACTTCACAGCAGACTGAATGAAGCGCTCTCATCCGCTTATGTGTTACTGTTGACTAAATTCATTGTTTAAATGAGTGTCCTAAACAACAGTCACTCACTCAACTACAGTGTCCTACGGATTGTTCTGGCATAACACATACATAACAGCACTGGATCATTATTCCATGACATACTGTATATTGACAAAAAGACATGCTGCCATTGATCATTCTAAACCAATGAAACTTTGGTCCACTGACAGCCGTTCTTTCTTTACTTGCCAAGCAGGACTTTCTTTGAATATATTACACTTGAACTTACAAGACCGTTAAAAATACAATAAAATATGATGCAAATGGCATAACTATAATAGGCTGCTTGTACAGTAAATGGAATGTGGTATAGATCAATCAAATGATCAATATTTCCCTGATTAGAAGTATATCCATCTTCACTAAAGCCTATCCTTTGATCATTAGTAAATTATGAAACCCATTTAAACAGTTCAAATTAAGCGCAATGGGCATATCATCCCTCTCTACTGTATATTTGATTCCTAGTCATGAGTACTAATGGTAAAACTTGAATTAGGCTATTTCCTCTTGGTTGCAGCATACTAAAAACTGATAGGCATAGTCCTCACACTAGAGCATTAAGGTACTGTATATAACGAAGGGATGCACCCTTTCCTGAAAGAGCACAAGATATGAAAATTGCAACTCACTTACTTTACTTCGCAAATTTCTATTAGAAAAGTGTGATTTCTTGTCCTGTGCCGCACATCGCAAATGGCATTAGCTAAGTATTATTGAGGAGAAGAAGGGGATAGAAGTCCTTGAAACTAGAAGATTCCGATTCAGGACCCCCCTAAAAAAAGAATCACTCAAAATGTGTACAAACAGTTACTTTGCCTACTCTGCGAAACAGGTTGTAGGCTACAGGACTGGAAACACTCAAATCCAAGACAATTTCAAACAACTTAGTGACATTAATTAAATATACAGTGCACTGACTCTGCTGCTATTGGCTCCTGGAAATGTGCAAAGAAGTTCTGTGTTGATCGAGGGACGCTTGATGCTGTCTGGCACTGGTTGGAGACAGGTGATGATGGGTCACCATGACCACCACGACATCTAGCCCTGCTAGCTGTGGTGGCCAGACCACATGGTCATCCCTTCCACCCCGCCATGTCAAGTCTCTGCCATGTTAAAAATAAGAAGACAAGCCCAGCGTTGGGCCTTCCCTTAGAAAAAAAAACATGGTGGAAATCTGCTCCTCATCCTATTTTTAGTCACAAGAAAAGGACAGAGATTAGATTTTTAGTTTGTCAATGTTCACGATTTCAGCGTGAACCAGTGCCAGAGGAAAAGCGAGGTACTAACACTTTATTTAAAAAAAGGTTGTTACAGTACAATTAAACTAGAGAGTGGTCGTGTGGCTCTGTCGTACCCACTGTGAAGGGAAGAGAGGCCTATGTGACATTAGGGGGTCTTCAGCTCAAAGCCTGTGCCTGGAGTCATCGCTGTAGCCTCCGGGGGAGCCGTTACGGTTGCGGTGGGGCTTGTACGTGTCCTGATAGGGGTCATGATAGTCCTCCTCCACCAGGGGGTAGTGAACCTGGTCCCGGCTGTGCTGCGAGCCGGAGGACAGGCGGTTACGGCTCTTCCTCTGCCGCTCGTTGTGGTAGTTCTCGTCTGAGGGCGAGTGTTCTCCTGCTGTGTGATTGCTGTTCCTGTTTGTGTTTCTTTGGACCTGTCCAGAGAGAAGGAGAGGACATATTGTATCAATCTGGTCATTCAGCAGTTGACTATAGCATCAGCTTTTTCAAAACAGTATAACTTTTTTTTTTTATCCTGTAGTAGTGAGCAAAAAGTCCTTGACGGTGAGGCTACGTAAATGGGCAGCAATCCGGTATCATAATCCTGTATCACTTCACTACTAATTCATACCATTTTCAATTCATTATTTACAACCAATTTGCCCAACGACTATTCAGAAGAAATTGTCATAATTAGGGCTGGAGGTGGGTTGGGTCATTGTCCTGTTGAAAAACAAATGATAGTCCCACTAAACCCAAACCAGATGGGATGGCGTATCGCTGCAGAATGCTGTGGTAGCCATGCTGGTTAAGTGTGCCTTGAATTCTAAATAAATCACAGACAGTGTCACCAGCAAAGCACCCCCACACCATAACACCTCCTCCTCCATGCTTTACGGTGGGAAATACACATGCAGAGATAATTAGTTCACACACACCGCGTCTCACAAAGACACAGCAGTTGGAACCAAAATCTCCAATTTGGACTCCAGACCAAAGGACACATTTCCACCGGTCTAATGTCCATTGCTCGTGTTTCTTGGCCCAAGCAAGCCTCTTCTTATTATTGGTGTCCTTTAGTAGTGGTTTCTTTGCAGCAATTTGACCATGAAGGCCTGATTCACACAGTCTCCACTTAACAGTTGATGTTGAGATGTGTATGTTACTTGAACTCTGTGAAGCATTTATTTGGGCTACAATTTCTGAGGCTTGTAACTCTAATGAACATACAGTGAGGGAAAAAAGTATTTGATCCCCTGCTGATTTTGTATGTTTGCCCACTGACAAAGACATGATCAGTCTATAATTTGAATGGTAGGTTTATTTGAACAGTGAGAGACAGAATAACAACAAAAAAATCTAGAGAAACGCATGTCAAAAATGTTATAAATTGATTTGCATTTTAATGAGGGAAATAAGTATTTGACCCCTCTGCAAAACATGACTTAGTACTTGGTGGCAAAACCCTTGTTGGCAATCACAGAGGTCAGAGGTTTCTTGTAGTTGGCCACCAGGTTTGCACACATCTCAGGAGGGATTTTGTCCCACTTCTCTTTGCAGATCTTCTCCAAGTCATTAAGGTTTCGAGGCTGACGTTTGGCAACTCGAATCTTCAGCGCCCTCCACAGATTTTCTATGGGATTAAGGTCTGGAGACTGGCTAGGCCACTCCAGGACCTTAATGTGCTTCTTCTTGAGCCACTCCTTTGTTGCCTTGGCCGTGTGTTTTGGGTCATTGTCATGCTGGAATACCCATCCACGACCCATTTTCAATGCTCTGGCTGAGGGAAGGAGGTTCTCACTCAAGATTTGACGGTACATGGCCCCGTCCATCGTCCCTTTGATGCGGTGAAGTCGTCCGGGTGTACTGTTTGGGTTATTGTCCCTTGTGGAAGGCCAGAGACCAGGAGTTGACAGGGTGTACTGAGGGGATATTGTATACCTACCGGAGGGCACTGTGCTAGTTTATCTGCTGCCACCAGCTGTACGTTCAAGTGTTTGCTCTGGGATTTCCCTCTCGACTTGATCAGCCGCTGCAGAACCTGTGGATAGTTTATATATTTAGTGCTTGACTTGGACTGAAATAGGTTCCGGTACTCATTTTGAGTGCTGGCACTGTTTATAGTTAGGTGCAGGAGCTCCACAATACTTTTGAGCTAATATTCTGTAAGAGGAACAGGAGCTCAAGCTGTAGAACATTTGATGATGAGCTCCTGCCCAAGTCATGGCCCCGTCCATCGTCCCTTTGATGCGGTGAAGTTGTCCTGTCCCCTTAGCAGAAAAACACCCCCAAAACATAATGTTTCCACCTCCATGTTTGACACTGGGGATGGTGTTCTTGGGGTCATAGACAGCATTCCTCCTCCTCCAAACACGGCGAGTTGAGTTGATGCCAAAGAGCTCGATTTTGGTCTCATCTGACCACAACACTTTCACCCAGTTCTCCTCTGAATCATTCAGATGTTCATTGGCAAACTTCAGACGGCCCTGTATATGTGCTTTCTTGAGCGGGGGACCTTGCGGGCGCTGCAGGATTTCAGTCCTTCACAGCGTAGTGTGTTACCAATTGTTTTCTTGGTGACTATGGTCCCAGCTGCCTTGAGATCATTGACAAGATCCTCCCGTGTTGTTCTGGGCTGATTCCTCACCGTTCTCATGATCATTGCAACTCCACAAGGTGAGATCTTGCATGGAGCCCCAGGCCGAGGGAGACTGATAGTTATTTTGTGTTTCTTCCATTTGCGAATAATCGCACCAACTGTTGTCACCTTCTCATCAAGCTGCTTGGCGATGGTCTTGTAGCCCATTCCAGCCTTGTGTAGGTCTACAATCTTGTCCCTGACATCCTTAGAGAGCTCTTTGGTCTTGGCCATGGTGGAGAGTTTGGAATCTGATTGATTGATTGCTTCTGTGGACAGGTGTCTTTTATACTGGTAACAAACTGAGATTAGGAGCACTCCCTTTAAGACTGTGCTCCTAATCTCAGCTCGTTACCTGTATAAAAGACACCTGGGAGCCAGAAACCTTTCTGATTGAGAGGGGGTAAAATACTTATTTCCCTCATTAAAATGCAAATCAATTTATAACATTTTGGACATGCGTTTTTCTGGATTTTGTTGTTGTTATTCTGTCTCTCACTGTTCAAATAAACCTACCATTAAAATTATAGACTGATCATTTCTTTGTCAGTGGGCAAACGTACAAAATCAGCAGGGGATCAAATACTTTTTTCCCTCACTGTATCCTCTGCAGCAGAGGTAACTCTGGGTCTTCCATTCCTGTGGCGGTCCTCCTGAGAGCCAGTTTCATCATAGCGCTTGACGGTTTTTGCGACTGCAATTGAAGAAACGTTCAAAGTTCTTGAAATTGTCCGTACTGACTGACCTTCATGTCTTAAAGTAATGATGGACTATCGTTTCTCTTTGCTTATTTGAGCTGTTCTTGCCATAATATGGACTTGGTCTTTTACCAAATAGGGCTATCTTCTACCTTGTCACAACACAACTGATTGGCTCAAACACATTAAGAAGGAAAGAAAATCCACAAATTAACTTTTAAGAAGGCACACCTGTTAATTGAAATGCATTCCAGGTGACTACCTCATGAAGCTGTTTTTTTTTATTTTTTTTATTTCACCTTTATTTAACCAGGTAAACCAGTTGAGAACAAGTTCTCATTTACAACTGCGACCTGGCCAAGATAAAGCAAAGCAGTGCGATAAAAAACAACAACACAGAGTTACATATGGGGTAAAACAAAACAAAGTCAAAAATACAACAGAAATACATATAATATACAGTGTGCAAATTTAGCAAGTTATGGAGGTAAGGCAATAAAATAGGCTATAGTGCAAAATAATTACAATTTAGTATTAACACTGGAATGATGTGCAAGAGATGATGTGCAAATAGAGATACTGGGGTACAAATGAGCAAAATAAATAACAATATAGGGATGAGGTAGTTGGGCGGGCTAATTTCAGATGGGCTGTGTACAGGTGCAGTGATCGGTAAGGTGCTCTGACAACTGATGCTTAAAGTTAGTGAGGGGAGATAAGTGTCTCCAGCTTCAGAGATTTTTGCAATTTGTTCCAGTCATTGGCAGCAGAGAACTGGAAGGAATTGCGGCCAAAGGAGGTGTTGGCTTTGGGGATGACCAGTGAGATATACCCGCTGGAGCGCAGACTACGGGTGGGTGTTGCTATGGTGACCAATGAGCTAAGATAAGGCGGGGATTTGCCTAGCAGTGATTTATAGATGGCCTGGAGCCAGTGGGTTTGGCGACGAATATGTAGTGAGGACCAGCCAACAAGAGCGTACAGGTCACAGTGGTGGGTATTATATGGGGCTTTGGAGACAAAACAGATGGCACTGTGATAGACAACATCCAATTTGCTGAGTAGAGTGTTGGAGGCTATTTTGTAAATGACATCGCCGAAGTCAAGGATCGGTAGGATAGTCAGTTTTACGAGGGCATGTTTGGCAGCATGAGTGAAGGAGGCTTTGTTTGCGAAATAGGAAACCGATTCTAGATTTAACTTTGGATTGGAGATTCTTAATGTGAGTCTGGAAGGAGAGTTTACAGTCTAACCAGACACCTAGATATTTGTAGTTGTCCACATACTCTAGGTCAGACCCGTCTAGAGTAGTGATTCTAGTCGGGTGGGCGGGTGCAAGCAGCGTTCGGTTGAAGAGCATGCATTTAGTTTTACTAGTGTTTAAGAGCAGTTGGAGGCTACTGAAGGAGTGTTGTATGGAATTGAAGCTCGTTTGGAGGTTTGTTAACACAGTGTCCAATGAAGGGCCAGATGTATACAAAATGGTGTCGTCTGCGTAGAGGTGGATCTGAGAGTCACCAGCAGCAAGAGCGACGTCATTGATATACACAGAGAAAAGAGTTGGCCCAAGAATTGAACCCTGTGGCACCCCCATAGAGACTGCCATAGGTCCAGACAACAGGCCCTCCGATTTGACACATTGAACTCTATCTGAGAAGTAGTTGGTGAACCAGGCGAGGCAGTCATTTGAGAAACCAAGGCTATTTAGTCTGCCAATAAGAATGCGGTGGTTGACAGAGTCGAAAGCCTTGGCCAGGTCAATGAAAACGGCTGCACAGTACTGTCTATTATCGATCGCGGTTATAATATCGTTTAGGACCTTGAGCGTGGCTGAAGTGCACCCATGACCAGCTCGGAAACCGGATTGCATAGCGGAGAAGGTACGGTGGGATTCGAAATGGTCGGTGATCTGTTTGTTGACTTGGCTTTCAAAAACTTTTGAAAGGCAGGGCAGGATGGATATGGGTCTGTAACAGTTTGGGTCTAGAGTGTCACCCCCCTTTGAAGAGGGGGGATGACCGCGGCAGCTTTCCAGTCTCTGGGGATCTCAGACGTTACGAAAGAGAGGTTGAACAGGCTAGTAATAGGGGTTGCGACAATTTCGGCGGCTAGTTTTAGAAAGAAAGGGTCCAGATTGTCTAGCCCAGATGATTTGTAGGGGTCCAGATTTTGCAGCTCTTTTAGAACATCAGCTGTCTGGATTTGTGTGAAGGAGAAGCGGGGGGGGGCATGGGCAAGTTGCAGTGGAGGGTGCAGAGCTGGTGGCCGGGGTAGTGGTAGCCAGGTGGAAAGCATGGCCAGCCGTAGCAAAATGCTTGTTGAAATTCTCGATTATTGTAGATTTATCGGTGGTGATAGTGTTTCCTAGCCTCAGTGCAGTGGGCAGCTGGGAGGAAGTGCTCTTATTTTCCATGGACTTTACAGTGTCCCAAAACTTTTTGGAGTTAGTGCTACAGGATGCAAATTTCTGTTTGAAAAAGTTAGCCTTTGCTTTCCTAACTGCTTGTGTGTATTGATTCCTAACTTCCCTGAAAAGTTGCATATCGCGGGGGCTATTTGATGCTAATGCAGTACGCCACAGGATGTTTTTGTGCTGGTCAAGGGCAGTCAAGTCTGAGGAGAACCAGGGGCTATATCTGTTCTTAGTTCTGTATTTTTTGAATGGGGCATGTCTATTTAAGATTGAGAGGAAATTACTTTTAAAGAACAACCAGGCATCCTCTACTGACGGAATGAGATCTATATCCATCCAGGATACCTGGGCCAGGTCAATTAGGAAGGCCTGCTCGCTGAAGTGTTTTTGGGAGCGTTTGACAGTGATGAGGGGTGGTCGTTTGACCGCGGACCCGTTACGGACGCAGGCAATAAGGCAGTGATCGCTGAGATCCTGGTTGAAGACAGCGGAGGTGTATTTAGAGGGTAAGTTAGTCAGGATGATATCTATGAGGGTACCCATGTTTACGGATTTAGGGTTGTACCTGGTAGGTTCGTTGATAATTTGTGTGAGATTGAGGGCATCTAGTTTAGTTTGAGGGCATCTAGTTTGGTTGAGAGAATGCCAAGAGAGTGCAAAGCTGTCATCAAGGCAAAGGGTGGCTATTTGAAGAATCTCAAATATAAAATATATTTTGATTTGTTTAACACTTTTTTGGTTACTACATGATTCCATATGTGTTATTTCATAGTTTTGATGTCTTCACTATTATTCTACAATGTAAAAAATAGTAAAAATAAAGAAAAACCCTTGAATGAGTAGGTGTGTCCAAACTTTTGACTGGTATTGTACTTTAACACTATAAAACCAGTTTCCCAGAATTAGCTCAAATTAGAGGGTAAATATCAGTCAAAATAAGGTCAGGTTGATTCACCGGTTGGTTGACCAGCCCAGTTATAGCTGTGGGGTACGGAGAGAGGGCGGTGGATCCCAGGTTGCGGCCCAGCAGAGGGTTGAGAGGGGTGGTCAGGGAGGTGTGAGTGGCCCTCCAGTAGGCCTCCAGGTACTCTGCCAGGTGCTCACACGCATCCTCCAGCTGATTCTCATCCAGAATTATGTCGAACATTTCCTAAGAGAGAGGGGGAGGGGAAAGAAAGAGAGAGAGAGAGAGAGAGAGAGAGAGAGAGAGAGAGAGAGAGAGAGAGAGAGAAGAGAAAGAGAGAGAGAGAGGGAGAGGGAGAGGGAGAGGGAGAGGGGAGACCAGAGAGACATTCAGACTTAGTGACTGAGGGATTGAGTTGCTGGTAGTAGCAGTTGATAGGGTGTACTGTGGGGGTTATTGTCCCTTGTGGAAGGCCAGAGACCAGGAGTTGACAGGGTGTACTGAGGGGATATTGTATACCTACCGGAGGGCACTGTGCTAGTTTATCTGCTGCCACCAGCTGTACGTTCAAGTGTTTGCTCTGGGATTTCCCTCTCGACTTGATCAGCCGCTGCAGAACCTGTGGATAGTTTATATATTTAGTGCTTGACTTGGACTGAAATAGGTTCCGGTACTCATTTTGAGTGCTGGCACTGTTTATAGTTAGGTGCAGGAGCTCCACAATACTTTTGAGCTAATATTCTGTAAGAGGAACAGGAGCTCAAGCTGTAGAACATTTGATGATGAGCTCCTGCTCAAGTCAAGCGCTGTATATAAATCAAGCCAGAAGAGGGCAGCAACACAAATCAGCATGGGTCAGGGGTGGAAATTGAAAAATGTCAACTTTGAATTCACCTTAAAAAAAACTCTTACATGTCACTCAATGGCAGAGGAATTTGGGTACAAGTGTGTGTATAAAAGCAGCAGAATTCATACACGTCAAAATGATTTCACTCTCGGAGCCTGGTTCCTCTGGGTTCCCTCCCATTTCCACCCATGGTGTGTAGTAAAATTATAACCATTTGAGGATAAAGGGAAATCTAAAACGTACTTTAGGAGAGGACACTTTAACATGGACGATGATAGGTGCTAAGGACGTCTTTATGAGCTGGGTCGGATGGTTGATTGTGTCAGCATCCAGGACTACCAGCTGTAAGGATCTGGCCAGCTCAAATATCCTCTCAATCTCACTCTGAACCTCCGCTGTGGGGAAACAGAACAGTGATCACAGATGGTGGATCAACAACCCTTTATATTGCCAAAATCGGAAGACATCAATTAAACAAATTCTGTGTAATACAGACACAGGATTTGATAAGTATGTATAATTAAGCAATAAGGCCCGAGGGGGTGTGGTATATGGCCAATATACCACGACTGAGGACTGTTCTTACGCACGACGCAACGCGGAATGCCTGGATAAAGCCCTTAACCGTGGTATATTGGCCATATACCACAAACCCCTAAGGTGCCTTATTGCGATTATAAACTGGTTCCCAACATAATTAGAACAGTGAAAATAAATGTTTTGTTATACCCGTGATATACCACAGCTTTCAGCCAATCAACATTCAGGGCTCGAACCACCCAGTTTATAATTTCCTTTTTAACATATACAATACATCTGAGTGAAGAATAACAGTATTCAGTGCCATCCAGACGATACCTAGGTTGGACCTGGTGTTGGATCTTTCGATGATGGCCCGCTTGCTTGGGTTGTTGAGCACTGACCTCTTGGCCAGAGCTATGTCTGCTGTTACTCTCGTAATAGATATCCTAAATGCAACAGATTCAATGGATACAGAATATCACAACCCCACATGTAAAGTTTGGCTACTACCATGTTTATAATCCTAGAGAAAACGTTTAGTCAAAAGAGGTGGTCAGATGAGGTACTTTGGCAAAGTATTCAACAAACATTTATAACTGCTTAACATATCCTGAGTGTACAAAACATTAAGAACACCTGCTCTTTCCATGACAGACTGACCAGGTGAATCCAGGTGAAAGCTATGATCCCTTATTGATGTCACTTGTTAAATTCACTTCAAATCGGGAGTGCAACGCAATTAGAAAGGTGTTTACACTGAGTATACCAAACATTAGGAACACCTTCCTAATATTGAGTTGCACCCCCTTTTGCCCTCAGAACAGCCTCAATTCGTCGGGCATGGACTTTACCAGGTGTCGAAAGCATTCCACAGGGATGCTGGCCCATGTTGACTCCAATGCTTCCCACAGTTGTGTCAAGTTGGCTGGATGTCCTTTGTGTGGTGGAACATTCTTGATACAAAACTGTTGAGCGTGAAAAACCTAGCAGCATTGCAGTTCTTAACACACTCAAACCTGTGCACCTGGCATCTACCTCGTTCAAAGGCACTTAAATATTTTGTCTTTCCCATTCACCCTCTGAATGGCACACATACACAATGTCTCAATTGTCTCAAGGCTTAAAAATCCTTCTTTAACCTGTCTCCTCCCCTTCATCTACACTGATTGAAGTGGATTTAACAGGTGACATCAATAAGGGATCATAACTTTCACCTGGATTCACCTGGTCAGTCTATGTCATGGAAAGAGCAGGTGTTCCTAATGTTTTGTACATTCAGTGTATTTTCCGCACTAGCTATAGTAATAATATGCCATTTAGCAGACGCTTTTATCCAAAGCGACTTACAGTCATGCGTGCATACATTTTTGTGTATGGGTGGTCCCGGAGATCGAACCCACTATCTTGGCGTTACAAGCGCCGTGCTCTACCAGCTGAGCTACAGAGGACCATAGTAATTTGTATAGATGCCAGGAGCAGCTGAGAGCCTGATGCTACAGTAAGCATGCAGAGGGTTAGTGCAATATGAAGGGATAGGGTTGACAGTATGCAGGGACAGGGATAGCGCCGACAACACGACTCCTCACCTGCCATCGAACCTGTGCTTCAGGAAGTCAAAGAGCGCTTTCTGCATCATGTCTGTCACCTGCACAGGCAGCACACATAACCAGGGAGAGCAGCAGAGGATGGAAGAGGAGAAATGTAGGAAAGGAGGGAGAAAAGGAAGGGAAAGAGAGAAAGTGTGGGTGAGAAAGAGAGGGAAAGAGAGAAAGTGAGGGTGAGAAAGACAGGGAAAATGAAAAAGGTTAAGACAGCCAGAAAGGAAATAAACCAGTAGAAATGTATTGACAATTTCTCACAGCTACAGCAAGCCTTTCGAAGAACCTTCCTCATGGCAAGAAAGCCCTCGTGACAAGACCTATTTCATATGGTGAAGCTACATATCTTGATGGGCAATGTTAAAAAATAGCACATGTTATGGACAAAGGTGCCCAAGGGTGTCAAAAGAACAGTTGTCAACCTTGTCATCCTTTTCGATTTCAGTATGAGTGCTAAATTAAGACCCTGTCCCATCTTTCCCCATCCACCACCATTACCCATCCAATAAAGATTTCTCCATATTCCTCATTATGACATCCAACCATTAGGTACATCCAGGCTCCTCTTGCCCTGCCTGTGAATTATCCCACTAGACCAAGACATCCAGCAAAGGAGAATCATGATATCTGGTTTCTTTCCACCTCATTTTCTACAGAATTAATCTTGGTTACATTAAATAAGGTGATTAAGGCCTACAATGAAGTGTCATAAAAACCCATGCCGGTGTGATGAATTGGGCTATAGCAGGCCAGACCAGTCTCCATTAATGCTATTTTTGCAAGGTATTTCAATTACAATCTGAAGCTGAGAAGAACTGTAGTTGCAAGGACAAGGCTAGCAAGAAGCAGGGAGCAATTGTTATATGCTATATCCACAAATATAACGACAGGAGTTGAATACTTTGTGTGTCCTTCGCACACAACAATAACCATATTCTATATACACTGAACAAAATTCAAAAAGGCACTCGCACATCTGAGCTATCTTTTTTGCAGGTGCATGGTAACAGTTGAATAAGATGAGAAAAAATAAGAAACCCTCACACGGCGCTTGCTAGTATCACTGCTCTTTAATAAGCTTTACGTATCGGCCTCATGCCTTCGTCAGAGCTTTGTGAGTTTAATGCATCGAATGGGGTTGGAGTCTAGGGAAAATAAGTAAGTGTTACCAAATATAACAATGTCCATTTCATAAGTATTCTAATAAAGTGTGTACATAAAACGTATTAAACACGTCTGTAAAACCACAATGAGGACATCGACCCATCAAGCAAGTTTTCATAAATCATTGTGTACAGCGCAAGAAAAACGTCAGAGTAATCTGAAATGGTGGCATTAATTCACGTTCACATTTCCAACATAACATACATAGGCATTTCATCATTAAGACCTTTAGGAAATAATGTCTAGAGGGTGAAAATTGTTGGTAAAGTAGGGGTATAGCTTTAAAACACTAAAGTGCATTATGGATAACGTATTAAATTAACGTTCGTTTTTGATGCAATTCTAGGTGATGTAGCCGAACTATGAGCCACGCTCTTTTTTCTCCGTTAGCCCACTATTTTATTTTGTCATTCATACTACCTCACATGGTGTACAAGTTTAATAAATGTCAACTACTTCAGTGGAATTCCAGACTAATTCGTCATTAGCAGCGGATAAGATCCCCAAATGTGGGAATTACCCCAGAGCATCCGTAAATTGCTCTGGCCCTGGAGCTAGCAAGTGAAGGCTCCCCTGAGCCGTCCCGACTACGGTCTGGAGGCGAGGCAGGAAAGGTAACAAAATCCAAAACCAGTCTCTTTTGCTCAGAGTATTATTTATACCACCTCCCCTGTCTGAGATCTTCACTTTCTCGATGACACGATGGCATTGTCATTAACATGTACTGCGACTGGATAATCCCTATAGTTTCTCCTGATTTAACTTTTATGTTCACTAATTCTCTGTTTGAGAGAACGAGAGGTTTTACCTACATAACACAGCTCACATGGACATGTAATCATGTAGATAACATGGGAGGTGGAGCACGTAATAATGTCATTTATTTGGAACCGTTTTCCTGTATGTGGGTGGCAGAAATATTCACTGTTCATTGAGTAATGGCTTAAAGTATGACAGCTCTTCTCCCGTTCCTCCCCATATGCAAAAAATGTCGTTCCTCCCCATGTGCAAAAAAATGTCGTCAATATATCGATACACTTCAGGACTTTATTCAAAAATTGATTCTCGTTTTCATTGTTAACAAAACGTTCTTCAAAATGACCCACATAAAGGTTAGCATGTGGAACCCATCATGTTCCAGTCGTTTGGAGGTAGTATTAATCATCAAACCTGAAATAGTTATACCTCAACCCGCAGAAATTTTCCATATGCACAAAAAAACGTATTTCTCTCACATTTTGTGCACAAATTTGTTTACATCCCTGATAGTGAGCATTTTAGCCTTTGTCAAGATAATCCATCCACCTGACAGGGGTGGCATATCAAGAAGCTGATTAAACAGCATGATCATTACACAGGTGCACCTTGTGCTGAGACAATAAAAGGCCACTGTAAAATGTGCAGTTTTGTCACATAACACAATGCCACAGATGTCTAAAATTCGGAGGGAGCGTGCAATTGTCATGATGACTGCAGGAATGTCCACCGGAGCTGTTGCCAGAGAATTCAATGTTCATTTATCTACCATAAGCCACCTCCAATGTCGTTTTAGAGAATTTGGCAGTATGTCCAACCGGCTTCACAACCGCAGACCACTTGTAACCACACCAGCCCAGGACCACCACACCCGGCTTCTTCACCTGCGGGATCGTCTGAGGGGAGGTGGGGCGGGGTGCTGAGGATTATTTCTGTCAGTAATAAAGCCCTTTTGTGGGGAAAAACTCATTCTGATTGGCTGGCTTGGCTCCCCATTGGGTGTGCCCCTTCCCAGTAATGTGAAATCCATAGATTAGGGCCTAAATAATTTATTTCAATTGACTAATTTCCTTATATGAACTGTAACTCAGCAATATCTTTGAAATTGTTGCATGTTGCGTTTATTTTTTTGTTCAGTATATTTCACGGCAACGTAGACATTTAAAAAAAAACATTTCGCAAGGGACATTTTTAGAGGAAAAAAGGGTGTTGATAGAGCTCTCTTGACATTGAGCATTAATAACACCAGCATGATGCTGTTCACGCAAGTCAGTAGTGTAATTGGATAGTTTGGACCAATAGACACGTCTCTGTAAATTGGGCAAAAAAATGCACATTAAGAAGAAGAAATTGTCCCACCTTTGCATAACCTCGTCTTTGACAAAATTGTCTTGTTAATTTTTTTACACTGTATTATCATAACGCAGATTAAGCATTTTCTTGTACACACAGAGCTTCTTCTGGTGCTGTTTATCTCTGTGTTTCTAATTTCAAGCCATGCTCCACTTTTTCAGACTGATGTGTTTTACCCAGAAGGTTGTTACCATGGCAACACAGTGGAGCGGAGATGAGCACCGTGATTCTGTGTGACGATGATCCTGGCTCCCCACTTCCCCCATACATGCCAAGGAAAAGATGCTGCCCTCCTTTTTCTGCAAACCCTCATTGGTGGTTAGTTACCAATGAATGGATAAGTCAGACATAGCTGTTATTTTTGGACACCTCCAAATATCTACTCTGATAATGAACGGGGGAGTTATTCACTGTCAGTGAACCTCTTCAATGAAGCTGCATCTCAACCACTAGTCTGCACGCTGATGGTCCTCAATATTGATTCCAAAAGGGAAAGCTGGGAATTGGTGTCACTGTGGTGTACTGTACGGCACACAACCAAATATTGCAGTCATCTGAATAGCTATTTTGGAGGACTAATAAAACACTTGACCAATACAAGAGACCGAAAGTACTATTGTTATGATGCCTACCTCATATCCCTTCAGGGACGGTCCTACCAGGACCACTGGTCTCATGGAGGGGACCACGTCATAGGGAGGGATGTGTTCAGTCTGTAGCGGAGGTAGAGGGTTAGAGGGAGGACAGACACAGCAACCTGCCATTCACCATTAGGTCATTTTATTAGGCATTATTTAATACCAAGAAAGTGTATCTGTGGAATTACAGTGTTACTGCACAGGTACAAGAGCAACTACACAGGTACAAAATAATGAGTATAACAGTAGCAGGATGTATTACAACTATCAGCCGTTAAATGATGCTATTAAGACATTGGGATGCTTCTGTTTTACTTCCTGATAATGTGCTGACAAAGTGTTATTATTAAAAATACTGCCAGCAGATTATTGTTAAAGATGAGCCATCCAATTCAGTTAATGCAATCCCTATTTTTCTTTGGTCAATCAATTTAATAGCATCATTAAGCCCTGGTCCTTGCCAGGGCTGGAATTAAATTAAATAAGACAAGTCTAAATGGTATTAAAGTGAGCTCAATCAGGTCTGCAAAGACACTTCATAGTATTCATAAGATATTAATGGGGGTGAATAAAGTCAAACCTATTAGTTAGTCTGTATGCCTAAAATAAAGATTGAAACGTTGATATGGAGGATGACATGCCAACCGAACTACGTTACTGTAACAAAGTAT
Source organism: Coregonus clupeaformis (assembly GCF_020615455.1). Lineage (NCBI taxonomy): Eukaryota > Metazoa > Chordata > Actinopteri > Salmoniformes > Salmonidae > Coregonus > Coregonus clupeaformis. The sequence continues at coordinate 18,513,035 of NC_059231.1, read as the reverse complement.
ATTATTAATCTGGGTGCAACCAGATTCTGCATGGTTACAGATCTCGGAGGTTACCTGTTAGGATTGTGTTTGGATTCAAGTGAATAAAAAGTGTGTATAATACTACTCACCACTTTCTGCTTCTGTTTTCCTGTAAAAATGAGAAAATAACTGATAAGTGCCTTTGAATGCAAGGCAGAAACATAATACAATATACAGTACAAAACAGAGAGATACCTTTTCAGTATTACTCTAATACTGATGGAAACATTTGAAGAGTACAATAATCGATACAAATAACTTATCACACAAATAAATGAACTACTACATATACAGTATGTAGACAGTATATTAGTGGTCAAAACACTTGATTTATTTGTTGCTTCTATTCCAAACCTTCCTTTGCAGGTGACAGCCTTGGTTACACTTGTTAAGTGAGTCTGCTAAAGTCTTTGGTAAGTTGCATTATAATTTAAAAGTGTTTCTTGTCTTATAAAGAAATTGAAATAAAGAGAGTATTATTTCAATTTATGTTAAGTGGCCCTCGTTATAAGATGGAGCAAATCCTTATATATCTGATCTTAACTTGCCATCAAACCATAATATATTGCCCAACAGAGTTTGGGCTATAGGGTTATGTTTGTCTTAAAGCAAACTCAATGCATGGACATACTGCTTGTCCATAATCCTCTTGGAGGAAGAGGAGGAGCGGACTGAGAGTGCATGGCTCACCTCATTCCAGTCCAATAGAACGTGCATGGCACATTCTGGAAGACACAAAGATCTCACAACTCCACATTCCATCCACCCAACCTCCAGCCACTGTTCCCTATTTTCACATTAACTTACTCGATTTTTATCACTAGAGTAGAACACTGACATTGGGCACATTTACTCTCATAACCATTCAGTTCATAGTTCACTAATGTGAAGTGACCGACAGTTCTTCTAACACCGGATTTGATATGTTAATAAACAACACACTGAGCAACAATGATATGGTATGTTAGAGACGAGGACAATTAGATCATAGTTCTGGTTGGTTAATGAATCATTCTGACAAACGGCTAGCGAGGCGCTCGACCTGGAGAGACGCCCTTCCCCTAATAGGCTTCTGTCTGGAGGCTCACCTACAGAGGGAGGATTGGGTTTGAACCCGCCTGAAACCATGTCTCCTAGACTGGAGGAGGAATTCCCACTGGACTTACTGCAAGGAACAAAGGATAATAGACAGAGAGAGAGAGAAGAAACATTAATGTGGAACACAGACAGATAGTCTCATCAATTACGGGAGTCCCACACAACTCCCATCCTCAGGAGAAACAGGGTCAATAACAGCTCTCTGTCTTTAATCAGTAATTTTATTGTTACTTTAGACATCATTGGTGTTTTAATGTTATTTAATTATTCTCTGTTATTGCCTTTTGCTTGTTTTTAATCTCTTTCATTTTATTATTTTACTGTACATTTTGTTGCAGGTTTAAATGCACTTCTAAAGTTTGATTTGTGTCCATGTTGAATATTTAGCATTAGAATAGAATGGTCTACCAGTAGAATGGAAGAATACTATAATTACGTGCTAGAATAGATGAGTATTGACTACGCATTGTTCCAGGAATTGTGATAACAAAGGGGCTGGAATTGAAGTGGCTAATATATAATTTATGAGCGGTGATTGTCTTGGAGATGATATCTATCGCGGCACTATGTAAGATGACATACACACTGTTTTACCACAATTGTTACATAATGTAACCCTCGGCAACATGAAGCCAATGCTGAAGACAAAGTCTCCTTTAAAGTAGACAAAAAAGAGTTAAAACAGAGCTGAATGACTCAATAGGGCGAGAGTGACTATTCTCTCTGTCATAATCGGCAATGAGGAAACTAATATAAGATGATGCATATCATCTCTTTCATATTAGTGTCACCTAAGAAACACGTCACCAATCTGTTATTATGAGTAGTCGCTGATCTGTTATTATAAGTAAACCAACCTAGTCACAGCAGAGTCAAACCTGGAGTGGAGAATAGGTGGCCTCTCATCAGACCCACCCATGTCTCTTTCCCGCTTCAGTAACCTTTTATAATACTTTTATAAATGCTTAATAAAGTAGTTTATAAATAGTTGATTAATGCTTATTCAGGAAAGTTCTTAGAAACTGTTATCCCCTCTCCAAACCCCAACCCACACTCCAACACAGCCCCTCCATCCAACCAAGCCCCCCCCCAGCCCCTCAACCCACCCTCCAAAACAGCCCCTCCACCCAACCAAGCCCCCCCCAGCCCCTCAACCCACCCTCCAAAACAGCCCCTCCACCCAACCAAGCCCCCCCCAGCCCCTCAACCCACCCTCCAACACAGCCCCTCCACCCAACAAAGCCCCCCCCAGCCCCTCAACCCACCATCCAACACTGCCCATCCACCCAACCAAGCCCCCCCCCTCCACCCAGGCCTTACCCGTAAGAGCGGGTACCTCTCTTCTGCTCCTGCTGTAGACGGATGTTCTCTAGTTTCAGAGGGCTGGGGATGAATCCGATCTCACAGCCCTCCTTCACCAGCCGGCCGATCCACCAGTCATTACTGTACTTCTGTAGTTGGCAAGACAACATAAAAAAACACAATGAGTGAAGTGTGTGTGTGTGTGTGTTTGTGTGTTATACACAGATAGTTCTACTCATTTTGCCATGGGGCAGAGAGAAAATGTTGCAATTTTAAAGCTAATTCCCTGCATTTATACCCATTTTACCATGGTGTGGATTTTTTGGTTGTTGCTGTTTTAAAACAAATTTCCTGCAATTCTACACATTTTGCCATGACTTATGTCATGTTAATGATATCTGAGTGAGAGTGACTAACAAAATCAATTTGGGCCCCCTGGAGGTCAGGGACCCTGGGAACATGCCCTGCGTGCCCGGTCGGTATTCGGACATGATTATTATAAGTTTAGATAACTGTCTAGACTAATTTACCAATCTAAACAATGTTAGCTGCAATGGGCTAACTGAGTGACTGTCAGTGACTGACAAAACAAGAGAAAAACTGCTGATGCACAACCACATTTATTCTACTATTCTAACTCTCAACAGCAAGTTGAGACCGCGACTGAGTTCCTAAAAAAATTAAGAAATACAGTACCAGTCAAAAGTTTGGACACACCTATTCATTCCAGGGTTTTTCTTTATTTTGTACTATTTTGTACATTGTAGAATAATAGTGAAGACATCAAAACTATGAAATAACACATATGGAATCATGTAGTAACCAAAAAAGTGTTAAACAAATCAAAATATATTTTATATATGAGATTCTTCAAATAGCCAACCTTTGCCTTGATGACATCTTTGCACACTCTTGGCATTCTCTCAACCAGCTGGAATGCATTTCAATTAACAGGTGTGCCTTGTTCATTGCCTTTCCTTCTTAATGCGTTTGAGCCAATCAGTTGTGTTGTGACAAGTTAGGGGTGGTATACAGAAGATAGCCCTATTTGGTAAAAGACCAAGTCCATATTATGGCAAAAACAGCTCAAATAAGCAAAGAGAAATGACAGTCAATCATTACTTTAAAGACATGAAGGTCAGTCAATCTGGAAAATTTCAAGAACTTTGAAGGTTTCTTCAAGTGCAGTCGCAAAAACCATCAAGCGCTATGATGAAACTGGCTCTCATGAGGACCGCCAAAGGAAAGGAAGACCCAGAGTTACCTCTGCTGCAGAGGATAAGTTCATTAGAATTACCAGCCTCAGAAATCGGCAATCAACTGCACCTCAGATTGCAGCCCAAATAAATGCTTCACAGAGTTCAAGTAACAGACACATCTCAACATCAACTGTTCAGAGGAGACTGCGTGAATCAGGACTTCATGGTCGAATTGCTGCAAAGAAACCACCACTAAAGGACACCAATAAGAAGAAGAGACTTGCTTGGGCTAAGAAACACGAGCAATGGACATTAGACCAGTGGAAATCTGTCTTTTGGTCTGATGAGTCCAAATTTGAGATTTTGGGTTCCAACTGCCGTGTCTTTGTGAGACGCAGAGTAGGTGAACGGATGATCTCCGCATGTGTGGTTCCCACCGTGAAGTATGGAGGAGGAGGTGTGATGGTGTGGGGGTGCTTTCCTGGTGACACTGTCTGTGATTTATTTAGAATTCAAGGCACACTTAACCAGCATGGCTACCACAGCATTCTGCAGCGATACGCCATCCCCTCTGGTTTGGGCTTAGTGGGACTATCATTTGTTTTTCAACAGGACAATGACCCAAAACACCCCTCCAGGCTGTGTAAGGGCTATTTGACCAAGAAGGAGAGTAATGGAGTGCTGCCTCAGATGACCTGGCCTCCACAATCACCCGACCTCAACCCAATTGAGATGGTTTAGGATGAGTTGTACCGCAGAGTGAAGGAAATGCAGCCAACAAGTGCTCAGCATATGTGGGAACTCCTTCAAGACGGTTGGAAAAGCATTCCAGGTGACTACCTCATGAAGCTGATTGAGAGAATGCCAAGAGTGTGCAAAGCTGTCATCAAGGCAAAGGGTGGCTACTTTGAAGAATCTCAAATATAAAATATATTTTGATTTGTTTAACACTTTTTTGGTTACCACATGATTCCATATGTGCTATTTCATAGTTTTGATGTCTTCACTATTATTCTACAATGTAGAAAATAGTAAAAATAAAGAAAAACCCTTGGATGAGTAGGTGTGTCCAAACTTTTGACTGGTACTGTACATATTTTGGGTCAGGGGCCCTCTAGCGGCTGGGTTCCCTAGGCGACCGCTTATGTCGCTTATGCCTGAAGCTAGCCCTGAATGTCAACACAAAACAACACAATGATCAGAATAGGAAAGAAGAGTGTGTGTAAACTCGACAAACATACCAGGCTGTATACACACTCATTGATTCATTGATTCATCCATAATGGCCCTTGAACAGATATGGCTTGCAGCAAACATAGGCTGTGTCTGAAATGGCATCCTATTCCCTATCTAGTGCACTACTTTTGACCAGAGTCTCATGGGCTCCGGCCAAAAGTAGTGCACTATATAGGGAATAGAATGCCATTTCAGACGCACATAGCTGTAGCAGTAGAGTGTGTTATGTACAGTATATTGTACCTCTTTAATGTGCAGAAAGTCCTTGGCATCGAAGGAGATGGCGGTTCCTGCCACAGGGACATCCTCATCCAGGGCTCCACAGAAACTGACGTTAGTCTTCACAGCAAAGGCCACCGCTTTGGCCTGAGACGATACAGGAAACCCCATGTATAAGCAGAGTGCCTAGCCTAGCTAGATAAGCTCAACCATAATCCAGTGGGCAAAACATGCTGCAAAGATGCCAGTTCTGGTTGTAATGTGGTTGTAATAAATAACTTAATTTCAACCAGCCTTGCCTACTGGGACCTTTCCAATGATAGGGGCCTTGTTCTGAACCTATGTGCCTAGTATAGCATAAGGCCCCACAGTGGGACACCCTGCAGGTGGTCTGTCTCACCTTGGCCCTCTCCAGCTGTACAGCAGCCTGCTGCTCCTTCTCCAGCTTGCCGCCTGCCGGCTCCTCCTCCAGGGAGACATCTGAGTCCGATGGTCGGCTAGTGTAGGAGTCAGCTGAACCCTGCAGAGGGACAAGACAACAGTCAGACAACAACACAACAGTAAGATTATTGGCTAGTGTAGGAGTCAGCTGAACCCTGCAAAGGGACAAGACACTGTCACTGTCCCTGAAAAAGATTACATATTTTTGCAGTCTAAACCCCTCTGTAGTTCTCATTATTATTATGAGAAATGTTTACCATGCTTGCACAGGTCAGTGAAGTTTGTGAGCTGTTGCATCACTATGAAAGCTGCGATACTGCATTGAACAGAGACAAGGTAAGGCTAAATGGTTAGCCTACTGTACATGTCCTAATATTGTCAGAATGCATTGAGCACTTAGTGAAGGTGGCAGTGATAGGCATGCAGCCAGGTGCTACAGGGATGGCGTCCGTACGTCGCGTGGCTGGGAATATGCCTCTCCAAGCGGGATCACGGGGATCCTGATTAAAGCTGGTGAGCCGGGAGACACTGCTCACAAATATAGGAAGGTTTTTGAAGCCCACAGCTGGCGAGCGGCGAGCAGCCCGGACAATCTTAGTTGAAGTGATCAAATTGGAAACCACATTAAGTGGAGAGAGAGCGGGAATAAAGAGAGACTGGCTGGGTCGATACTGTATGAGGAGGAACAGAACAGTGAGAGAGCGAGAGACAGAGAGAGAGAGAGAGAGAGAGAGAGAGAGAGAGAGAGAGAGAGAGAGAGAGAGAGAGCTGAACAGAACAGAGAGACAAGGACTGCAGGGGGTACACAAGTGGCAAGACATCTCCCTTTCTGCATCAATACATCTCAGGCTGAAGGAAGCAGAATGGACTAGTGTTAGAGCTGTGAGAGAGTGGCAGGGTAGATTACCTGTTTGACCACCATGATGTGTAGTATAGTGTGGTTGGTCATTACAACTTCCACTAGATTCACTGGAAGCAACAGTGTGATTAATTTATCTAAAAGGTTCAAAGAAAGCTTGGTCAAGGTCTGGCTCAGTGCAACAAGGTTAATCAACCTTCAAGGGGATTGTTCCTTTTGTGTGGGATCTTTTGATTCCTTGATCAAAGTAGTCTATTGCTAATGTATTCAATAGTCCTTTATCAGTAGAGCACAGGTCTGATTAGAATGAAACAATAGGAGAGACAGAGAGAGAGAGAATGCTCTGATCTCCATGCAGAATTCTGCAAAAATATCCTCAGTGTACAATGAAAAACACCAAATAATGTATGCAGAGCAGAATTAGGCCGATACCCGCTAATTATCAAAATCCAGAAAAGAGCCTTTAAATTCTATAACCACTTAAAAGGAAGCGATTCCCAAACCTTCCATAACAAAGCCATCACCTACAGAGAGATGAACTTGGAGAAGAGTCCCCTAAGCAAGCTGGTCCTGGGGCTCTGTTCACAAACAGATCCCACAGAGCCTCAGGACAACAACACATTTAGACCCAACCAAATCATGAGAAAACAAACAGAGCAAAACTAGAATGCCATTTGGCCCTAAACAGAGAGTACACAGTGGCAGAATACCTGACCACTTTGACTGACCCAAACTTAATGAAAGCTTTGACTATGTACAGACTCAGTGAGCATAGCCTTGCTATTGAGAAAGGCCGCCATAGGCAGACTTGGCTCTCAACAGAAGACAGGCTATGTGCACACTGCCCACAAAATGAGGTGGAAACTGAGCTGCACTTCCTAACCTCCTGCCAAATGTATGACCATATTAGAGACACATATTTCCCTCAGATTACACTGATCCACAAAGAATTCGATAACAAACCCAATTTTGATAAACTCCCATATCTACTGGGTGAAATACCACAGTGTCACCACAGGAGCAAGATTTATGACCTGTTGCCACAAGAAAAGGGCAACCAGTGAAGAACAAACACCATTGTAAATACAACCCATATTTATGTTAATTTATTTTCCCATTTGTACTGTAACTATTTGCACATTGTTACAACGCTGTATATATACACATAATATGACATTTTAAATGTCTTTATTCTGTTGGAACTTCTGAGTGTCATGTTTACTGTTAATTTGTATTGTTTATTTCACTTTTTTTTGCTTTGGCAATGTAACATATGTTTCCCATGCCAAAAGCCCTTAAATTGAATTGAATTGAGAGAGAGAGTGAGTGAGAGAGGGGGGAGAGAGAGCAAGAGAGAGAAAGCAAGAGAGGGGGAGGAGAAAGAGAGAGGGGGAGGAGAAAGAGAGAGAGAGAGAGAGAGAGAGAGAGAGAGAGAGAGAGAGAGAGAGAGAGAGAGAGAGAGAGAGAGAGAGAGAGAGATAGACAGAGACGGAGACGGAGACAGAGAGATAGTGTGTCCCGGTCTCTGTCTCTGTGTGTTGCTTCCCTGGTTGGGTGTGGGTACTGTGGCTCGGTCCCCCACCCAGCCTCAGGCAGAGCCAGACTCATGTCATTATGATCAGAAGAGCTGCCCTCCGATACCACACACAAACACACACCACCCTTTCCCTTATTAACGAGTCAATGGCTGGTTGGAGAGAGCCCCGGTACAACACCCACTCACTGAGTCAGAGCTGGAAAGAGGGAACGAGAGTGTGAAGAGGAGATAGAGGAAGATAGAGGGACAGACTGCACAGAAAGAGAAATTAGGGGATGAAAAGGGACAGAAAGCGAAGGGGGGAGAGAGGGAAAAAGATAGAGATAGAAACAGTCAGACAAAGAGGGACAGAGAGAGAAAGACAGAAAGAGATAGACAGAGAGAGGTTAAAAGCAGCACAGCGAAGCCCCAAATGCCAGCACACAGCACTTGCCTGCTGTGAGGGGGTGGATGATTCTGAGGGGACTCTATTTCAGGCCTCCTGACGAAGGTGCTGCAAGACATCAGCGGTGCCGGTGACGATGATCACATCTACAGCGCAGTGTGCAGTCACAAAGACAACTGATATAACTAAGTTCTGGGTCACGATGTGTCTTTTGTGACGTATGATGTCGCTAAAGACATGATGACAAGGTACACATACATACTCCTACCTCTAGACTAACAATATCATAATGACACGGAATAAGTTACTTATTATGCCTTAGGCAGGGTTAACTCTGCAGACACTGTGCAGACAACTACTGATTAACATTGGCTGTCTGTCCAATTGGCCTATCAAACTGTAGGCTACTGGATTGTACTGTACTCAGACTCACAGGTCCCAATTCATCAGCATCACCATCAGCCACTCGTTACCCCCTGCCACTTGACCCCAGTCAGTCATGTGACCACATTACATGTTACATAAGGACAGCAGGCTGAGTGACAAGAGAGAGAAGAGGGCCACCATCATCTCCACTACTGCTGCTGAAATTCTCTCTCTCTCGTCGGAGTGCATGCTGGGAGTGAGTCGTGAAGCAGGAGTGATTGTGAGCGACTGGAATTATTTTCACTCTATTGGGTTTCGGTGTGTGTATATATATATATATATATATATATTGTGACGTCACGAGAGGCTACACAGCTTTCAGCGGGATTGCTCAAGTAGTGCAAGGAGACAAGGTTCAAACAAAACAAGGATTTTATTATAGGTCTTGGGAAATTAACGAAAATATAACAAAATTCTGTTCTCTTGTGGCTTTTTAAGGGTTAACAGTTCAGGGATGTCTCTTCCACATCCAAAATCATAATTCTCACTCGCTCAGATAACTTTTCCACAGCCTTACTGTAGTCCACGTTGCAGCTAGTGGCCAACCCAGCAAAAAGTCCTTCCAAGTGTCTCTCCCGTATTTCCACAGGTGCATATATCCAAAGGTGAGTATTTCCCAAAGGTAAGTATCTCCAAATCCTTATATTCCTCATGGAAGTGGACGTGCAGCACTCTTGTCCTCCAGAGAGCCCAGGTTGGAGACTGTGTCTCTTCACTTCCCAAACCTTCAGCTCATCAGCTCCTCATTTGTTTCAGCTGCGTGGGAAGATTGGCCATAGAGGGGTGGAGTTCCCGACCATACCAGCAGATGGAGCCATAGCTGTCTGGGTTTGCAGCCACCTCAGGGGGATGTAACGTCCCTCCAGGACACAGCCTCTCGTGACATCACACATCCCCCTCCTCGGGACCGACGTCCTCGTCGGGGTAAAGGCAGCGAAGAAGGCATCACGCCGGGAGAGGGCGTCCGCATTGCCGTGGTGCTTGCCAGACTGCTCTCTCTTCAACTCCTCCAACTCTAGGACCAGGGACTCAGCCTCCTGTTGTCTCTCCTTGAGTTTCTTACTGAACGCATCAGCCTTGGTTTTAGCAGAGTTTAGCTTCTGTTGAGCAGCTTTCAGTTCCTTCTCTCTCTCTGCCTCCGCATTCTTCATCTTGTTCTCCAACACCTTGTACTTCTCCTCTGCCTTCTTCTGGACCTCCTTACTACTGCGCAGGGTCTCCTCACACTCCTCGATGGTCCTGCGCAGCCTCTCCAGCTCCTCCTGTTGCTTAGGGAAGGAGCTCTGTTGGAGTTTAGCCTGGAGGATATCTAACTCTTCTGTCTTCATGTCTAACTGTTGCTTTAACAAACGATACCTCTCAGCGGTCCCCTTCAGACCAGACAGTTCTTTGTCCAGATTCTGTAGCTCCGTCTCTGTGTCGGTCTGGACACCTGCCATCCCTATCAGAGCCCGGGCGGGAGTGAGTAACTCGGCGGATTGCACCGGAGCCTTCCCAGGATGAGTCTTGCCTCTCCGTTTCCGAGGTACTCGGGTTATCCTCTCCTGAGACTCTCTCCAGAGTGGGTAAAAGGCTGGGCAGTCTCGTCCAATTAGGACAGGGACGGGGAGGGAATCAACCACCCCCGCCGTCGTGTGTATGGTTCCCCGTGTGCTGGTCATTGTAAGTTCAGTAATGGGGTATTCTCTGGTGTCCCCATGGACACAGGAAACTGGGAGGACTTTCCCCGGGGTCAGACACGTTGGGCCCACCAAATCCCTTACGCACCAGGGTGGCCCGGCTACCAGAATCCAGTAAGGCCTCCACATCATGGTGATTCACAGTTACCGGGCAGGTGGGGGTCGATCTGGGCCGCCATCTACGACTCCCAAGAGCGAGGCAAAACCGGTGTGTGGGTGCTGAGCTGGAGGACTCCGCAGTGGGCATAGGTTCATCGGCTGGTTTCCCACACTGCCAGGAGATATGTCCCATCTCCCCACACCGGTAACACTGTCGAAGTTTCCCCCCTCCTGGTGTACTCTTCTTGGACCCGCCTGGTTTCTGGCTCCCCCTGGAGCCGGGATAAGTCCTGACGTGGCTGGGTTCGAGACCTTGGGGTCCTTTGGACGGGTTCTTCCCATTTGTGGTGGGGCCGCCCTCCTGGGGTCTTTTCGGGAAGCATTCAGCATCTCCGCTGTGGCCTGGTACTTTTCCACAGCTTCCACGGTCAGATCAGCCGTGGTCAAGGCCTGTTGACTGATGAACCGTTTTGCCTCATAAGGCAGGGCGCGTAGGTAACGATCCACCACAACGGCCTCCACCACCGCCGCTGCTGTATTCCTCTGCGGATCCAGCCATTTCCTTGCGATTCGGACAAGTTCATGCATCTGCGCCCGAGGAGGTTGGTCTGGTTGGAAGGTCCAGCTGTGAAAGCGCTGGGCCATACCAAACTTTGTGAGTCCATATCTGCTGAGGATCTCAGACTTCAGGGCATCATAGTCAGTAACCTGGTCAGGGCCCAGGTCCCGGACAGCATTCAGCGATTCCCGGTTAGAAAGGGGGGCTAACAGACCAACCCACTGTTGCTTGGGCCAGGCTTCCCTAGTGGCCGTGGCCTCAAATGCATGCAGGTATGCCTCAATGTCATCGGTAGCTCCCATCTTAGATATAAAGTCACTTGCCTTTATTGGGCGGGTATTTTGGACCACCCTCTGTCTCTGCAACTGCAATTCCTCTGCCTTCAGAAGGTTGGCTTTCTTTTGCTCCTCCAAGAGAGCCACGTTTGCTTGCATCTGGGCGTGCTGGCCAGCAACAAGGGCTTTCAATATGTCCTCCATTTCAGTCGGCGGGGAGCCTACGGCCAACTTGGAAAACTGGGTGATCAAACCTTCGGTATCCTCCTCTGACATGCACTATTAACGCTTGAGCGTGCCCGTATTCTCCACCATCTGTGACGTCACGAGAGGCTACACAGCTTTCAGCGGGATTGCTCAAGTAGTGCAAGGAGACAAGGTTCAAACAAAACAAGGATTTTATTATAGGTCTTGGGAAATTAACGAAAATATAACAAAATTCTGTTCTCTTGTGGCTTTTTAAGGGTTAACAGTTCAGGGATGTCTCTTCCACATCCAAAATCATAATTCTCACTCGCTCAGATAACTTTTCCACAGCCTTACTGTAGTCCACGTTGCAGCTAGTGGCCAACCCAGCAAAAAAGTCCTTCCAAGTGTCTCTCCCGTATTTCCACAGGTGCATATATCCAAAGGTGAGTATTTCCCAAAGGTAAGTATCTCCAAATCCTTATATTCCTCATGGAAGTGGACGTGCAGCACTCTTGTCCTCCAGAGAGCCCAGGTTGGAGACTGTGTCTCTTCACTTCCCAAACCTTCAGCTCATCAGCTCCTCATTTGTTTCAGCTGCGTGGGAAGATTGGCCATAGAGGGGTGGAGTTCCCGACCATACCAGCAGATGGAGCCATAGCTGTCTGGGTTTGCAGCCACCTCAGGGGGATGTAACGTCCCTCCAGGACACAGCCTCTCGTGACATCACAATATATATATATATATATATATATACAGTGGGGGAAAAAAGTATTTAGTCAGCCACCAATTGTGCAAGTTCTCCCACTTAAAAAGATGAGAGAGGCCTGTAATTTTCATCATAGGTACACGTCAACTATGACAGACAAAATGAGAAAAAAAAATCCAGAAAATCACATTGTAGGATTTTTAATGAATTTATTTGCAAATTATGGTGGAAAATAAGTATTTGGTCAATAACAAAAGTTTCTCAATACTTTGTTATATACCCTTTGTTGGCAATGACACAGGTCAAACGTTTTATGTAAGTCTTCACAAGGTTTTCACACACTGTTGCTGGTATTTTGGCCCATTCCTCCATGCAGATCTCCTCTAGAGCAGTGATGTTTTGGGGCTGTCGCTGGGCAACACGGACTTTCAACTCCCTCCAAAGATTTTCTATGGGGTTGAGATCTGGAGACTGGCTAGGCCACTACAGGACCTTGAAATGCTTCTTATGAAGCCACTCCTTCGTTGCCCGGGCGGTGTGTTTGGGATCATTGTCATGCTGAAAGACCCAGCCACGTTTCATCTTCAATGCCCTTGCTGATGGAAGGAGATTTTCACTAAAAATCTCACGATACATGGCCCCATTCATTCTTTCCTTTACACGGATCAGTCGTCCTGGTCCCTTTGCAGAAAAACAGACCCAAAGCATGATGTTTCCACCCCCATGCTTCACAGTAGGTATGGTGTTCTTTGGATGCAACTCAGCATTCTTTGTCCTCCAAACACGACGAGTTGAGTTTTTACCAAAAAAGTTATATTTTGGTTTCATCTGACCATATGACATTCTCCCAATCCTCTTCTGGATCATCCAAATGCACTCTAGCAAACTTCAGACGGGCCTGGACATGTACTGGCTTAAGCAGGGGGACACGTCTTGCACTGCAGGATTTGAGTCCCTGGCGGCGTAGTGTGTTACTGATGGTAGGCTTTGTTACTTTGGTCCCAGCTCTCTGCAGGTCATTCACTATGTCCCCCCGTGTGGTTCTGGGATTTTTGCTCACCGTTCTTGTGATCATTTTGACCCCACGGGGTGAGATCTTGCGTGGAGCCCCAGATCGAGGGAGATTATCAGTGGTCTTGTATGTCTTCCATTTCCTAATAATTGCTCCCACAGTTGATTTCTTCAAACCAAGCTGCTTACCTATTGCAGATTCAGTCTTCCCAGCCTGGTGCAGGTCTACAATTTTGTTTCTGGTGTCCTTTGACAGCTCTTTGGTCTTGGCCATAGTGGAGTTTGGAGTGTGACTGTTTGAGGTTGTGGACAGGTGTCTTTTATACTGATAACAAGTTCAAACAGGTGCCATTAATACAGGTAACGAGTGGAGGACAGAGGAGCCTCTTAAAGAAGAAGTTACAGGTCTGTGAGAGCCAGAAATCTTGCTTGTTTGTAGGTGACCAAATACTTATTTTCCACCATAATTTGCAAATAAATTCATTAAAAATCCTACAATGTGATTTTCTGGATTTTTTTTCTGAATTTGTCTGTCATAGTTGACGTGTACCTATGATGAAAATTACAGGCCTCTCTCATATTTTTAAGTGGGAGAACTTGCACAATTGGTGGCTGACTAAATACCACCAATACTTTTTTTCCCCACTGTATATATATATAGAGAGAGAGATAGATAGATATATATTGATTAGTTTAGTTGTTTTAAGGTTATGTTGTCTCACTATCACTAAGCATGTATAGGGTTGGTGGGATCGTTGAGGTTGTTTTTCTCGAGGGCGCAACAAGCGGGTGGGGCCGGTTGCAATGGCCATTCGCGGAGGTTTGGAGTTTGAAAAACTTAGTCGGCGGCATGGAGTAAGGATTCCTGCTGCAGCCGGGTGTTCAGTGGAAGAATGTAGCTAAGCAGTGGGTGCTATCATTGGGTATGATAGCATAAAATCAGCCTCAAGGATGAATAGCGCTGTAGTGATATTCTTAGATTCCATTGAAAAGGTGAATACGATAGTTGAGAGTGGTGTTGTGTTGCGGGAGACACAGACGTCGGTATTTCCTCTTATGAATCCGGCGAAGAAAGTTATACTTTCTAACGTGCCACCATTTGTTAGAGATGAAGTGTTGGAGCAAGAGTTATCTCGTCATGGTCAACTTGTATCTACAGTAAAGGTTCTTTTTGGATGCAAATCTCCTTTGCTGAAACATGTCGTGTCTCATAGGAGACAGGTGCATATGATTTTAAAGGACAATGACGAACTGAATTTAGCATTGGGTTTTAAGATTGATGGATTTTATTATGTCTTCTACGCTTCTACTGAATCAATTAAATGCTTTGGCTGTGGAAGAGAGGGTCATTTGGTACGTTATTGTCCCGTGAACGAGCGAGCAGAGCCCGGTAGCAGCTCTAGTGCTGGTGCAGCTAATGCACCACCGCGAAGGGATGAACATGCTAAGGGTGCAGGGGAAGGGAGAAGGTGGGCAGATGTGGTTGAAAAAGTAGCAAAGGAAAGCAGTGTGGCTATGGGGGCAATTGTGGTAGATCAGAACAAAGAGGGAGGGGAAACAGTCAGTGAGATTGCGACTGCGGTCGCTGAGGTGGTGCTGGAAAATGAAATTGGAGGTCAAGTGGAGATTGCAATAATGGAAAAGGAAGCAGCTGTTTTCAAAGTATCGAGGAGTAAGAGGAAGAATTTAAGGGGTGGTGAAGGGTCTAATTCTAAGAGGAAGGTGGAGATTGATAAATCAGTTGAGGATAAACAGGTTGTAGAGATGGTGAAGTTTTCTTCTGGGGAGGATAGCGAGAGTGAGTCATCTGACGGGTCACAACAAAATAGTGAGAGAAATGGGGTGGAAGGGAGGTATGGGATTGAGAAGGTACGTCAATTTCTGAATTTGACAAAAGGGAATAAATATATGCAGTATTATAATGTAACAGATTTTTTTCCCTGAAAGTGAATTGTTTATTGAAATCAACAATGTTTCTGATGTCAAAAATAACGGGGGGAGGTTTGACAAGCCCTGAAATTGCTAGACTCAAGAAAGTGGTCACGAGAGTGATAAGTGATGTACATTCTAAAGCCTTAACTCTGTAAAGAGATGTGGTATTTTTTTTCATCCATGAGCAGTTAAGATTTCTTCTGTAAACGTAAATGGAGTGAGAGACGTTTAAAAAAAGAGCTGTAGTGTATGAGTTAATTAAGGGAAAGGGAAGTGACATACGTTTTCTACAAGGAACGCATAGTAATATGGAAAATGAAGTTATGGGGGGGGAGTGGTGTGTAGTCATAAAAACTCAAAAAGTGGGGGTGTGGCCATCTTGTCTCAAAAGGGTTTTTGCCTTTGTCATATGAGGTTGAAGAGGTAGTTGAGGGGAGGTTATTAAAAGTTAGAGCGAGGTATGAAAACATTACTATGTGTCTGATAAATGTATATGCCCCAGTGGTGGCAGTTGAGAGGGTATGTTTTTTAGATGCTGGGGATTTTAACTGCACAGTCAGTGATTTAGATAGAAATCACAAAGAACCTCATATAGCCTCAAGGACTTTTTTAAAACGCCTCATTGTAACACATGAACTGTGTGATATTTGGCGGATTCAACATGGAGGCACGAGACAGTACACATGGGCCCATGTGAGAGAGAACACCATCTCTATGGCCAGGTTAGATAGGTTTTATTGGTTTGAGCATCAATCTCAGGTCAATCTCAGGTCTGTAAATCAAGTGTGATCACCCCAGTGGGATTTTCTGATCATTGTTTAATAACACAGGTGGTGCTCATTAATGCTGTAAAACCCAAAAGCGCATACTGGCCTTTTAAATATAACTTTGAGTGATGCTCACTTCAGGAAATGTTTTAGTTTTTTCTGGGAGAGGTGGAGGTCTCAAAAGGCCAGTTTTGTATCCCTTCAACAGTGATGGGATATAGGGAAAATCCAGATTCAACAATTATGTAATCTATACACGATGAATGTCACCAAAGACATCACCAGATCATTGAAAGCCCTAGAGTCTGAAATAGTGGAACTCCTGACGTTGGTTGAGACCACAGGAGATCGAGGCCATAATCAGGCCCTCAAGAGAAAAAAGCTGCATTGGCAGACCTGCTGGGTATCACAGCACAGGGGGCATTGGTGAGAAGTAAGTTTCAGGGAATCTCTGAAATGGATGCCTCATCCAAATTCTTCTTTAATTTAGAGAAAAAGAAGAAGAATTATTCATTGCCGCAAATCAGCTGTTGGACAGGAGCTCACTAGCCCTAGTGAAATTAGAAAGAGGGCAGTAGAGTTCTCTGCAGAGCTCTACAAGTGTGAGTACAAAGAGGATAAAACAGTGACACAGCAGTTCCTTGATGGGCTCCCACAGGTGGCTGCAGAAGCTCAGGTTGAGCTAGAGCAACCATTGTCTTTGCAGGAGCTATACACTGCATTAAAAGGCATGGAAAATGGAAGGGCACCAGGCATTGATGGGATTCCCGTTGACTTTTTAAAGTATTTTTCGGCTATGTTGGGAGAGGATTGGCTAGCAGTAGTTAACAATAGTTTGACCGGAGGGTTACTACCGATAAGCTGCAGAAGGGCTGTCCTCACCCTACTGCCAAAAAAGGGTGACCCTAGGGAGGTGAAGAACTGGAGGCCGGTGGCTTTATTGTGCACTGATTATAAGATCCTGTCAAAAGGCTTTGTCCAACAGGCTGAGATAGGTGATGGGGCAAATCATACATACAGACCAGTCCTACTGTGTTCCCAGCAGGCAGATAGGGGATAACATTTCTCTGATTCGTGATTTTTTGGACGTCTCTAGGGCTATTGGGTTGGATGCTGGTCAAATTTCAATTGATCAGGAAAAGCCATTTGACTGAGTTAAACATCAATACTTATGGCACACTTTTGAGGCGTTTGGTTTCAGCTCTGGTTTTATTGCCATGATCAGGGTGATACAGTGAGGGAAAAAAGTATTTGATCCCTTGCTGATTTTGTACGTTTGCCCACTGACAAAGACATGATCAGTCTATAATTTTAATGGTAGGTTTATTTGAACAGTGAGAGACAGAATAACAACAACAAAATCCAGAAAAACGCATGTCAAAAATGTTATAAATTGATTTGCATTTTGATGAGGGAAATAAGTATTTGACCCCCTCTCAATCAGAAAGATTTCTGGCTCCCAGGTGTCTTTTATACAGGTAACGAGCTGAGATTAGGAGCACACTCTTAAAGGGAGTGCTCCTAATCTCAGCTTGTTACCTGTATAAAAGACACCTGTCCACAGAAGCAATCAATCAATCAGATTCCAAACTCTCCACCATGGCCAAGACCAAAGAGCTCTCTAAGGATGTCAGGGACAAGATTGTAGACCTACACAAGGCTGGAATGGGCTACAAGACCATCGCCAAGCAGCTTGTTGAGAAGGTGACAACAGTTGGTGTGTTTATTCGCAAATGGAAGAAACACAAAATAACTGTCAATCTCCCTCGGCCTGGGGCTCCATGCAAGATCTCACCTCGTGGAGTTGCAATGATCATGAGAACGGTGAGGAATCAGCCCAGAACTACACGGGAGGATCTTGTCAATGATCTCAAGGCAGCTGGGACCATAGTCACCAAGAAAACAATTGGTAACACACTACGCCGTGAAGAACTGAAATCCTGCCGTGCCCGCAAGGTCCCTCTGCTCAAGAAAGCACATATACAGGGCCGTCTCAAGTTTGCCAATGAACATCTGAATGATTCAGAGGAGAACTGGGTGAAAGTGTTGTGGTCAGATGAGACCAAAATCGAGCTCTTTGGCATCAACTCAACTCGCCGTGTTTGGAGGAGGAGGCATGCTGCCTATGACCCCAAGAACACCATCCCCACCGTCAAACATGGAGGTGGAAACATTATGCTTTGGAGGTGTTTTTCTGCTAATGGGACAGGACAACTTCACCGCATCAAAGGGACGATGGACGGGGCCATGTACCGTCAAATCTTGGGTGAGAACCTCCTTCCCTCAGCCAGGGCATTGAAAATGGGTCGTGGATGGGTATTCCAGCATGACAATGACCCAAAACACACGGACAAGGCAACAAAGGAGTGGCTCTCGAAGAAGCACATTAAGGTCCTGGAGTGGCCTAGCCAGTCTCCAGACCTTAATCCCATAGAAAATCTGTGGAGGGAGCTGAAGGTTCGAGTTGCCAAACGTCAGCCTAGAAACCTTAATGACTTGGAGAAGATCTGCAAAGAGGAGTGGAACAAAATCCCTCCTGAGATGTGTGCAAACCTGGTGGCCAACTACAAGAAACGTCTGACCTCTGTGATTGCCAACAAGGGTTTTGCCACCAAGTACTAAGTCATGTTTTGCAGAGGGGTCAAATACTTATTTCCCTCATTAAAATGCAAATCAATTTATAACATTTTTGACATGCGTTTTTCTGGATTTTTTGGTTGTTATTCTGTCTCTCACTGTTCAAATAAACCTACCATTAAAATTATAGACTGATCATGTCTTTGTCAGTGGGCAAACGTACAAAATCAGCAGGGGATCAAACTTTTTTCCCTCACTGTATATGGTGACATTGAAAGTGTATTGAAAGTTAACGGTGGCTTGAGTGCTCCTTTTAATGTGTGTAGAGGTATTAGGCAGGTATGTTCTTTGTCGGGAATGTTATATGACACTAAATAGCATTAGAAGTCGCATTGAAGGGGTGTACCTTTCAGAGGATATTCCTCCTATTCGTCTCTCAGCCTATGCTGATGATGTAGTTATTTTAGTGAAAAATCAAGCAGAGGTGGATAGTTTGAGTCTAATGGTTGATTGTTTTAGGGGAATATCCTCTGCAAAGGTAAATTGGGGAAAAAAAGTTGTGCTTTACAGATTGGAGAATGGTTTGGAGGGATCATGTCTTTGCCAGGGGGGCTGGAATGGTGTAAGGGAGGTTTTAAGTATCTTGGAGTGTACCTAGGAGAGGAGGGGACTATGGGGGAAAAATGGATTGGGGTGGTTGAAATGGTGGAAGGGAGGATGAGGAGATGGCGTTGGCACACTATTATAGTTAACAATGTGGTTGCCTCTGCACTGTGGCATCGGTTGTCAGTTTTAGAGCCACCATCTGGCCTTCTGGCTAAGATACAGGCGATTATTGTAGATTTATTTTGGGATAAATATCATTGGGTTCCACAAAGTGTTTTGTATTTGTCAAAAGAGGAGGGGGGGACAAGGTCTTGTACATCTTGCTAGTAGGGCTGCTGCTTTCCGGTTTCAGTTTATTCAAAGGTTGCTTTATGGACCTGAAAATGTGGTTTGGAGAGGGGTGGCAGGTCTTGTATTACAGCAGGTTGGGGGATTAGGTTTAAAGAAGGCTTTATTTTTGGTTGATAGTAGCCAGATTTCTAGGGAGGGAGTACCTCCGTTTTACAGAGGCCTTCTTAGGGTTTGGAGCATAATAAAGCTGTCCAGACGCACATCAGCAGAGTCAGTGCATTGGCTGTTGGAGGAACCTCTGGTGTATGGGGCAAGACTGGATTGTACAACTGCAGCTGTTCCACATTTCTCCAAGATTCTGGTGAAGGGCAAAATCATCACCTTAAAACAGTTAATGGCCATGGCTGAGCCCACCTTAATGGATGGAAGACGGGTGGCTGACCATCAAGGACATCAACCACCCGAGCCACTGCCAGTTCACCCCGCTATCATCCAGAAGGCGAGGTCAGTACAGGTGCATCAAAGCTGGGACTGAGAGAATGAAAAACAGCTTCTATCTCTGTCACGGATTCTGCCGAGGCTGCCCCTCCTCCTTGCTTGGGCAGGCTTTGGCGTTCGTCGTCACTGGAATACTAGCTACTGCCGATCTATGTTCTATGTTTCTATGTTCTACCTGTTGTTGTCTGATTGTCACACACCTGTTTACCATCGTGTAATTACTCCTTCCCTATTTAACCCGGTGGCTCCCATTGTGTTTTGTGCCTGTTTGTTATTTCGTTTCGTGTGTCGTTTGGTGAGAGGATTTGCTCCTCCCTGTGTGGAGGTACTTTGTATTTGTTTCTTTACTTTGTTTTCATTGAGTTCTGTGTCCTGCGCCTGACTTCGACCCACCGCATTACCCTGACACTCGTGACAGAAACACGCACCAGTATGGAGTCAGCAGGTACAGCCAGCCTGTCCGGATCGATGGAGAAACGCGTCCAATGACAGGAGAGCATGATCCAGGCTCTCGGCACCGCTATGGAGAGAGTGGTTAATACTATGGAACGATGGGAGAGAGGTGCCTTTCCTACACCTCCTCCAACCACTCAACCACCCACACCACTGTCCACCCCTTCGCCACCTGGGTCCAGTGGGATTTGGCTCTCGCTCCCGAGGGCATACGACGGTACACCAGCCGGGTGTCAGGGTTTTCTTCTCCAGGTAGAGCTCTACCTGGCAACCATTCACCCGGCGCCCTCGGGATACGAGAGCGTGTCCGCCCTCATCTCCTGTCTGTCGGGGAAGGCGCTCGAGAGGGCCAACACAGAGTGGGGAGGTATAGACGCTACATCAGTCCGTTACGAGGAGTTCACCCGCCGCTTTCGGGCGGTATTCGATCATCCACCGGAGGGGAGAGTGGCGGGCGAACATCTATTCCACCTAAGACAGGAGAGGAGGAGCGCGCAGGATTTTGCACTGGAGTTCAGGACACTGGCAGCCAGCGCAGGATGGAATGAGAGGGCCCTGATCGGCCACTATCGATGCAGCCTAAGGGAGGACGTTCGTCAGGAACTGGCCTGCAGGGATACCAATTTCAACCTGGACCAACTGGTGGATATGTCCATCAGGCTGGATAACCTGTTGGAAACCCGCGGACGTCCTGATCGGGGCCCGTCCATTCCATCCCCCAGCACCTCCGACCCTACCCCCATGGAGCTTGCGGGGGTGCTGCGCTTAGTGAGACCAGGAGAGGGGCCGTCCCCTGTACCAACTGTGGCCGCAGAGGACACACTGCTGGTCGGTGCTGGGGAGGGTCCCCAGGGAGTCGAGGCAGTAGGCAGAGCACTGGTCGACCATCTCAGGTGAGTAAGCACCCGACTCACCCAGAGCTCCCTGTTGCTCATATGTGTATTGAGGTTGTTTTCCCAGAATTTTCTCCTCATTTCCAGCATAAGGCGCTAGTAGATTCAGGCGCAGCTGGGAATTTTATTGATCGTCAGTATTCACTTAGTTTAGGGATTCCCACAGTACGTGTTGATGTGCCCTTCCCTGTACATGCATTAGATAGTCGCCCGTTAGGGTCAGGCCTAATCAGGGAGGTCACCGCTCCACTCTTAATGAGGACGCAGGGGGGTCATGAGGAGAGGATTAGTCTCTATCTGATTGATTCTCCTGTGTATCCTGTGGTGTTGGGACTTCCCTGGTTAACCACTCATGACCCCACTATTTCATGGCAACAGAGGGCTCTCAAAGGATGGTCCAGTCAGTGCTCGGGGAGGTGTGTAGGGGTTTCCTTAGGGGCTACTATGGTGGAGTGTCCAAACCAGGTCTCCACCATGCACATTCCCTCCGAGTATGCCGATTTGGCTCTCGCCTTCAGTAAAAAGAGGGCGACTAAATTACCACCCCATCGTCCGTGGGATTGTGCGATAAATCTCCAGGTGGGCGCTGCACTTCCCCGGAGTCACGTGTATCCTCTGTCACAGGAGGAGAAGGCGGCTATGGCAACATATGTCTCCGAACCTCTGAGACAGGGATACATTCGGCCTTCCACTTCACCCGTTTCCTCAAGTTTCTTTTTCGTGAAGAAGAAGGATGGTGGGTTACGCCCGTGCATTGATTACCGTGGTCTTAATCAGATCACCGTCAAGTACAGCTATCCACTACCTCTGATAGCTTGTATGACGGAGTCATTGCATGGGGCGAGCTTCTTCACGAAATTGGATCTCAGGAGCACGTACAACCTGGTGGGTATTCGGGAGGGAGATGAGTGGAAGACGGCATTCAGTACCATCTCAGGACACTATGAGTACCTCGTCATGCCATACGGGTTGATGAATGCTCCATCAGTCTTCCAATCCTTTGTCGATTCGATTTTCAGGGATCTGCACAGACAAGGTGTAGTGGTGTATATTGATGACATTCTCATATACTCCGCTACACGGGCTGAGCATGTGTCCCTGGTGCGTAAAGTGCTTGGTCAACTGTTGGAGCATGACCTTTATGCCAAGGCGGAGAAATGCCTGTTCTTTCAGGAGTCCATCTCCTTCCTAGGGTACCACATGTCCGCGTCTGGGGTGAGGATGGAGAGTGACCGCATTTCGGCCGTGCGTAATTGGTTGACTCCAACCACGGTGAAGGAGGTGCAGCGATTTTTGGGGTTTGCCAACTACTATCGGAGATTTATCCGGGGCTTTGGTCAGGTAGCGGCTTCCATTACCTCGTTGCTGAAGGGGGGACCGGTGCGTCTGCGGTGGTCAGCTGAGGCGTACAGGGCATTTAGTCACCTGAAGGACCTGTTTACCTCGGCTCCAGTGCTGGCTCATCCGGATCCCTCCTTGGCTTTCACGGTTGAGGTGGACGCGTTGGAGGCTGGGATAGGCGCTGTACTTTCCCAGCGCTCGGGCACATCACCCAAACTCCGCCCCTGTGCGTCCTTTTCGAAGAAGCTCAGCCCGGCGGAGCGCAACTATGATGTGGGGGACCGGGAGCTGTTGGCTGTGGTCCAAGCCCTGAAAGCGTGGAGACATTGGCTTGAGGGGGCTAAACACCCTTTTCTCATTTTGACTGACCACCGCAATCTGGAGTACATCCGGGCGGCAAGGAGATTAAACCCTCGCCAGGCAAGGTGGTCCATGTTTCTCACCCGTTTTGTTTTCACCCTTTCTTACAGGCCAGGTTCCCAGAACGCTAAGGCAGATGCTCTGTCCCGACTGTATGACACGAGATCCGTGGAGCCCACTTCCATACTTCCGGCGTCGTGTCTGGTGGCACCGGTGGTGTGGGAGGTTGACGCGGACATCGAGCGGGTGTTGCGTAACGAACCCACTCCTCCCCAGTGTCCAGAGGGTCGTGTGTACGTCCCGCTGGAGGTCCGCGATCGTTTGATCTATTGGGCTCACACATCATCCTCCTCTGGTCATCCTGGCATCGGTCGGACAGTGCATTGTCTTAGTGGGAAGTACTGGTGGCCCACCTTAGCTAAGGACGTGAGGGTTTATGTTTCCTCCTGCTCAGTGTACGCCCAGTGTAAGGCTCCTAGACACCTGCCCAGAGGGAAATTGCAACCCCTACCCGTTCCACAACGACCGTGGTCCCACCTATCGGTGGATTTCGTGACGGATATTCCCCCCTCACAAGGGAACACCACGATCCTGGTCGTTGTGGATCGGTTTTCTAAGTCCTGCTGCCTCATTCCTCTGCCTGGTCTCCCTACGGCCCTACAGACTGCTGAGGCCCTATTTACACACGTCTTCCGGCACTATGGGGTACCTGAGGATATAGTGTCTGATCGGGGTTCCCAGTTCACCTCAAGGGTCTGGAGGGCGTTCATGGAACGTCTGGGAGTCTCGGTCAGCCTGACCTCAGGGTTTCACCCCGAGAGTAACGGGCAGGTGGAGAGAGTCAACCAGGAGGTGGGTAGGTTTCTGAGGTCGTATTGCCAGGCCCGGCGGGGGGAGTGGTCGGTTTTCCTCCCCTGGGCAGAGATGGCCCAAAACTCACTCCGCCACTCCTCCACTAACCTTACTCCATTTCAGTGTGTACTAGGTTATCAGCCAGTCCTGGCACCATGGTATCAGAGCCAGATCGAGGCACCTGCGGTGGATGAATGGTTTCGGCGCTCGCAGGAGACCTGGAACGCTGCCCATGTGCGCCTGCAGCGGGCCATCGGGCGGCAAAAGGCGAGCGCCGACCGCCACCGAAGTGAGGCTCTGGTGTATGCACCGGGGGACCGGGTCTGGCTCTCGACCCGAAACCTGCCCCTTCGCCTGCCCTGCCGGAAGCTGGGTCGTTTGGTGAGCGGGTTTGCTCCTCCCTGTGTGGAGGTACGTTGTATTTGTTTCTTTACTTGTTAGTAAAGTACGTTTTCATTGAGTTCTGTGTCCTGCGCCTGACTTCGACCCACCGCATTACACTGACACTCGTGACAATCTCAAGGCAATCAGACTGTTAAATAGCCATCACTAGCACATTAGAGGCTGCTGCTGCCTATTGAAATCACTGGCCACTTTAAGAAATGGAACACTAGTCACTTTAATTATGTTTACATATCTTGCACTACTCATCTCATATGTATATACTACATTCTATTCTATAATATTCTACTGTATCTTAGTCCATGCCGCTCTGTCATTGCTTGTCCATATATGTACAGTTGAAGTCAGAAGTTTACATACACCTTAGTCAAATACATTTAAACTCTGTTTTTCACAATTCCTGACATTTAATCCTTGTAAAAATTCCCTGTCTTAGGTCAGTTATGATCACCACTTTACTTTAAGAATGTGAAATGTCAGAATAATAGTAGAGAATTATTTATTTCAGCTTTTATTTTTATTTCATCACATTCCCAGTGGGTCAGCAGTTTACATACACTCAATTAGTATTTGGTAGCATTGCCTTTAAATTGTTTAACTTGGGTCAAACGTTTTGGGTAGACTTCCACAAGCTTCCCACAATAAGTTGGGTGAATTTTGGCCCATTCCTCCTGACAGAGCTGGTGTAACTGAGTCAGGTTTGTAGGCCTCCTTGCTCGCACACGCTTTTTCAGTTCTGCCCACACATTTTCTATAGGATTGAGGTCAGGGCTATGTGATGGCCACTCCAATACCTTGACTTTGTTGTCCTTAAGCCATTTTGCCAAACTTTGGAAGTATGCTTGGGGTCATTGTCCATTTGGAAGACCCATTTGGGACCAAGCTTTAACTTCCTGACTGATGTCTTGAGATGTTGCTTCAATATATTCACATAATTTTCCTTCCTCATGATGCCATCTATTTTGTGAAGTGCACCAGTCCATCCTGCAGCAAAGCACCCCTACAGCATGATGCTGCCACCCCCGTGCTTCACAGTTCGGCTTGCAAGCAACCCCCTTTTTCCTCCATACATAATGATGGTCATTATGGCCAAACAGTTCTATTTTTGTTTCATCAGACCAGAGGACATTTCTCTAAAAGGTATGATCTTTGTCCCCATGTGCAGTTGCAAACAGTAGTCTGGCTTTCTTATGGCGGTTTTGGAGCAGTGGCTTCTTCCTTGCTGAGCGGCCTTTCAGGTTATGTCGATATAGAACTCGTTTTACTGTGGATATAGATACTTTTGTACCTGTTTCACCAGCACCTTCACAAGGTCCTTTGCTGTTGTTCTGGGATTGATTTGCACTTCTCGCACCAAAGTACGTTCATCTCTAGGAGACAGAACGCGTCTCCTTCCTGAGCGGTATGACGGCTGCGTGGTCCCATGGTGTTTATACTTGCGTACTATTGTTTGTACAGATGAACGTGGTACCTTCAGGCATTTGGAAATTGCTCCCAAGGATGAACCAGACAATTTTTTTCTGAGGTCTTGCCTGATTTCTTTTGATTTTCCCATGATGTCAAGCAAAGAAGCACTGAGTTTGAAGGTAGGCCTTGAAATGCATCCACAGGTACACCTCCAATTGACTCAAATTATGTCAATTAGCCTATCAGAAGCTTCTAAAGCCATGACATCATTTTCTGGAATTTTCAAAGCTGTTTAAAGGCACAGTCAACTTAGTGTATGTAAACTTCTGACCCACTGGAATTGTGATACAGTGAATTATAAGTGAAATAATCTGTCTGTAAACAATTGTTGCAAAAATTACTTGTGTCATGCACAAATTAGATGTCCTAATCGACTTGCCAAAACTGTAGTTTGTTAACAAGACATTTGTGGAGTTGTTGAAAAACGAGTTTAAATGACTCCAACCTAAGTGTATGTAAACTTCCGACTTCAACTGTATATATTCTTAAATCCCATTCCTTACTAGTTTTGTGTGTATTGGGTATATGTTGTGAAATTGTTAGATATTACTTGTTAGATATTACTGCACTGTCGGAGCTAGGAGCACAAGCATTTCGCTACACCCACTATAACATCTGCTAAACACGTGTAAGTGACAAATACTAATTTGATTTCATTTTGATTTTATTTGACCATTTGGGGGTGAGGTCGGAAAGAATTGTCGGACAACTGCTGGGAAGCTGCAGGAAGAGTGGGGTATGCTTAATAGTCACAAGAAGAAGGTACAAGATGAAAACGTCTAATTTCCAAGACTAGGGATTACACCCAATTCCCAGAGAGAAAGAAAGGCGTTAATACTGGATTTGAGAGGGTTGGAAGAGGTGGGTTTGGATGAGGTGAATGGGGAAGACTTAAGGTGTTGAATAAAGATAAATGGAAAAATAGAAAAGACACTCCATGGAGGGTAAAATTGGGCACTGATGACAAGGTAAAGCCAGCATGGAGAGCACTGTACAAGCCACCGTTACAAAAGGGTACTGGTGATATGCAATGGAGGGTTTTGCATGGCATCATTGGAATTAATGCTTTTGTATCTGTTATTAACTCAGATGTTGGAGATGGATGTCCTTTTTGTAATATAAGATAAACAATTTTTCACTGTTTTATGGAGTGTGAGAGGATAAAGCCTCTCTTGGAAATACTGGAGTCTTTGTTTAAAGCTGTAGGGGAGATTTTCAATAACACCGTTTTTATTTTGGGGTTTCAATATAGTAAGCAACAGAAAATAAAATGTAAGGTAGCTCTCAACCTAACCTCCACCTGTCCGCTCTCAACCTAACCTCCACCTCTCCTCTCCACTCTTAACCTAACCTCCACCTCTCCTCTCCACTCTTAACCTCCACCCCTCCTCTACTCTCAACCTAACCACCTCTCCTCTCAACCTAACCTCCACCTCTTCTCTACACTCTTAACCTAACCTCCACCTCTCCTCTCCACTCTTAACCTAACCACCACCTCTCCTCTCCACTCTTAACCTCCACCTCTCCTCTACTCTCAACCTAACCTCCACCTCTCCTCTCAACCTAACCTCCCCCTCTTCTATCCACTCTTAACCTAACCTCCACCTCTCCTCTACTCTCAACCTAACCTCCACCTCTCCTCTACTCTCAACCTAACCTCCACCTCTCCTCTCAACCTAACCTCCACCTCTCCTCTCCACTCTTAACCTCCACCTCTCCTCTACTCTCAACCTAACCACCTCTCCTCTCAACCTAACCTCCACCTCTCCTCTCCACTCTTAACCTAACCTCCACCTCTCCTCTCCACTCTTAACCTAACCTCCACCTCTCCTCTACTCTCAACCTAACCTCCACCTCTCCTCTCCACTCTTAACCTAACCTCCACCTCTCCACTCTTAACCTCCACCTCTCCTCTACTCTCAACCTAACCTCCACCTCTTCTCTCCTCTCCACTCTTAACCTAACCTCCACCTCTCCTCTCCACTCTTAACCTAACCTCCACCTCTCCTCTCCACTCTTAACCTAACCTCCACCTCTCCTCTACTCTCAACCTAACCTCCACCTCTCCTCTCCACTCTTAACCTAACCTCCACCTCTCCTCTACACTCTTAACATAACTTCCACCTCTCCTCTACACTCTTAACATAACCTCCACCTCTCCTCTCCACTCTTAACCTCCACCTCTCTTCTACTCTCAACCTAACCTCCACCTCTCCTCTCCACTCTTAACCTAACCTCCACCTCTCCTATCCACTCTCAACCTAATCTCCACCTCTCCTCTCCACTCTTAACCTAACCTCCACCTCTCCTCTCCACTCTTAACCTTCACCTCTCCTCTACTCTCAACCTAACCTCCACCTCTCTTCTCCACTCTCAACCTAACCTCCACCTCTCCTCTACTCTCAACCTAACCTCCACCTCTCCTATCCACTCTCAACCTAATCTCCACCTCTCCTCTCCACTCTTAACCTAACCTCCACCTCTCCTCTCCACTCTTAACCTTCACCTCTCCTCTCAACCTAACCTCCACCTCTCTTCTCCACTCTCAACCTAACCTCCACCTCTCCTCTACTCTCAACCTAACCTCCACCTCTCCTATCCACTCTTAACCTAACAACCTCTCCACCTCCACCTCTCCTCTCAACCTAACCTCCACCTCTCCTATCCACTTTTAACCTAACCTCCACCTCTCCTCTACTCTCAACCTAACCTCCACCTCTCCTCTCCGCTCTTAACCTAACCTCCACCTCTCCTCTCTGCTCTTAACCTAACCTCCACCTCTCCACTCTTAACCTAGCCTCCACTTCTCCACTCTTAGCCTAACATCCACCTCTCCACCTCCACCTCTCCTCTACTCTCAACCTAACCTCCACCTCTCCTAACCACTCTTAACCTAACCTCCATCTCTCCTCTCCACTTAACCTAACCTCCACCTCTCCTCTCCACTCTTAACGTAACCTCCTCCTCTCCACTCTTAACCTAACCTCCACCTCTCCTCTCCACTCTTAACCTAACCTCCACCTCTCCTCTCCACTCTTAACCTAACCTCCAACTCTCCTCTCCACTCTTAACCTCCACCTCTCCTCTACTCTCAACCTAACCTCCACCTCACCTCTCCACTCTTAACCTAACCTCCACCTCTCCTCTACTCTCAACCTAATCTCCACCTCTCCTCTCCTCTCCACTCTCAACCTAACCTCCACCTCTCCTCTCCACTCTTAAACTAACCTCCACCTCTCCTCTACACTCTTAACCTAACCTCCACCTCTCCTCTCCTCTTAACCTAACCTCCACCTCTCCACTCTTAACCTCCACCTCTCCTCTACTCTCAACCTAACCTCCACCTCTCCTCTCCACTCTTAACCTAACCTCCACCTCTCCTCTCCACTCTTGACCTAAACACCACCTCTCCTCTCCACTCTTAACCTCCACCTGTCCTCTACTCTCAACCTAACCTCCACCTCTCCTCTACTCTCAACATAACCTCCACCTCTCCTCTCAACCTAACCTCCACCTCTTCTCTCCACTCTTAACCTAACCTCCACCTCTCCTCTCCACTCTTAACCTCCACCTCTCCTCTACTCTCAACCTAACCTCCACCTCTCCTTTCAACCTAACCTCCACCTCTCCTCTCAACTCTTAACCTCCACCTCTCCTCTACTCTCAACCTAACCTCCACCTCTCCTCTCCACTCTTAACCTAACCTCCACCTCTCCTCTCCAATCTTAACCTAACCTCCACCTCTCCTCTACTCTCAACCTAACCTCCACCTCTCCTCTCCACTCTTAACCTAACCTCCACCTCTCCTCTCCACTCTTAACCTAACCTCCACCTCTCCTCTCCAATCTTAACCTAACCTCCACCTCTCCTCTACTCTCAACCTAACCTCCACCTCTCCTCTCCTCTCCACTCTTAACCTCCATCTCTCCTCTACTCTCAACCTAACCTCCACCTCTCCTCTACTCTCAACCTAACCTCCACCTCTCCTCTACTCTTAACCTAAACTCCACCTCTCATATCCACTCTTAACCTAACCTCCACCTCTCCTCTCCACTCTTAACCTAAACTCCACCTCTCCTATCCACTCTCAACCTAACCTCCACCTCTCCTCTCCACTCTTAACCTAACCTCCACCTCTCCTCTCCTCTCCACTCTTAACCTAACCTCCACCTCTCCTCTCCACTCTCAACCTCCACCTCTCCTCTACTCTCAACCTAACCTCCACCTCTCCTCTCCACTCTCAACCTAACCTCCACCTCTCCTCTACTCTCAACCTAACCTCCACCTCTCCTATCCACTTTTAACCTAACCTCCACCTCTCCACCTCCACCTCTCCTCTACTCTCAACCTAACCTCCACCTCTCCTCTCCGCTCTTAACCTAACCTCCACCTCTCCTCTCTGCTCTTAACCTAACCTCCACTTCTCCACTCTTAGCCTAACATCCACCTCTCCACCTCCACCTCTCCTCTACTCTCAACCTAACCTCCACCTCTCCTAACCACTCTTAACCTAACCTCCATCTCTCCTCTCCTCTCCACTTAACCTAACCTCCACCTCTCCTCTCCACTCTTAACCTAACCTCCACCTCTCCTCTCCACTCTTAACCTAACCTCCTCCTCTCCAGTCTTAACCTAACCTCCACCTCTCCTCTCCACTCTTAACCTAACCTCCACCTCTCCACTCTTAACCTAACCTCCACCTCTCCTCTCCACTCTTAACCTCCACCTCTCCTCTCCACTCTTAACCTCCACCTCTCCTCTACTCTCAACCTAACCTCCACCTCTCCTCTCCACTCTTAACCTCCACCTCTCCTCTACACTCTTAACCTAACCTCCACCTCTCCTCTCCTCTTAACCTAACCTCCACCTCTCCTCTCCGCTCTTAACCTAACCTCCACCTCTCCTCTCTGCTCTTAACCTAACCTCCACTTCTCCACTCTTAGCCTAACCACCACCTCTCCACCTCCACCTCTCCTCTACTCTCAACCTAACCTCCACCTCTCCTAACCACTTTTAACCTAACCTCCACCTCTCCTCTACTCTCAACCTAACCTCCACCTCTCCTCTCCACTCTTAACCTAACCTCCACCTCTCCTCTCCACTCTTAACCTAACCTCCTCCTCTCCTCTCCACTCTTAACCTAACCTCCACCTCTCCTCTCCACTCTTAACCTAACCTCCACCTCTCCTCTCCACTATTAACCTAACCTCCACCTCTCCTCTCCACTCTTAACCTAACCTCCACCTCTCCTCTCCACTCTTAACCTCCACCTCTCCTCTACACTCTTAACCTAACCTCCACCTCTCCTCTCCTCTTAACCTAACCTCCACCTCTCCTCTCCGCTCTTAACCTAACCTCCACCTCTCCTCTCTGCTCTTAACCTAACCTCCACTTCTCCACTCTTAGCCTAACCACCACCTCTCCACCTCCACCTCTCCTCTACTCTCAACCTAACCTCCACCTCTCCTAACCACTTTTAACCTAACCTCCACCTCTCCTCTACTCTCAACCTAACCTCCACCTCTCCTCTCCACTCTTAACCTAACCTCCACCTCTCCTCTCCACTCTTAACTTAACCTCCTCCTCTCCTCTCCTCTCCACTCTTAACCTAACCTCCTCCTCTCCACTCTTAACCTAACCTCCACCTCTCCTCTCCACTCTTAACCTAACCTCCACCTTTCCTCTCCACTCTTAACCTAACCTCCACCTCTCCTCTCCACTCTTAACCTAACCTCCACCTCTCCTCTCCACTCTTAACCCAACCTCCACCTCTCCTCTACTCTCAACCTAACCTCCACCTCTCCTCTCCACTCTTAACCTAACCTCCACCTCTCCTCTACACTCTTAACCTAACCTCCACCTCTCCTCTACTCTTAAACTAACCTCCACCTCTCCTCTCCACCTCTCCTCTACTCTCAACCTAACCTCCACCTCTCCTCTCCACTCTTAACCTAACCTCCACCTCTCCTCTACTCTCAACCAAACCTCCACCTCTCCTCTCCGCTCTTAACCTAACCTCCACCTCTCCTCTCTGCTCTTAACCTAACCTCCACCTCTCCACTCTTAACCTAACCTCCACTTCTCCACTCTTAGCCTAACCTCCACCTCTCCACCTCCACCTCTCCTCTACTCTCAACCTACCTCCACCTCTCCTCTCCACTTTTAACCTAACCTCCACCTCTCCACTCTTAACCTAACCTCCACCTCTCCTCTCCACTCTTAACCTAACCTCCACTTCTCCTCTCCACTCTTAACCCAACCTCCACCTCTCCTCTACTCTCAACCTAACCTCCACCTCTCCTCTCCACTCTTAACCTAACCTCCACCTCTCCTCTATACTCTTAACCTAACCTCCATCTCTCCTCTACTCTTAACCTAACCTCCACCTCTCCTATCCACTCTTAACCTAACCTCCACCTCTCCTCTCAACCTAACCTCCACCTCTCCTCTACTCTTAACCTAACCTCCACCTCTCCTCTCTGCTCTTAACCTAACCTCCACTTCTCCACTCTTAGCCTAACCACCACCTCTCCACCTCCACCTCTCCTCTACTCTCAACCTAACCTCCACCTCGCCTAACCACTTTTAACCTAACCTCCACCTCTCCTCTACTCTCAACCTAACCTCCACCTCTCCTCTCCACTCTTAACCTAACCTCCACCTCTCCTCTCCACTCTTAACCTAACCTCCTCCTCTCCTCTCCTCTCCACTCTTAACCTAACCTCCACCTCTCCTCTCCACTCTTAACCTAACCTCCACCTCTCCTCTCCACTATTAACCTAACCTCCACCTCTCCTCTCCACTCTTAACCTAACCTCCACCTCTCCTCTCCACTATTAACCCAACCTCCCCCTCTCCTCTCCACTCTTAACCTAACCTCCACCTCTCCTCTCCACTCTTAACCTAACCTCCACCTCTCCTCTACACTCTTAACCTAACCTCCACCTCTCCTCTACTCTTAAACTAACCTCCACCTCTCCTCTCCACCTCTCCTCTACTCTCAACCTAACCTCCACCTCTCCTCTACTCTCAACCAAACCTCCACCTCTCCTCTCCGCTCTTAACCTAACCTCCACCTCTCCTCTCTGCTCTTAACCTAACCTCCACCTCTCCACTCTTAACCTAACCTCCACTTCTCCACTCTTAGCCTAACCTCCACCTCTCCACCTCCACCTCTCCTCTACTCTCAACCTACCTCCACCCCTCCTCTCCAGTCTTAACCTAACCTCCACCTCTCCTCTCCACTCTTAACCTAACCTCCACCTCTCCTCTCCACTCTTAACCTAACCTCCACCTCTCCTCTCCACTCTTAACCTCCACCTCTCCTCTCCACTCTTAACCTCCACCTCTCCTCTACTCTCAACCTAACCTCCACCTCTCCTCTCCACTCTTAACCTCCACCTCTCCTCTACACTCTTAACCTAACCTCCACCTCTCCTCTCCGCTCTTAACCTAACCTCCACCTCTCCTCTCTGCTCTTAACCTAACCTCCACTTCTCCACTCTTAGCCTAACCACCACCTCTCCACCTCCACCTCTCCTCTACTCTCAACCTAACCTCCACCTCTCCTAACCACTTTTAACCTAACCTCCACCTCTCCTCTACTCTCAACCTAACCTCCACCTCTCCTCTCCACTCTTAACCTAACCTCCTCCTCTCCTCTCCACTCTTAACCTAACCTCCTCCTCTCCACTCTTAACCTAACCTCCTCCTCTCCTCTCCACTCTTAACCTAACCTCCTCCTCTCACTCTTAACCTAACCTCCACCTCTCCTCTCCACTCTTAACCTAACCTCCACCTCTCCTCTCCACTCTTAACCTAACCTCCACCTCTCCCTCTCCACTCTTAACCTAACCTCCACCTCTCCTCTCCACTCTTAACCTAACCTCCACCTCTCCTCTCCACTCTTAACCCAACCTCCACCTCTCCTCTACTCTCAACCCAACCTCCCCCTCTCCTCTCCTCTCCACTCTTAACCTAACCTCCACCTCTCCTCTACACTCTTAACCTAACCTCCACCTCTCCTCTACTCTTAAACTAACCTCCACCTCTCCTCTCCACCTCTCCTCTACTCTCAACCTAACCTCCACCTCTCCTCTCCACTCTTAACCTAACCTCCACCTCTCCTCTACTCTCAACCAAACCTCCACCTCTCCTCTCCGCTCTTAACCTAACCTCCACCTCTCCTCTCTGCTCTTAACCTAACCTCCACCTCTCCACTCTTAACCTAACCTCCACCTCTCCTCTCTGCTCTTAACCTAACCTCCACCTCTCCACTCTTAGCCTAACCTCCACCTCTCCACCTCCACCTCTCCTCTACTCTCAACCTACCTCCACCTCTCCTCTCCACTTTTAACCTAACCACCTCTCCACTCCACTCTTATCCTAACCTCCTCCTCTCCACTCTTAACCTAACCTCCACCTCTCCTCTCCACTCTTAACCTAACCTCCACCTCTCCTCTCCACTCTTAACCCAACCTCCACCTCTCCTCTACTCTCAACCTAACCTCCACCTCTCCTCTCCACTCTTAACCTAACCTCCACCTCTCCTCTATACTCTTAACCTAACCTCCATCTCTCCTCTACTCTTAACCTAACCTCCACCTCTCCTATCCACTCTTAACCTAACCTCCACCTCTCCTCTCAACCTAACCTCCACCTCTCCTCTACTCTCAACCTAACCTCCACCTCTCCTCTCCACTCTTAACCTAACCTCCACCTCTCCCTCTCCACTCTTAACCTAACCTCCACCTCTCCTCTCCACTCTTAACCTAACCTCCACCTCTCCTCTCTTAACCTAACCTCCACCTCTCCACTCTTAACCTAACCTCCACCTCTCCACTCTTAACCTAACCTCCACCTCTCCTCTCTTAACCTAACCTCCACCTCTCCACTCTTAACCTAACCTCCACCTCTCCTCTCCACTCTTAACCTAACCTCCACCTCACCTCTCCACTCAACCTAACCTCCAGCTCTCCTCTCCACTCTTAACCTCCACCTCTCCACTCTTAACCTAACCTCCACCTCTCCTCTACTCTCAACCTAACCTCCACCTCTCCTCTACTCTCAACCTAACCTCCACCTCTCCTCTACTCTCAACCTAACCTCCACCTCTCCTCTACTCTCAACCTAACCTCCACCTCTCCACTCCTCTCCACTCTTAACCTAACCTCCACCTCTCCTCTCCACTCAACCTAACCTCCACCTCTCCTCTACTCTCAACCTAACCTCCACCTCTCCTCTACTCTCAACCTAACCTCCACCTCTCCACTCCTCTCCACTCTTAACCTAACCTCCACCTCCACCTCTCCTCTCCACTCAACCTAACCTCCACCTCTCCTCTACTCTCAACCTAACCTCCACCTCTCCTCTCAACCTAACCTCCACCTCTTCTCTCCACTCTTAACCTAACCTCCACCTCTCCTCTCCACTCTTAACCTCCACCTCTCCTCTACTCTCAACCTAACCTCCACCTCTCCTTTCAACCTAACCTCCACCTCTCCACTCTTAACCTAACCTCCACCTCTCCTCTCCACTCTTAACCTCCACCTCTCCTCTACTCTCAACCTAACCTCCACCTCTCCTCTCCACTCTTAACCTAACCTCCACCTCTCCTCTCCAATCTTAACCTAACCTCCACCTCTCCTCTACTCTCAACCTAACCTCCACCTCTCCTCTCCACTCTTAACCTAACCTCCACCTCTCCTCTCCACTCTTAACCTAACCTCCACCTCTCCTCTCCAATCTTAACCTAACCTCCACCTCTCCTCTACTCTCAACCTAACCTCCACCTCTCCTCTCCTCTCCACTCTTAACCTCCATCTCTCCTCTACTCTCAACCTAACCTCCACCTCTCCTCTACTCTCAACCTAACCTCCACCTCTCCTCTACTCTTAACCTAAACTCCACCTCTCATATCCACTCTTAACCTAACCTCCACCTCTCCTCTCCACTCTTAACCTAAACTCCACCTCTCCTATCCACTCTCAACCTAACCTCCACCTCTCCTCTCCACTCTTAACCTAACCTCCACCTCTCCTCTCCACTCTTAACCTAACCTCCACCTCTCCTCTCCACTCTCAACCTCCACCTCTCCTCTACTCTCAACCTAACCTCCACCTCTCCTCTCCACTCTCAACCTAACCTCCACCTCTCCTCTACTCTCAACCTAACCTCCACCTCTCCCTATCCACTTTAACCTAACCTCCACCTCTCCACCTCCACCTCTCCTCTACTCTCAACCTAACCTCCACCTCTCCTCTCCGCTCTTAACCTAACCTCCACCTCTCCTCTCTGCTCTTAACCTAACCTCCACTTCTCCACTCTTAGCCTAACATCCACCTCTCCACCTCCACCTCTCCTCTACTCTCAACCTAACCTCCACCTCTCCTAACCACTCTTAACCTAACCTCCATCTCTCCTCTCCTCTCCTCTCCACTTAACCTAACCTCCACCTCTCCTCTCCACTCTTAACCTAACCTCCACCTCTCCTCTCCACTCTTAACCTAACCTCCTCCTCTCCAGTCTTAACCTAACCTCCACCTCTCCTCTCCACTCTTAACCTAACCTCCACCTCTCCTCTCCACTCTTAACCTCCACCTCTCCTCTCCACTCTTAACCTCCACCTCTCCTCTACTCTCAACCTAACCTCCACCTCTCCTCTCCACTCTTAACCTCCACCTCTCCTCTACACTCTTAACCTAACCTCCACCTCTCCTCTCCTCTTAACCTAACCTCCACCTCTCCTCTCCGCTCTTAACCTAACCTCCACCTCTCCTCTCTGCTCTTAACCTAACCTCCACTTCTCCACTCTTAGCCTAACCACCACCTCTCCACCTCCACCTCTCCTCTACTCTCAACCTAACCTCCACCTCTCCTAACCACTTTTAACCTAACCTCCACCTCTCCTCTACTCTCAACCTAACCTCCACCTCTCCTCTCCACTCTTAACCTAACCTCCACCTCTCCTCTCCACTCTTAACCTAACCTCCTCCTCTCCTCTCCACTCTTAACCTAACCTCCACCTCTCCTCTCCACTCTTAACCTAACCTCCACCTCTCCTCTCCACTATTAACCTAACCTCC
This sequence comes from Coregonus clupeaformis, assembly GCF_020615455.1. Taxonomy (NCBI): domain Eukaryota; kingdom Metazoa; phylum Chordata; class Actinopteri; order Salmoniformes; family Salmonidae; genus Coregonus; species Coregonus clupeaformis. The sequence goes on along the minus strand of NC_059231.1, from coordinate 18,476,271 downwards.
ACCTCTCCTCTCCACTCTTAACCTAACCTCCACCTCTCCTCTCCACTCTTAACCCAACCTCCACCTCTCCTCTACTCTCAACCTAACCTCCACCTCTCCTCTCCACTCTTAACCTAACCTCCACCTCTCCTCTACACTCTTAACCTAACCTCCACCTCTCCTCTACTCTTAAACTAACCTCCACCTCTCCTCTCCACCTCTCCTCTATTCTCAACCTAACCTCCACCTCTCCTCTCCACTCTTAACCTAACCTCCACCTCTCCTCTCCTCTACTCTCAACCAAACCTCCACCTCTCCTCTCCGCTCTTAACCTAACCTCCACCTCTCCTCTCTGCTCTTAACCTAACCTCCACCTCTCCACTCTTAACCTAACCTCCACTTCTCCACTCTTAGCCTAACCTCCACCTCTCCACCTCCACCTCTCCTCTACTCTCAACCTACCTCCACCCCTCCTCTCCAGTCTTAACCTAACCTCCACCTCTCCTCTCCACTCTTAACCTAACCTCCACCTCTCCTCTCCACTCTTAACCTAACCTCCACCTCTCCTCTCCACTCTTAACCTCCACCTCTCCTCTCCACTCTTAACCTCCACCTCTCCTCTACTCTCAACCTAACCTCCACCTCTCCTCTCCACTCTTAACCTCCACCTCTCCTCTACACTCTTAACCTAACCTCCACCTCTCCTCTCCTCTTAACCTAACCTCCACCTCTCCTCTCCGCTCTTAACCTAACCTCCACCTCTCCTCTCTGCTCTTAACCTAACCTCCACTTCTCCACTCTTAGCCTAACCACCACCTCTCCACCTCCACCTCTCCTCTACTCTCAACCTAACCTCCACCTCTCCTAACCACTTTAACCTAACCTCCACCTCTCCTCTACTCTCAACCTAACCTCCACCTCTCCTCTCCACTCTTAACCTAACCTCCACCTCTCCTCTCCACTCTTAACTTAACCTCCTCCTCTCCTCTCCTCTCCACTCTTAACCTAACCTCCTCCTCTCCACTCTTAACCTAACCTCCACCTCTCCTCTCCACTCTTAACCTAACCTCCACCTTTCCTCTCCACTCTTAACCTAACCTCCACCTCTCCTCTCCACTCTTAACCTAACCTCCACCTCTCCTCTCCACTCTTAACCCAACCTCCACCTCTCCTCTACTCTCAACCTAACCTCCACCTCTCCTCTCCACTCTTAACCTAACCTCCACCTCTCCTCTACACTCTTAACCTAACCTCCACCTCTCCTCTACTCTTAAACTAACCTCCACCTCTCCTCTCCACCTCTCCTCTACTCTCAACCTAACCTCCACCTCTCCTCTCCACTCTTAACCTAACCTCCACCTCTCCTCTACTCTCAACCAAACCTTCACCTCTCCTCTCCGCTCTTAACCTAACCTCCACCTCTCCTCTCTGCTCTTAACCTAACCTCCACCTCTCCACTCTTAACCTAACCTCCACTTCTCCACTCTTAGCCTAACCTCCACCTCTCCACCTCCACCTCTCCTCTACTCTCAACCTACCTCCACCTCTCCTCTCCACTTTTAACCTAACCTCCACCTCTCCACTCTTAACCTAACCTCCACCTCTCCTCTCCACTCTTAACCTAACCTCCACTTCTCCTCTCCACTCTTAACCCAACCTCCACCTCTCCTCTACTCTCAACCTAACCTCCACCTCTCCTCTCCACTCTTAACCTAACCTCCACCTCTCCTCTATACTCTTAACCTAACCTCCATCTCTCCTCTACTCTTAACCTAACCTCCACCTCTCCTATCCACTCTTAACCTAACCTCCACCTCTCCTCTCAACCTAACCTCCACCTCTCCTCTACTCTCAACCTAACCTCCACCTCTCCTCTCCACTCTTAACCTAACCTCCACCTCTCCTCTCCACTCTTAACCTAACCTCCTCCTCTCCTCTCCTCTCCACTCTTAACCTAACCTCCACCTCTCCTCTCCACTCTTAACCTAACCTCCACCTCTCCTCTCCACTATTAACCTAACCTCCACCTCTCCTCTCCACTCTTAACCTAACCTCCACCTCTCCTCTCCACTATTAACCCAACCTCCCCCTCTCCTCTACTCTCAACCTAACCTCCACCTCTCCTCTCCACTCTTAACCTAACCTCCACCTCTCCTCTACACTCTTAACCTAACCTCCACCTCTCCTCTACTCTTAAACTAACCTCCACCTCTCCTCTCCACCTCTCCTCTACTCTCAACCTAACCTCCACCTCTCCTCTACTCTCAACCTAACCTCCACCTCTCCTCTCCGCTCTTAACCTAACCTCCACCTCTCCTCTCTGCTCTTAACCTAACCTCCACCTCTCCACTCTTAACCTAACCTCCACTTCTCCACTCTTAGCCTAACCTCCACCTCTCCACCTCCACCTCTCCTCTACTCTCAACCTACCTCCACCCCTCCTCTCCAGTCTTAACCTAACCTCCACCTCTCCTCTCCACTCTTAACCTAACCTCCACCTCTCCTCTCCACTCTTAACCTAACCTCCACCTCTCCTCTCCACTCTTAACCTCCACCTCTCCTCTCCACTCTTAACCTCCACCTCTCCTCTACTCTCAACCTAACCTCCACCTCTCCTCTCCACTCTTAACCTCCACCTCTCCTCTACACTCTTAACCTAACCTCCACCTCTCCTCTCCTCTTAACCTAACCTCCACCTCTCCTCTCCGCTCTTAACCTAACCTCCACCTCTCCTCTCTGCTCTTAACCTAACCTCCACTTCTCCACTCTTAGCCTAACCACCACCTCTCCACCTCCACCTCTCCTCTACTCTCAACCTAACCTCCACCTCTCCTAACCACTTTTAACCTAACCTCCACCTCTCCTCTACTCTCAACCTAACCTCCACCTCTCCTCTCCACTCTTAACCTAACCTCCTCCTCTCCTCTCCACTCTTAACCTAACCTCCTCCTCTCCACTCTTAACCTAACCTCCTCCTCTCCTCTCCACTCTTAACCTAACCTCCTCCTCTCCACTCTTAACCTAACCTCCACCTCTCCTCTCCACTCTTAACCTAACCTCCACCTCTCCTCTCCACTCTTAACCTAACCTCCACCTCTCCTCTCCACTCTTAACCTAACCTCCACCTCTCCTCTCCACTCTTAACCTAACCTCCACCTCTCCTCTCCACTCTTAACCCAACCTCCACCTCTCCTCTACTCTCAACCTAACCTCCACCTCTCCTCTCCTCTCCACTCTTAACCTAACCTCCACCTCTCCTCTACACTCTTAACCTAACCTCCACCTCTCCTCTACTCTTAAACTAACCTCCACCTCTCCTCTCCACCTCTCCTCTACTCTCAACCTAACCTCCACCTCTCCTCTCCACTCTTAACCTAACCTCCACCTCTCCTCTACTCTCAACCAAACCTCCACCTCTCCTCTCCGCTCTTAACCTAACCTCCACCTCTCCTCTCTGCTCTTAACCTAACCTCCACCTCTCCACTCTTAACCTAACCTCCACTTCTCCACTCTTAGCCTAACCTCCACCTCTCCACCTCCACCTCTCCTCTACTCTCAACCTACCTCCACCTCTCCTCTCCACTTTTAACCTAACCTCCACCTCTCCACTCCACTCTTATCCTAACCTCCTCCTCTCCACTCTTAACCTAACCTCCACCTCTCCTCTCCACTCTTAACCTAACCTCCACCTCTCCTCTCCACTCTTAACCCAACCTCCACCTCTCCTCTACTCTCAACCTAACCTCCACCTCTCCTCTCCACTCTTAACCTAACCTCCACCTCTCCTCTATACTCTTAACCTAACCTCCATCTCTCCTCTACTCTTAACCTAACCTCCACCTCTCCTATCCACTCTTAACCTAACCTCCACCTCTCCTCTCAACCTAACCTCCACCTCTCCTCTACTCTCAACCTAACCTCCACCTCTCCTCTCCACTCTTAACCTAACCTCCACCTCTCCTCTCCACTCTTAACCTAACCTCCACCTCTCCTCTCCACTCTTAACCTAACCTCCACCTCTCCTCTCTTAACCTAACCTCCACCTCTCCACTCTTAACCTAACCTCCACCTCTCCACTCTTAACCTAACCTCCACCTCTCCTCTCTTAACCTAACCTCCACCTCTCCACTCTTAACCTAACCTCCACCTCTCCTCTCCACTCTTAACCTAACCTCCACCTCACCTCTCCACTCAACCTAACCTCCAGCTCTCCTCTCCACTCTTAACCTCCACCTCTCCACTCTTAACCTAACCTCCACCTCTCCTCTACTCTCAACCTAACCTCCACCTCTCCTCTACTCTCAACCTAACCTCCACCTCTCCTCTACTCTCAACCTAACCTCCACCTCTCCTCTACTCTCAACCTAACCTCCACCTCTCCACTCCTCTCCACTCTTAACCTAACCTCCACCTCTCCTCTCCACTCAACCTAACCTCCACCTCTCCTCTACTCTCAACCTAACCTCCACCTCTCCTCTACTCTCAACCTAACCTCCACCTCTCCACTCCTCTCCACTCTTAACCTAACCTCCACCTCCACCTCTCCTCTCCACTCAACCTAACCTCCACCTCTCCTCTACTCTCAACCTAACCTCCACCTCTCCTCTACTCTCAACCTAACCTCCACCTCTCCTCTCCACTCTTAACCTAACCTCCACCTCTCCTCTCCTCTCCACTCTTAACCTAACCTCCACCTCTCCTCTCCACTCTTAACCTAACCTCCTCCTCTCCACTCTTAACCTAACCTCCACCTCTCCTCTCCACTCTTAACCTAACCTCCACCTCTCCTCTCCACTCTTAACCTAACCTCCACCTCACCTCTCCTCTCCACTCTTAACCTGACCTCCACCTCTCCTCTCCACTCTTAACCTAACCTCCCCCATCCTCTGGTACAAGCCTAGTGGACCACACTGCAATCTACATGCCTCTTCTCAACTGCTGAAATGTGAAGATCTAGCAGGTAAATTCTCCACTGACTACATGGGTCCAGGGTACAGCTTTGCTACTGCCATCCAACTGAAGATAGTATTAGAATATATGAGAAAGATACGATTCATTTGGATAAGACAAAATAAATAAATCTAACATGGTCACTAAACTCATCTTAAATATAATAATAGTAAATCATTCACAAAAGGACCAACACTACCATCTAAGATTAATCATCTTCCTCAGACATACATTTAGGCAGCAATGTGTTTCTATAGTGGTATTTCTATGTGGTTCAGCAGAAAGAGGAGGGTTTTCTTCAACATCATTCACGGAATTCACAGTCAGCCGATCACTCCACTTTGGAACACATTAGACCAGGCAGCCAGCTGGTCTGTCTTACCATTACTGGAGAGGATGGGGGAGACGCAGCTATACTGGGGGAGACTGAGGGAGGATGTGGAGAGAGACTCCACCATACTGGGGGAGGATGAGAGGGCGGGAGGATCGGGAAGAGACTTAGCTATACTGGGGGTGGATAGACAGACAGACAGACACATATAGCTGTGCATAAGCTCACGGGAGCAGAGAAACATGCTTACAAAGGGTTGCTTGACATGAGGAGTTACACATGATGTATTGCTTTACAATATGCCCTATCCACCAATGTATTCTCCCGGAATAGCACTTCCCTTTGCACAACAATCCTAACCAATTACAATCCAGACCAACTTTCACAGTGGAACGAATGCTTTGCTTTATTCCATTTTTTGTGATAGAGCATCCATGATCCTACAATTGAAGCACAAATATGTTTGATGGCCTAAGTGTTATCATTGTGGTCAAGGATGACCCTCCCACATGAAAAAATACTAAAGTTTACTATAGAATACTACAGTACTTGCTATAGAATTCTATAGTAAACTGTAGTATATTGTAGAATACCATACTACACACTGTAGCATCCCTGGATCATGGGTAGTACTTACTATAGAATGTTGTAGTACACTGTAGAATACTATTGTAAATACTACAGTTTTATCTGGAAAAAAACACTGTAGTAAATACTACAGTAATGTTTGTAAAAACACACTACAGTCCGCAAAAACACTACACTTTTTAAACTATAGTTCTGTAAATACTACAGTATTCAATTTGCATATACCCTGCCCATTCCCTTCCCCCATATTGCAATTTGTGCCACCCATAAGTGAGAAACCTACAGTGGGGAACAAAAGTATTTAGTCAGCCACCAATTGTGCAAGTTCTCCCACTTAAAAAGATGAGAGAGGCCTGTAGTTTTCATCATAGGTACACGTCAACTATGACAGACAAATTGAGGAAAAAAAATCCAGAAAATCACATTGTAGGATTTTTTATGAATTTATTTGCAAATTATGGTGGAAAATAAGTATTTGGTCACCTACAAACAAGCAAGATTTCTGGCTCTCACAGACCTGTAACTTCTTCTTTAAGAGGCTCCTCTGTCCTCCACTCGTTACCTGTATTAATGGCACCTGTTTGAACTTGTTATCAGTATGAAAGACACCTGTCCACAACCTCAAACAGTCACACTCCAAACTCCACTATGGCCAAGACCAAAGAGCTGTCAAAGGACACCAGAAACAAAATTGTAGACCTGCACCAGGCTGGGAAAACTGAATATGCAATAGGTAAGCAGCTTGGTTTGAAGAAATCAACTGTGGGAGCAATTATTAGGAAATGGAAGACATACAAGACCACTGATAATCTCCCTCGATCTGGGGCTCCACGCAAGATACCTCGTGGGGTCAAAATGATCACAAGAACGGTGAGCAAAAATCCCAGAACCACACGGGGGGACCTAGTGAATGACCTGCAGAGAGCTGGGACCAAAGTAACAAAGCCTACCATCAGTAACACACTACACCGCCAGGGACTCAAATCCTGCAGTGCCAGACGTGTCCCCCTGCTTAAGCCAGTACATGTCCAGGCCTGTCTGAAGTTTGCTAGAGTGCATTTGGATGATCCAGAAGAGGATTGGGAGAATGTCATATGGTCAGATGAAACCAAAATAGAACTTTTTGGTAAAAACTCAACTCGTCGTGTTTGGAGGACAAAGAATGCTGAGTTGCATCCAAAGAACACCATACCTACTGTGAAGCATGGGGGTGGAAACATCATGCTTTGGGGCTGTTTTTTCTGCAAAGGGACCAGGACGACTGATCCGTGTAAAGGAAAGAATGAATGGGGCCATGTATCGTGAGATTTTGAGTGAAAACCTCCTTCCATCAGCAAGGGCATTGAAGATGAAACGTGGCTGGGTCTTTCAGCATGACAATGATCCCAAACACACCGCCCGGGCAACGAAGGAGTGGCTTCGTAAGAAGCATTTCAAGGTCCTGGAGTGGCCTAGCCAGTCTCCAGATCTCAACCCCATAGAAAATCTTTGGAGGGAGTTGAAAGTCCGTGTTGCCCAGCGACAGCCCCAAAACATCACTGCTCTAGAGGAGATCTGCATGGAGGAATGGGCCAAAATACCAGCAACAGTGTGTGAAAACCTTGTGAAGACTTACAGAAAACGTTTGACCTGTGTCATTGCCAACAAAGGGTATATAACAAAGTATTGAGAAACTTTTGTTATTGACCAAATACTTATTTTCCACCATAATTTGCAAATAAATTCATTAAAAATCCTACAATGTGATTTTCTGGATTTGTTTTTCTCATTTTGTCTGTCATAGTTGACGTGTACCTATGATGAAAATTACAGGCCTCTCTCATCTTTTTAAGTGGGAGAACTTGCACAATTGGTGGCTGACTAAATACTTTTTTTCCCCACTGTACATGCCAAGTATAGACCATATTGGTTCCCTACAGGTTATTGAAAAAAGCAGAAGTGCAGAACTATCCGTTCAGACCCCAGTCCTACCTACCTACCTCCTGGTTGTAGTATCTTATCACATACATCTCCTCCCAGAACTTAATCAAATACGCAAAATTTTTATAAATATGAGATTAGTAAATACTCTACCACAAAGTAACTACTGTATGATATGACAAATGTTAGTAAATATACTATATATACAGTTATGGAAAATTTGCTATTTTAGTATTTCTCCAGTAGGATTCCTGAAGGAGAAAGCCTCCACTTTTATATCAAAGATAATAAAAACAAAAATACTACAGTAATGTCCACAAAAACACTACAGTATAGTACAGTCTGCAAAAACACTACAGTGAATACTATAGTATTTATACCATAGTATACTATAGTATTTTTTCATGTGGGCTCCCTCTGAGCAAGACCGTGGAATGTAAAGAACTTGTGAATCCACTGTAAGACAATATTCATGAGGTATAATGAATATGTATACCAGATATCAATGACGTGTCATGAAAAAATTGGAAAGCAAGTCTTCCATCCACCACCACCTTCATTGGTCAAGGAAATAATTCCACTGAACCAAAAGGTACAGGAAAACTGGAGCATCATCTGTCACTTACAAAACATCACAAATATGCAGAGGATAATGAGAAACCAAGTCCAGGAGAACAAAACAAGGGTATCTTGGGAAGATTGTAAATATCCAAGACTGAAAAAAACATTGAATTCAACCAGTGAGGCAGTTATGTAATGATTAATGCTTCCAGGACAAGATTTTCAGGCATGGGAATCTTTCCATTAATACAAATAACTGTTATTTACTACCTCATTATGAAATAAATCCATAAATACAGGACAGTAAAGAAAGCCAAATGAGGCCACCACACCTTTATTATGTACACTGTCACTGCGCTTCATGTTGGTTCAAAACAATAAACGGTATTTCTGCTTGGGAACCATCTAGGCCCCTGCTTAAGAGGAACCTGCCAGTCTGTGTGTCACCCCTACGTAAGACATTGACTGATCAACAAAGCAAACCAGCCAGCAGTTCCACAGGAGGGAACTAGTTTGACCTTGTTGCTACAATGTAATTATTCTTGAAGCCAAACTCACACTACTTTTGTGAATATGGGTCAAAAGAGACTACAAAGGAATAGAAGATTAGAACAATAAATGTGATATCTGCTGGCGCCTCTTCACACAAGGGAGGGAGAAGTGTTCGTCGGAGGCATGCCATGATGACACACTTTAAAACGTTCCTAAAATGACTGTAGTGGCACAAAAAGTCAGCCGCCACACCCCTCCCACCACTTCCAACACTGACACACTACTAGGTCACTATTGAGGCAGTTATCTATGTCAAGGAAGCTGGACTTGAGTCCATCAGGACACACTCAAGACTTATCTGCCTGGGAGTGCCCCGTCCTCTGCTCCAGCTTCTATCTGATCCCAGTCGGTCTGAAGCTCTCAGAGCACCACTCACGGGCTCTCTCTCTCTGTGTCTATCTACCAATACAATGATCCATCCTGGATCACCTCATATCCTGGATCACCTCATATCCTGGATCACTTTATTACTAAAGACGTCATAGCCATAGTTAGTTTCTTAGATGTACAGTATATTTACTAACATTGTTCAAATATCATACAGTAGTTTCTTTGTGGTAGAGTATTTACTAATCTTGTATTTACTAAAATTGTGCGTAATTGCGTCAGATGCTCGATTAAGTTCTGGGAGGAGATGTATGTGATAAGATAGTAGAACCAGGCGCAGAAGCAGGGCGGTGGCTCAACCCCCTTTGCTCTGCAAGTCTATGGGCCAAATGTCCCTTCCCCTTTGGAAATTCAAAAGACGCTCACACCTGCTAAATCATGATCATGACAGATGTTACAATATCCTTTATGTTACATAGTAAGTACTTAATCTCTCGTGGACAGACTAACATTGGTCAAAGACAAAGCATTTGACAGGTGACACAGTGTCTGAGGACTGAGTACAGAAGCTAACTGTGGTACCTTAACTGTCATAGTGCCAGATGATATGAATGATCCATCGCCCCTTAAACAGGATGGACCTCCATCTATTTAAAGCTGGAATCCTTAATGGTGAAACTGCCACGTCCGTTTGCGATATTACAACAACAAAGAAATTACTGCAAACAACAAACAGTTTTTTTCCCTTCGGACATCATTGCAGACGTGACAGAACAGCAGCATGCCAGTATATGTACTGCAAACATTTTTTTTTATTGATGCGTGACGCTCCCCCAGCACTCCCCACCTCTGCTTTGTCTACAAAACAAAAAAAATAACAACGTTTGTGGGGCAGACAGTGGCGCTGTTTCCCCTACTGCGGATTCCATCTTTAAATGGAAACTGAAGTTTTGGGAAATGTGTTTTCCCCATATGATGATTGCTGCTATAGCAGCCTGCTGAGTTGTGGGAAAAGTCGGATTTGTGTGTCACCATATTTGACGCATTTCCGAACGGAGCTGCAGTGCTTGGCTTGTACACACTCCAGCAAACAAAATCCTGGAACTGTTTCCTCTCCAAATGAAAAATGGCATTGGCATCTCCGACCCTGGCTGGCCCTGACTGGTGGCGCAACAGTGCACTACAGCCGATGCCCACACAAAGGGGTCAGATTTTTACCACCCTTTCTTGGGAGAAAAGTGAAGCTGGCAGATGCACTGATAAAGTCCAGAAGGGGCTACATAATGATACATTAAGCAATCACAACCTTAAAGGGAAGGATAGGGCTCTGCTCCGCTGGCTAAACACACACACACAGCGAGAGTTACAATGTTTACTGACTAATCAGTCATCCACAGGCATGGTAGATGGTCGAGAGAGAGCCCTGTATGTCCAGATCAGTGGATGTGCAATGATATGGAATGAAGGAAGCAATGGTTCCTCTGCCTGTTCTCCTTCAGTGGCATCACACAAAGCCACACAGATAACCGTACAGAGATCCTACAGAGAACCAAGACAACCAACAGAGAACCAAGAGAACCTACAGAGAACCAAGACAACCTACAGAGAACCAAGAGAACCTACAGAGAACCAAGAGAACCTACAGAGAACCGTGCAGTTTGGAGGTGACAGTAACAGACACATGCACCCCCCTGCCCCAACTCCACAGAGGAAACATAATATACAAGCTGAATCTCCAGCCTCCCCCAACCCTGTGTGTGTGAGTGCATGTTCAACCAGCTTCAACTAACTCTCTCTCGCTCTCTGAGAAAATAACAGCACAGTACAGGCAGTTACCACTGCTTACATGATCTACCCCTCCACCATAACCCCTTACTCACCGCCTCAGAGTCTTCGAATCCATGTAGGTACAAATTATCATACATGGAGGTTTGATATTCCAACAAGCACCTCTTGCGAATTGACAAAAATAGCAATGATGGATTGAAGCCCCAGCACCAGAGATGGATTAACGGGGGTTACATTCCCACTAGATAGAAAACAACAACACCAAAGCAGAAATTAGAAAAAGGTGGAGTTTCTAATTGTTCTCCTCCCTGAGCCTTGATGGTGAATTAGATGTTTCTTGCCCCTAGCTTAAAGAGTTTTCCTTATTTCCATAATAAGGCAACGCAGAGCTTCAGTTATCCTCAGATGCTGCTGTCTAAATCCAGACCTGGCATTTTATCTCCCTTCCAAACAGAGAGCAGGAGCCGTTCCTCAATCACGGGCTGATGACAAAGCAGGGAGGCAGGCTGCTGATTGGCTGCTTCATGCTCCAGTCAGCTTGGGAGAGCATTTTCACTGATGGTGAATAAGGAAATGAGAGGAAAGGAAAGGAGATGAGGGGATAGGAAAGGTAGAGGAGAGGAGAGGAGAGGGGGTCTGTAGCTTGAGAGCAGCAGTCTTTCCCCTCTACCTCTGACAGTGGTCTCTTGTATTTCTCTACCAGTGTCTAATACCCTCTGTTGTATTCTCTCCATCTCTCTCACTTTCTCTCTTTACCTCTATCCCCCTCCCCTCTCTCTTTTTATTTTCCTCTGTCATAAGGTGGCTTGCTGAAGAGGCTAGGGAGTGTGTGTTTGTGTTTGTGTTTGTGTGTGTGTGTGCGTGGAGATCTCCTGACCTAATCACCCAGGTTTAACGACCCCCCTCCACACACACACAGTCACATCATTCACACACACAGCATCATGCAATACATGAATCAATAAATATAAAATGGGATCTTGACCTATGGTGATCCTCACAGTGTTACAATACCCAGGTTCTGTGTTATTCCATCTTCATGGACCCACTGGGACCATAAAACACCCAACACGCAGTCTGCAGATTCACTAGGTCAGGGGAATTGGAAGGGATCAAAGGGTATAGAAAAATATTTAAAATCTCATGTGATATACAATTAGACATAAACCTAATTTTATTTTATAATGATGCGATATATTCATGGTATATTTTTGGTCGTTTCTGATTCAATTTTCTAGAAACATATAGATTTTCAAATAAGTGTTTCCATTTGCTTTAATGAAGTTAAATTGCAGTGAAACGGGTTCCTTTCTAAAGACATGGTAGAAGATTGGAGCAATATCGCCCTCTAGTGATGAAGAGACTTACAGCAACTGCTACTAACTGGCCATCCTCTAGTCCAGGGTTTCCCTAAATTGGTACCCCACCCCCACCCCCCGGTGCACGTTTTGGTTTTTGCCCAAGCATTACATAGCTAATTCAAATAGTCAAAGCTTGATGATGAGTTTAGTTATTTCAATCAGATGTGTAGTGCTAGGGCAAAAACCAAAATGCTCTAGTTCAGGGGTTCTTCAAGATTTTCAGTTCGAGAACAAAATGAGAAATTGACAGTCCTCCTGTGACCAAAATCATCTTCCAACGACCCAAATTAAAAAAAGAAATAATGTGTGATCACATGCCCAGGGCCCACTTTGGGTCCTGACCCATAGTTGAGAAACCCCTGCTCTAGTCTGAAAATATGAAAAATTACACCCGGACTGGTTTGAGTCTCTCCTACCCAACCCCCTTTTACGATACTGGGGAGGAAGAGGAGTGTCCATCCCTTCCACATCCCCCCACCCTCCTGTAGCTCAGTTGGTAGAGCATGGCGCTTGCAACGCCAGGGTTGTGGGTTCGATTCCCACGGGGGGCCAGTATGAAAAATGTATGCACTCACTAACTGTAAATCGCTCTGGATAAGAGTGTCTGCAAAATGACTGTAAATGTAAACCCCTGAGATCCATATAGCAATGGTATGAAAGCGATAATCAACTCGGGGCTCTATGCGTTCTCTGGAAAATAATGTAACCCTGTGGAAGGTCAGTTCCACCCTGCTAGAGCGTCGTGGAACACACCTTCAACGTTGTCCATTATTTTCCATAGAACGCAAAGCCACTCATTGATTACACTTTACATAACACATACAGAATATAAAGAACCGCTAAAAGCACCTAGAATTTAAAATTAGAGTCGAGCTGAAAGTACAGTATTCTAAGGTGCGAGATTATGTGGCCTATGTTCAGTAGTATCTAGAAGCAGGCAGCAGAGAGCATTCGTGCACTACAGATCTCCAGGGAGAGAGACCCTGCTGAACCAAGAGCTGACACTCTGCCTGAATAGCTGACTGTACTATAATGTATTTATATCTCATCTGAATTAGGGTTCAAAATCAATTCGATTTTCAAAAGGGTAAGGATTTTGTTGTCATTGCACTCTATGAGATGTCTATGTAAGGGAGAGTGGGGTAAGTTGAACCAAAGGGGTAAGTTGAGCCGCCCTTGTTTCCAGACACCATACACAAAAATAATAATTTGACCAAATATTTAGGAAGAGGTCATCATTTAATGGAGTCTGTGAAGGAAGAAACCACATGGGAAAAAGTGGTAAGCATGTTAGGTCCAAAAAACGGATTTTCACCAAGTCAATTGAATTTATTGGTTTCATGATGCTTGTATCTAAACCAAAGTAGATACTTTTAAGATTGTTGTATACATCAGTTGGGGTCTCTATAAGCTTCAATATGAGGTCCTAAACCTAGTATGAAAGTGCATCCTTGTAGCAGTGTGGGCTAATACAGTCTAAATGTTTACCCCGGTCAACTGTAAGTGCTGTTATTGGGACGTTGAAGTGTCTAGGAGCAACAAGTAGTAGACCACACAAGCTCACAGAACGGGACCGCCAAGTGCTGAAGTGTCAGCACAATGAAATGTCAGCACAATGAAACCCACATAAAATGGGTTTCCATGGCCGAGCAGCCGCACACAAGCCTAAATTCACCATGCGCAATGCCAAGCGTCGGCTGGAGTGGTGTAAAGCTCGCTGCCATTGGACTCCGGAGCAGTGGAATCACGCTTCACCATCTGGCAGTCCGAAGGACGAATCTGGGTTTGGCGGATGCCAGGAGAACGCTACCTGCCCCAATGCATAGTGCCAATTGTAAAGTTTGGTGGAGGAGGAATAATGGTCTGGGGCTGTTTTTCATGGTTCGGGCTAGGCCCATTAGTTCCAGTGAAGGGAAATCTTAACGTTACAGCATACAATGACATTCTAGACTATTCTGTGCTTCCAACTTTGTGGCAACAGTTTGGGGAAGGCCTTTTCCTGTTTCAGCATGACAATGCCCCCGTGCACAAAGCGAGGTCCATACAAAAATGGTTTGTCGAAATCAGTGTGGAAGAACTTGATTGGCCTGCACAGAGCCCTGACCTCAACCCCATCGAACACCTTTGGGATGAATTGGAGGGTGAGGAGGGGGTAAGGAGAGGATGTGAAAGGGTGAGGATGGGGTGAGGAGAGGAGGGGAGAGGAGAGTGAGAAAGGGTGAGAAGTGGGAGAGCTGTGTCCAGAGCCTCATGAAGAAGAGACTCATGAATGAACTGTTGCAGAGTTCAACCAGGCGACCTACAAAAGAGGGATTAACCGTAGAATTCAGCTCCTGGTAATCAGTTCCCTATAGCTGCGGCTGCTATAACTGAAATAAAGAAAATAGGCTAACTGGATGGCTTTGTTTAAGGCATTGTCTATGTCCCAAATGGCACCCTATTCTCTTTATAGTGCACTACTTTTGACCGGAGCCCTATGGGCCCTGATCAAAAGTAGTGCACTATGTTGGAGGGAATAGGGTGCCATTTGGGACACATACATTGTGATTTAGAAAGGCAATTAAATCTCGGGCAATATTCAGCGGATTCAGGCAAGCTTTGCTGCTTCGCTTCACCCCAAAATATGATTTATTTCAGTGGTGAATAAATGTTAAAGCCCATTCAATTAGAAGATCTACATATGAACCCTCCCGTCCCAATTCAGACAGTCATGGCTTTCACCTTGGAGCCCCAGACAAATCATTGCTGGAAGTTTCTGTCCAGTTCCTAGGATGAGATAAATGATCTCATCTCAGTGCAGAAGACCTGAAAGTGTCAGAGATTACCGGAGTCTAGTCACTACTGAATTAGGCAAAGGAGCTGCAGAGAGTAGAGAACAGTAGAGTAGTACTTTATTGATCCCATCTTTGGAAAGTGTTTTATTTTATGACTCACAGCTTGGGCAGCTTGTGAGTCACTACTTAACAGAACCAAAGACCTGATACGGAAAATGAATGTCTTTAATACTGTAGTGTACAATCATAGAACTGGTTGGCTGTCAGACAGAGTCAGCCAGTGATGCGGATTGTGGAACTACTGTTCATTCAGTCTATGACTCAATAATACATTTACATTACATTTCAGACATTTCAGTCATTTAGCAGACGCTCTTATCCAGAGCGACTTACAGTTAGTGAGTGCATACATTATTGGTTTATACTGGCCCCCTGTGGGAATCGAACCCACAACCCTGGCGTTGCAAACGCCATGCTCTACCAACTGAGCTACATCCCTGCCGGCCATTCCCTCCCCTACCCTGGACGACGCTGGGCCAATTGTGCACCGCCCCACGGGTCTCCCGGTCGCGGCCGGCTACGACAGAGCCTGGATACGAACCAGGAGCTCTAGTGCCTTAGACCACTGCGCCACTCGGGAGAATACCACCTCGGGAGAATACCACCTCAGATCAACTAAAGCTGCTCTTTGAGTGATGCCAGCCTGCTACCATGGAATCACATGGGATGGGATTATCTCATAAAATACAGTATTGGTGGAACACCCCGCAAAAACACAATGTAATTTCGGTCTGTTAACAGCTGCCCGTCACCTTTTCTGTATTTCTGTATTTTCTGTATTTCTGTAGCTCAGCTGGTAGAGCACGGCGCTTGTAACGCCAAGGTAGTGGGTTCAATCCCTGGGACCACCCATATACAAAAAATGTATGCACGCATGACTGTAAATCGCTATGGATGAAAGTGTCTGCTAAATGGCATATTATATTATTATAAAGAAGGGGGGTGTCGTGAGCTAAAAACATGCTCATGGGACAGATCCCAGACTTAGAGACACGATCAGCGTCATAGGTCAGATTGGAACACGTAGTTATTCCCATAGAACTTGAATTACTCATTGTAATTCTATTACTATCCCATCATGAAGCCAACACTGAACATCTGGCTACAGGAAGCTCACGTGCCACTGTTCAACACACCATCTGGGGGTGAGAGATGAACACATTAAAATGCTGCTGCATCGCTTGACAGTCTGAATCATTTCACCTTTTCTATCTTTCCACCAATGTGTCCATTATCTCTCCTCTCTTTTGACTGTCTTCTCGATTCTTTGTCCTCATTCAACCTCTCAGAAACCTCTCAGAAACACTCCATCCTTCCCTCATTACTCTCAACCATCTCTCTCTCTCCCTAACACCATTCTCTCCTGTGAGGAGATTACTGTCCAAACACACAGCTCAGAGCAACCCCTGGTCTGAACAGGCTGGGGAATTGGGGACATTTTTAAGATCGCCCAAGATCTGCATCTCTTTACACTATGCCATTTTCATCCCTCCCTAACCCTAAAACCTTAAACGCCCACACCAGTAGAAATCAATTTTTTCAAGCTGAAAGACGATGGCCAGAGCTTACCCATGATTTTGCACAAGGATGTAAGTCAATAAGTCATTGTTTTAGTCAAAGTATGATATATTTGGGCATGAAGTGACAAAACCGAACAGCCCTCTTCGTGCAAATTCATGCCAATGACGTGTCAATTATTTTTAGGGCTGGGTTTTATTTGAATCGTACCACCCACCAGCATGGCATTGTTTATTAATCAGAAACACCTGCAAAATGTGTGAGTCACGACTGAGCGGTCATAGGTCATGGCTACTGCAAAGATGGTGGATAAATGAAGATAGTTCACTCAGGCCGTTTACCATTGAAAAGAATAGTAAGTTCCGGTCTACTTAATGGGTGGGTCTCCCATAGACACCAATGCAATAGCAGCTGGGTCTGGTCTACTTAGTTCATTGACTTTCATTGAACCAGAAAAAAAACTGCGAGTGGGGTGTCTCGCTTCCTCTTCTGTCTCTGGTACTTGGCTGCCTGAGCCATGGAGCAAATTATGTAAAAAAAAAGAATCATTGAGTTAATAAAGCCACATACAAACATGGTCTCTTTTTCACTTTCTTGAGTAAGGCAGCTCCAAAATGCAGGTGTTTCAGCCTAGCTCAGTGCTTTCTGTGGTGGTGGGGCAGCCAGCTGAAAATACAGAGAGTAGGGGTTGGTAATGTTCTCTAGTTGTGCCGTTATTGGCTCAGTGTTCTGTCACACATGGGGAAACTACGTCACCGCAGAATCTACGGGTAGAGCTCGAAAATTGAAGACCCTTGGGTGCTGCCATAGATTTACATTGGAAGTGCCCATCCAAGAAGGCTCAAGGTCATTGGCCACAGATAAAATGGACGTCAAATCACGTTATATCTACAGTAGCTTTGATTGGACTGATCATGTCAATATCATACTTTCAAAATCTTAGCTAGCAAGGTAGACAAGCAGTCATCATCATGAATCAAGCCGACAATCTACTGGCAAATCCTTTTCAATCCTTGTCATATAAAGATAAATTATAGATTAAACGTATCGGTGCTCATCGGCCATTGGACATAAACACTACACAACAACAAGTGGTTTGGAAGGAATCAGTGGCTAACTGCAAGCGTTGCAAAGCAATCACTACCCTACTATTCAGTGGAGAGGGTGTGTGGTCCAAGTCTGGGTTTAAGGGTGTCTTTTCCAAGCTTAAAAGGATAAACATTCACATGCAACACTGTGGGCCAGAAAAGGTTGAATACATTGGCCATGCTGTCAATCCAGAATGACTTCTGTCACGTTCAAAACAACTGGAAACTCGGAACTCTCAGACTTCAGTGAGTTCAAGACAACTGGGAACTCTGGGAAAATACGCTTTCAACGGTCATCCAACTCGGAATTCCAAGTCAGGAAATCGGGCCTCTTTCTAGAGCTGAAGATCTGAGGATCACTGACGTCATTATTCAACCTTGTTTTTTCAGAGTTCCCAGTTGTCTGGAAAGCGCCATAAATCCAGAGAATGCCAGACTTTGATGACAAAGTTTGATGACAAAATTTGCCCACAAGAAGGACCGCCACGCCACCGTCCTGTTCAAGTGAGCACAGCACAACAAGGTAAGTCCAAAAATGTCTTGTATGCTGCTGCATAAATGATGTACAGAGAGGGAAAAAAGTATTTGATCCCCTGCTGATTTTGTACGTTTGCCCACTGACAAATAAATGATCAGTCTATAATTTTAATAGTAGGTTTATTTGAACAGTGAGAGACAAAATAACAACATAACATGGGATTAAGGTCTGGAGACTGGCTAGGCCACTCCATGACCTTAATGTGCTTCTTCTTGAGCCACTCCTTTGTTGCCTTGGCCGTGTGTTTTGGGTCATTGTCATGCTGGAATACCCATCCATGACCCATTTTCAATGCCCTGGCTGAGGGAAGGAGGTTCTCACCCAAGATTTGACGGTACATGGCCCCGTCCATCGTCCCTTTGATGCGGTGAAGTTGTCCTGTCCCTTAGCAGAAAAACACCCCCAAAGCATAATGTTTCCACCTCCATGTTTGACGGTGGGGATGGTGTTCTTGGGGTCATAGGCAGCATTCCTCCTCCTCCAAACACGGCGAGTTGAGTTGATGCCAAAGAGCTCGATTTTGGTCTCATCTGACCACAACACTTTCACCCAGTTCTCCTCTGAATCATTCAGATGTTCATTGGCAAACTTCATTGTGCTTTCTTGAGCAGGGGGACCTTGCGGGCGCTGCAGGATTTCAGTCCTTCACGGCGTAGTGTGTTACCAATTGTTTTCTTGGTGACTATGGTCCCAGCTGCCTTGAGATCATTGACAAGATCCTCCCGTGTAGTTCTGGGCTGATTCCTCACCGTTCTCATGATCATTGCAACTCCACGAGGTGAGATCTTGCATGGAGCCCCAGGCCGAGGGAGATTGACAGTTATTTTGTGTTTCTTCCATTTGCGAATAAACACACCAACTGTTGTCACCTTCTTACCAAGCTGCTTGGCGATGGTCTTGTAGCCCATTCCAGCCTTGTGTAGGTCTACAATCTTGTCCCTGACAGCCTTGGAGAGCTCTTTGGTCTTGGCCATGGTGGAGAGTTTGGAATCTGATTGATTGATTGCCTTGTCAGGTGTCTTTTATACAGGTAACAAACTGAGATTAGGAGCACTCCCATTAAGAGTGTGCTCCTAATCTCAGCTCGTTACCTGTATAAAAGACACATGGGAGCCAGAAATCTTTCTGATTGAGAGGGGGTCAAATACTTATTTCCGTCATTAAAATGCAAATCAATTTATAACATTTTTGACAAGCGTTTTTCTGGATTTTTTTGTTGTTATTCTGTCTCTCACTGTTCAAATAAACCTACCATTAAAATTATAGACTGATCATTTCTTTGTCAGTGGGCAAACGTACAAAATCAGCAGGGGATCAAATACTTTTTTCCCCTCACTGTAATATGCCAGGGAGATATGTATAATGTAGCTAAGAAAGTAATACTAAGTGTATGTTGTGTAGTAAGCTGTTAGTAGCTCATGTGCCCCAACCTAATAATTTGGTCCCTTTCCCCCTCATATCTTAGCCTACTGTTCTGACTTGGTGTACAGGGAGAATACTGTAAGAACGGCCCATGTTCTGAATTCTGTCGCTGTACATTTCAAAGTGCTGAACAAATACTTATATTGACTACGTCCGCCTTAGCTCGCTCATTAGTGTCTTAATCGAAATTACAGATTGCCTCTTATCCGCTCATCGTTCCCTTACCCATAGTTTGTACATCTTAATTGTCAGTAGAAACCACATTTGTTTAAGCAAGTCAGCCATATCACTACCAGTGAAAAATTTGGACACCCCTACTCATTCAAGGATTTTTCTTTATTTGTACATCGTAGAATAATAGTGAAGACATCAAAACTATGAAATAACACATATGGAATCATGTACTAACCAAAAAAGTGTTAAACAAATCAAAATATATTTAATATTTGAGATTCTTCAAATAGCCACCCTTTCCACACTCTTGGCATTCTCTCAACCAGCTTCATGAGGTTGTCACCTGGAATGCATTTCAATTAACAGGTGTGCCTTCTTAAAAGTTAATTTGTGGAATTTCTTTCCTTCTTAATGCGTTTGAGCCAATCAGTTGTGTTGTGACAAGGTAGGGGGGGTATACAGAAGATAGCCCTATTTGGTAAAAGACCAAGTCCCTATTATGGCAAGAACAGCTCAAATAAGCAAAGAGAAACGACAGTCCATCATTACTTTAAGACATGACGGTCAGTCAATACGGAACATTTCAAGAACTTTGAAAGTTTCCTCAAGTGCAGTCACAAAAACCATCAAGCGCTATGATGAAACTGGCTCTCATGAGGACCGCCACAGGAATGGAAGACCCAGAGTTACCTCTGCTGCAGAGGATAAGTTCATTAGAGTTACCAGCCTCAGAAATTGCAGCCCAAATAAATGCTTCACAGAGTTCAAGTAACAGACACATCTCAACATCAACTGTGCAGAGGGGACTGTGTGAATCAGGCCTTCAAGGTCGATTGCTGCAAAGAAACCACTACTAAAGGACACCAATAAGAAGAAGAGACTTGCTTGGGCCAAGAAACACAAGCATTAGACTGGTGGAAATGTGTCCTTTGATCTGATGGGTCCAACACTTAAACAGCATGGCTACCACAGCATTCTGCAGCGATACGCCATCCCATCTGGTTTGGGCTTAGTGGAACTATCATTTGTTTTTCAACAGGACAATGACCCAACACACCTCCAGGCTGTGTAAGGGCTATTTTACCAAGAAGGAGAGTGATGGAGTGCTGCATCAGATGACCTGGCCTCAACAATCCCCCGACCTCAACCAAATTAAGATGGTTTGGGATGAGTCGGACCGCAGAGTGAAGGAAAAGCAACCAACAAGTGCTCAGCATATGTGGGAACTCCTTCAAGACTGTTGGAAAAGCATTCCAGGTGAAGCTGGTTGAGAGAATGCCAAGAGTGTGCAAAGCTGTCATCAAGGCAAAGGGTGGCTATTTGAAGAATCTCAAATATAAAATATATTTTGATTTGTTTAATGTGTTATTTCATAGTTTTGATGTCTTCACTATTATTCTACAATGTAGAAAATAGTAAAAATAAAGAAAAACCCTGGAATGAGTAGGTGTGTTCAAAACTTTTGACCGGTACTATATGTTTTTTTAAAAGGCAGTAAATGAGGCTGAATTAACTGTTTCGCTGCCAGAGAAGGCTTTGCTGATAGCCAGGTGTAGCGGTGGTAAGGATTCACTCCATGGTGCTGAAAAGAAAGCTATGCTGTTGGAACAGCTTTATGTAGGCCCTAACAGTTTGTGGGCACCGTTTGTCACCGTTATAGTGCAATTAATGTATTGTTTAGTGTTGTGTTGTGTAGTGGCTTTGCTGGCACGCATCCCAAAAAAATTGGTGGGAGTTTGCCCCACCATGATTTACATGCTAAAATCGCCACTGCATCTATATAATGTTATGAGGACAATCTGAGGAAGGTCAGCCAGGCGGCAGTGCAGGATATCTGTGTGTGTGTGTGTGTGTGTGTATCTTGTCTACCAAGATGACTTGTGAGAAGCTGTCTTTTCCCTCTAACCTTATGCCTCAATGGGGCACAAACGTATTATACCAATTCCCCATACAGATTCTTCTGTAATTGGCAAACAGCATGAGATGCCCGTCTGCAGGACATAACTAGATAAGCATTTACCATTTGAGAGATACATAAACTGTGCAAATGGAACAAAATGTGCTCTACTTCCAATTCAGAGACTTAAATAATAGTGTATAATTTGCCTATTCAGACCGCATCTGCGACCTGAAATACCACAGTATGCAAAGTAACCATTTAAACAACACATGACTGCAGTGACCTATATATAAAGTAGATTAAATACATTTGTATAGCAAACATATTGAATGATCCAACCTCTTTGTAACATACACTGAGTGTACAAAACATTAAAAACACCTGCTCTTTCCATGACATAGACTGACCAGGTGAATCCAGGTGAAAGCTATGATCCCTTATTGATGTTACTTGTTCAATCCACTTCAATCAGTGTAGATGAAGGGGAGGAGGCAGGTTAAAGAAGGATTTTCAAGCCTTGAGACAATTGAGACATGGATTGTGTATGTGTGCCATTCAGAGGTATGAATGGGCAAGACACAATATTTAAGTCCCTTTGAACAGGGTATGGTAGTAGGTGCCAGGCGCACCGGTTTGTGTCAAGAACTGCAACGCTGCTGGCTTTTTCAAGCTCACCAGTTTCCTGTGTGTATCAAGTATGGTCCACCACCCAAAGGACATCCAGCCAACTTGACACAACTGTGGGAAATATTGGAGTCAACATGGGCCAGCATCCCTGTGGAATGCTTTCGACACCTTGTAGAGTCCATGCTCCAATGAATTGAGGCTGTTCTGAGGGCAAAAGGGCGGGTGCAAGTCAATATTAGGAAGGTGTCCTTAATGTTTTGTACACTCAGTGTATAACGTAATCTGTAACACTTGACCCTTATGTATGCATTCATAAAGCCTTTTAAACAACTGCGCAATACTTTATAACATCCTTCATAGTCATAAGTCATAAGTGTCAGCAAATCTCTGGACATACTAGCTCTGAAAAGTTGTAATGTATTTTGTTAATGTCAATTATCTCATCCAAACTTTTGACCTGATTTGTTAAGCTTTACAGACACACAGACACAGACACGGTAGCTAGCACGTGATAGGCCAGCCCCCTGACAGAGAGATAGAGAAGCAGAACAAAGGTAGGCAATAACATTCAGGTGTCCTTGTGTTGTT
Source organism: Coregonus clupeaformis (assembly GCF_020615455.1). Lineage (NCBI taxonomy): Eukaryota > Metazoa > Chordata > Actinopteri > Salmoniformes > Salmonidae > Coregonus > Coregonus clupeaformis. Next base: position 18,453,225 of record NC_059231.1, on the reverse strand, counting down.
GAATAGCCCTGATGGAAGCCAGTTCCCTAGGCAACCCATTAGTTTGGATGTCACAGTCCAGCAGCAAATGGTCCCCTCTATATTACAGAATGATAATTTTACACCGAAGGACTGTTTTACATTTGTTATACAGTTGAACACAGGTGCTGAGACAACTCCAGAACAATATCTCTCACTTATTCATAATAAATAATACATGAATGGTAGTGAAAACAGAGAGTGAATACAGAGATAATGAGAGGCAGTGAATTCCCAATCACACTCAAATCAAGGCCACTGGCTCCCTTGCAACAGAGGTGACAACCCCATGTTGAAGCAACATCGGTCTTGTTGACTGTTCTCTTCTGTCACTGTTATCTTCTCCCCAAATAATTGAACCATTCAGAATGTTTCATTCGGACAATACATTTTGCACCGGGTGTAGTACAGACAGTATGCAACTGTTAATTGGATCACAACTGGTTGTGGATTACAAGAGAGGTCATTCCTGAAAAACTATCAGCAAATATCACTAGCTTGGTTTATAGTATAGTGCATAGAGAGTGTAGTGGGATTCCACGATTCAGGGCAACGGTTTTTGTGCCCCAATACAATTTCTGCTCCTGACTGTGTAGTAATGCTGTAATTACTCTGGTAACAACATCGTGATAACACATTGTTACATAGGGATCTATTGTAATTGCGTAGTAATGTAGTTTTTCTAGGTTCCCATCTGTCTCTCTCACCTGTCTGAGGATGAAGCTGGTGGAGTTGGTGCTCCCGTCAGACCTCTTTAGCCGGCTGCGTCTGGAGTAGGTCCCTCTGTTCACCTGAGTAGGTACAGCCAGAAACACACACGTAATTCTCACTGTCACTCACTTTGCAGCACGACATCAAGGGCACCTTCAGGAACACCCTATCTGACTCCAGCCTCTGGAGCCCCACAGGTGATCAGGTGCCTGGCCATACATAGCCTATACCTATTGTACGCATTTCCATCCTGGCTGTAACAGTGTAGCCTGCTGTCCACTTCTGGCTGAGACCTGAAGACTTGCATCGGCTCCCCAAACTAATGCCTAAGCTTTAGTTCAGCTTGTGACCTTTCATAAGAACTAAAATACACCTGCATCACATTTGATTTCTGCCTAACTTAAAAACAAGTGTGTAATTTTTTGAACCTTTATATCACATGTTGACTATTTGCTGTAAGATAATTAAGTATGTAAGATGGTCTAATATTTTGGTATAAGGCTGTGAAACTAGGTCATGTGTTCAGTCAGTCTGCCCTTCATAAATGGATTCCAGCTACATGGATGAATTATTAAGTACCCTATTTCAAACCACATCAATCAAATTCACATACCATCTGCTAAACTTCACACTGAACACAGACTACATCACATACAGTAGGAAGTTTATGACTGTACCATGGATTATTGAGCGTTGTTCACAAATGTGAGAAAATAAAGAAACTAGCCTATTAATAAAGAAATATATAGCTAGCATTAATCAAAGATAGAAGAGGACGTTTTTTTTGTAACTGACTTTCTGAAGATAGGTAGCCTCATAGAGAATGTTTTCCCCATTTTGGTGCAGTGGAGTTGTGGTGGTCGCCCCACATGATAATCTTAATTACACATACATGTGCAAAATGTGAATTGAACACATCACCTCAGCTGAAAAAAAACGGATGTTTTCCAGTGTTTTTTAACAGCAGTAAGAGAACATAGAGCAGAGTATCTACTATATTGCGGTACTTTACCTTCTGGAGTCCATCGCCAGCCCCGTGACGGGTGTAAATGTGCCGGGACATCTCGGCTAGTTCGTCCGTCCAGGGGGGAGGCTGCCTCTCTGTCCCGGTCCATGGCAGCTGCTGTTGCGGTTGTTGAGTTGGTTCCTCCAGCTTTGCACGGTTGCTTACAAACTCTCAACAGAGAGAGGAATGATACGATACAGTGCTTTCTTGGTAAACAGTCCGTGTGCATGAACCAACCAGCATCTGTTTGCGCGCGTGCAGTAGTGCTACTTGCCTGCTGCTGTTGTAGGTTACGCTACAGATGTGCATGCGCAACTGGCACGCTCTTGGCTGCTGAGCTCTGCCTCCCGCATCATCCATCGTGCCGTCCATCTCCATTATGTCAATGGCTCTGTCATTCTCATCTGGGAGATAAGATTCAAATGTGCAATTATCGAAGTTTTCTATGTATTGATGTTTCTAGTGACATCAGCTTCTTCCATTACAGTTTTGTTCCATTACAGATTTGTATATTTGATATATGTATTTCCTTTTAACCTTGCAATAACCTCTGTGGGTCTGTACATATATATTTGGAATGAAAAGAATGTAACAATTTACCCAGGAATGAAATATGAAAACAAGAAATCCTGTTTAAATGTATTTTGGGACAATAAAACTATTGTCCATTAGCTTAACACAAAATAGAAATGTGTATTTGGTGGTCTCACAGGGTAAAAAGATAAAAACAGACATAAAACATACAGTGAGGGAAAAAAGCATTTGATCCCCTGCTGATTTTTGTACGTTTGCCCACTGACAAAGACATGATCAGTCTATAATTTTAATGGTAGGTTTATTTGAACAGTGAGAGACAGAATAACAACAAAAAAATCCTGAAAAACACATGTCAAAAATGTTATAAATTGATTTGCATTTTAATGAGGGAAATAAGTATTTGACCCCTCTGCAAAACATGACTTAGTACTTGGTGGCAAAACCCTTGTTGGCAATCACAGAGGTCAGACGTTTCTTGTAGTTGGCCACCAGGTTTGCACACATCTCAGGAGGGATTTTGTCCCACTTCTCTTTGCAGATCTTCTCCAAGTCATTAAGGTTTCGAGGCTGATGTTTGGCAACTCGAACCGTCAGCTCCCTCCACAGATTTTCTATGGGATTAAGGTCTGGAGACTGGCTAGGCCACTCCAGGACCTTAATGTGCTTCTTCTTGAGCCACACCTTTGTTGCCTTGGCCGTGTGTTTTGGGTCACTGTCATGCTGGAATACCCATCCACGACCCATTTTCAATGCCATGGCTGAGGGAAGGAGGTTCTCACCCAAGATTTGACGGTACATGGCCCCGTCCATCGTCCCTTTGATGCAGTGAAGTTGTCCTGTCCCCTTAGCAGAAAAACACCCCCAAAGCATAATGTTTCCACCTCCATGTTTGACGGTGGGGATGGTGTTCTTGGGGTCATAGGCAGCATTCCTCCTCCTCCAAACACGGCGAGTTGAGTTGATGCCAAAGAGCTCGATTTTGGTCTAAACTGACCACAACACTTTCACCCAGTTCTCCTCTGAATCATTCAGATGTTCATTGGCAAACTTCAGACGGCCCTGTATGTGCTTTATTGAGCAGGGGGACCTTGCGGGCGCTGCAGGATTTCAGTCCTTCACGGCGTAGTGTGTTACCAATTGTTTTCTTGGTGACTATGGTCCCAGCTGCCTTGAGATCATTGACAAGATCCTCCCGTGTAGTTCTGGGCTGATTCCTCACCGTTCTCATGATCATTGCAACTCCACAAGGTGAGATCTTGCATGGAGCCCCAGGCCGAGGGAGATTGACAGTTCTTTTGTGTTTCTTCCATTTGCGAATAAACGCACCAACTGTTGTCACCTTCTCACCAAGCTGCTTGGCGATGGTCTTGTAGCCCATTCCAGCCTTGTGTAGGTCTACAATCTTGTCCCTGACATCCTTGGAGAGCTCTTTGGTCTTGGCCATGGTGGAGAGTTTGGAATCTGATTGATTGATTGCTTCTGTGGACTCCCTTTAAGAGTGTCCTCCTAATCTCAGCTTGTTACCTGTATAAAAGACACCTGGGAGCCAGAAATCTTTCTGATTGAGAGGGGGTCAAATACTTATTTCCCGCATTAAAATGCAAATCAATTTATAACATTTTTGACATGTGTTTTTCTGGATTTTTGTTGTTGTTATTCTGTCTCTCACTGTTCAAATAAACCTACCATTAAAATTATAGACTGATCATTTCTTTGTCAGTGGGCAAACGTACAAAATCAGCAGGGGATCAAATACTTTTTTCCCCTCACCATTACACACATTGCATATTTACATTTCAGCAGACTCTAATGAGCTGTGGTATGGTGATAGGATCAAGAGAGATAGCTGTGATGCACTCTATTAAAGTATACTGTACGTAATCCACTGCTAGTCAAGAGAGTGTGATTAGTTGATCAAAGCACTTCCTCACCCAGGGACTTCCTCTTCATTCAGGCATGGACAAGTCTAAACGGGATCCTTGGGAGATCCCATCTCTGATGTCACCCCATTGAAATTGACATTTAAAACGGTTAAGGTAAGAAGAATAAAAAAAATAGTTAAGGTAAGGGTTATGTTAAGGGTTCGGGTTGAGGGTAGGAAGGGATAGGGTTTAGGGTAGGGACATCCCAAGGATTCCAGATAACACTAACAATTTAGGCATAGCAATGGAGGACCACACAGAGTGCAGAAAACATTAGGAACAGATTCCAATATTGAGCTGCACCCCCTTTTGCCCTCAGAACAGCCTCAATTCGTCGAGGCATGGACTCCACAGGGATGCTGGCCAATGTTGACTCCAATGCTTCCCACAGTTGTGTCAAGTTGGCTGGATGTCCTTTGGGTGGTGAACCATTCTTAATACACATGGGAAACTGTGGAGTGTGAAAAACCCAGCAGTGTTGCAGTTCTTGACAAACTCAAACTGGTGTGCCTGGCACCTATTACCATACCTTGTTCAAAGGCACTTCAATCTTTTGTCTTTCCCATTCACCCTCCGAATGGCATACATACACAATCCATGTCTTAATTGTCTCAAGGCTTGAAAATCCTTCTTTAACCTGTCTCCTCCCCTTCATCTACACTGATTGAAGTGGATTTAACAAGTGACATCAATAAGGGATCATAGCTTTCACCTGGATTCACCTGGTCAGTCTATGTCCGGTGTTCCTGTTTTATAAATGCAGTCTTCTCCAAGGACATTTCGAGTGGGAAAAAATAGTCAAGAAATCGACCCTGCCATAGAGCAGTGTTTCCCCACTCCAGTCCTCCAGTAGCCCCAACAGTCCACATTTTTGTTGTAGCCCCGGACCAGCACACCTGATTCAACTTGTCAACTAATCATCAAGCCCTCAATGAGTAGAATCAGGTGAGTTTGTCCGGGGCTACAACAAAAAATGTGTGCTGTTGGGGGTACTGGAGGACTGGAGTTGGGAAACACTACCCTAGAGGATTTTGGAAATGCATGCAAGCCAGTACAAGACCCAAAGACCGCTCACATGAGGTGGGATAACTAGACAGGACACCAGGCTTGTTGAACCTTCAGCCTCTGTGCTAGAATCTTACTAAGCTAAAGCTCCCCAGCTGTCAAATAAAGAAATCATAAAGAAATGGCTCTCTGAATAAAACATTGCGTCTTCTGGGTAAGGATTACAGAGGAGGTGACTGCCCATGCGCCACTGGCCACAGTGAGATTCTCTGGAGAGATTTTTTATGTAGTGTGAATAGGCTTCCTGCTCAGAAGACCATTGTTCACACCCCTCACCAAGGTTATTATAATAACAGAATGGACCTAGCCCCTTCACAGAGTCGTCGAAAGGATGAAACAAACCGTATGACCCATTGAACATGACATTATATCTGACAATAAGGGACCACCTCCAGTTCCACAGGTACAAGATGAATAGTGGTTATGTGTCTCCCTCTTCCAAATAGATTGTACGACCCCATACATCCCTCAAACTTAACTCTGGACCTCAAAGCCAGTTCCACTGCTTTTTTTCATTGTTCCCCTCTAATCACAGACTGATTTAGACCTGGGACACCAGGTGGGTGTAATTAAGTATCAGGTAGAACAGAAAACCAGCAGAATACGGACCTTGTAGGGTAAGAGTTTATTACCCCTGCCATACATGGTCAACAAGAAACTGAAAAGACTCAAGACTTAAAAGATTTGTGTAACACACAAGGGAATATTATGAGTATGTTTTCTGCACGAGATAAATTCCCACACCATCGGTCTTGTAAATTACAGATGGCATATCTTAATTTGATCATCCTGTTGTTGCAGGTATTTTCCTGCACAGAAGGAAATGCAAACTTGTCGTGTATTCAAAGTTTAAAAGGCATCCAAAGTTTGTAATTTCCACTTTAAATTTCAGACCTGATTTGGCCACTGAAAAATGTGTCAACCCCTAAAAAAAATAAACAATTATAGTACACATAATTCACATTTCCAGTTGATTATTTTCCTGCTATGAGAAACTGGGTCAAATTAAGATACAGCATCTGTACTGCATATATCAATTATTGTTCTCTTTCTACATCAGAAATTTGTCATCGATTTTTTTACTGTTCTCAAACAACTCAAAAAGGATCCCCTCAACAAGCACACATTTACAAGATGTCCATCTCAGAGTATTCAGAGAACACATTATAACATGAAAACTGCATCCATCAGTACAAGAAAGCTTTGAACACAGGTACATTTTATTTTAAAGAATATTAGAGTTGACAGTGTTACAAAAGGATTTACAATGATAATAACACAAGATAAAGAGAAATCTTGAAGTAACAAAACATGGAGTCAGTTATAATATTGGTAGTACTGAATGGGAACGTTCCCTGGAATCTTTTTAAATATATAGAGTTCTAGATATACAGCAGCTTCAGGGTCAATTCCTTTCCCAAAGATGTTTCCATTTTTATTTTATTTCTAAAGAAAACAAGGCATCCAGTGGTAAATAAAATGTTATAAAGTTAAGGTGCAATACAGACAATGCCAGAAGATATTTTACATCTAATATACAAAACCTTTTCAGATGCAGGTAAAGAAAAATAAAGTGTACGTAGTTATTATTTGAGTCAGAGTTGACTTGATCCAGCTAAAGGGGAAAAAAAGAAAAAATCCTAAGAAATCTGGTCCTCGGTTACACCCAACAGTTTCATTAAGTTCAGATGAAAATGTTTGGCCAAACAGTTCTCTAGCTATAAATCTTTGTACAATTCACACTTTTATCAATAAAGACCAAAGAGCCAGTTCTAACTGTTGGTCACGGTAGTCATTTGTTCTGCTTTCATTTTGGATAAACCACAAATAAAGTAAAAACAAAAAGCATTAAAGGGGAAAGAATACCTTACATTTATAAACCATAAAAGAATATCTGATCATATGGATATAATCCAGAGATAGATATAATAATATACAATTAATGTAATTTACAATTTCTAATTAAAGGTCAAAATGCAGAGAAGAGAGCCATACCAAAGATGCCCATTATTTCCATAAAAATATTTAAATGAAAACGTGACTTCCTACAGCCCAGAAACATGAAAAGCAGACAGATATTAATTTAATAATTACAAACGTCTATGGTCAAAAGCCTTTTAAACAGAAGAGTGAATGAAGAAGGACCATAGAAAGATATAGCTAGGACTTGGCTCATTTCCCAATCAATCTCTTATAGCTTGCGATTACAGCTTGTTCCTCAAGGTATATAGGGCATCTACGAAGTTGCCAAGAGCCTTGGCACATGAATGTTGTGTTAATCAACAACCATATTGTTATCATCCGAAGATTCCATTTAGCCTGGTCCCAGATCTGTTTGTGCTGTCTTGCCAACTGCATTGTTGTCATTGTCAAGGCATACATGACAAATTCCATAAGGAGTTGGCAATAGAGTAGAAACAGACAGGCACCCAGGCTAGATTACATTTGCACTACTAAAAAAGTGATTTGTGTATGAAAATTTGCATTGACCCTACAATAGCAGTAATTTGGAAAGGCTGCATGGTCACAATTCTAAATGTATTTAACAATGACTTCAGTTAATTTCATAACAAAATCACCTCGAAGTTGCACACAAATGAAAATGATAAAACATGTACTCCTAGAACGTGTTAAACACCCAAAGAGAGCGTTGCAAGGCAGGCAGTGTATGGGAAACTAATCCCTTTAACTGTATCATAGTATCTAATAAAAATGGTGCTGATTATAGCACACAAATACTTATACCTAGAGAACTCCATAACCTTTGGCCCCAAGAAGGGTCAACTAAAGCGGATGATGGTGTTAGAGAGAGGGGGATAGAAAAGTCCTGGTCAGGGTTGGGGTCAATTCCATTTAAATTGACTGAATGTAAATGGATTGACTCGGATCCTTGTCCTGGCCATCAATGGGCTCCTTCATTTGGACTGATCTCCCAGACAGACAGACAGACAGACAGCCAGACACCAAACCAGACGGTGAACAGAAAAACAAACATTTAAAAATAGATGATTAAAAAACAAACAAACAAAAGATAACTCTGAAGAAGTACAAATACACACAACATGAATGAAGCAGTTTGGAAAGGATCAGCTGATGAGCTGCCCCATTAACTGTTTTAAAGAGGCAAACCAAGACAGTCATCCCTTCCAAACAGGCCGTGCTGGGTGGGTGGTAGGTTGGCATTTGGTCTCCCTCCGGTGGGTCTCCACACCTCGTCTCAGACAGCCACTGACCTTTGTGACAATCTAGGCCTATGTCCCAAATCACACCCTATTCCCCATATAGTGTGCTACTTTTGACCAGAGCCCTATGGGTCCTGGTCAAAAGTAGAGCACTACATAGGGAATAGGGTGCCATTTCGGACACAAGCATACCTCATACCATTGCCATTATTTTTTCATAAAGGACAAAAGAGGGGGTGGGGGGGAGATGATTGTGTCATTGTACTGTGTCTGTTGATGGGGATATGCTGCTGCACGGTCTGCCTTTACAGGAGAGGCTGCTGATAGTAGGCCTGTTGCTGCTGTGGGGCCTGCTGCAATGGAGCAGCCATTTGATAGGAGGCTGGAGGCAGGTTGGCATTCTGGTAGGCTGACATGTCCATCTGTGGGGCCACACCCATCTGTGGAGGGTATCCGGCAGGTGCATATGGTACACTGCGGTGAAAAGACAGAATGGTACAATATTAGCCACCTACTGCCTAACACAAGCATTAAGGCAGACATGTAGTCCTGGACCTGTGGTCCTCTGTAGCTCAGCTGGTAGAGCACGGCGCTTGTAACGCCAAGGTAGTGGGTTCGATCCCCGGGACCACCCATACACAAAAAAAATATATATATGTATGCACGCATGACTGTAAGTCGCTTTGGATAAAAGCGTCTGCTAAATGGCATATTATTATTATATTATATTATATATTATTATGTAACCCTCTTAACACAGGAGCAATGCCACCCCCAAAAATTTAATAGTCACAAATCCACTAGTGGGATGTCTCAAAACACAAACATGCAGACATAAGAATGGCCTCACAAAATGGCTGCCGTTTAGCTAGCTAGTTGCCTAGTCAGGGCTGGTATACTGAGGAGACGTGTAACCCTGCAAAGTACTGGTATACTGAGGAGACGTGTAACCCTGCAAAGTACTGGTATACTGAGGAGACGTGTAACCCTGCAAAGTACTGGTATACTGAGGAGACGTGTAACCCTGTAAAGTACTGGTATACTGAGGAGACGTGTAACCCTGTAAAGTACTGGTATACTGAGGAGACGTGTAACCCTGTAAAGTACTGGTATACTGAGGAGACGTGTAACCCTGTAAAGTACTGGTATACTGAGGAGACGTGTAACCCTGTAAAGTACTGGTATACTGAGGAGACGTGTAACCCTGTAAAGTACTGGTATACTGAGGAGACGTGTAACCCTGTAAAGTACTGGTATACTGAGGAGACGTGTAACCCTGTAAAGTACTGGTATACTGAGGAGACGTGTAACCCTGTAAAGTACTGGTATACTGAGGAGACGTGTAACCCTGTAAAGTACTGGTATACTGAGGAGACGTGTAACCCTGAGGAGAGGCCTACCTGTAAGGAAGCTGTGATGGCTGACTGTTGGGAGATGTGACGTTAGGGGGGAGTGAGTGGAGGGGTCCGGGCTGGTCAGAGCCCATGTAGGCCTGCTGGGCTGGGGGGCCCTGGGGCATCCCTGGAGGCATGTAGGAACCACCAGGCTGACCTGGGTAACCCTGAGAGAGGGAGGGGGGAGCAAAAGAGACCATGTTCAATGTGAAATTGGATGAAACACATTGCATTACTCCACTAAACTATACATGCGTTTGGAAAAACCAACAACATTACTAGAGGTGCAGCTAGGTAAACAACAAGGAACAGATTGTTTCTAAACGGGTTTTGCAAAGCGGTGCAGAAAGTGAGGTGGTAAAACAGTCCAAGCATGACCCACTGGAGTCTCCCATTCGTCTCCAAGGAGGGACTCTGACATCCATCATCAGGGACAAACAGCACAGCAGACAAAACACATGGTCTGCGTCTGAAATGGCATCCTTTCCCTATATAGTCCACTACTTTTGACCAGAGCCCACCATATGAATAGGATGCCATTTTGGACACTGGCATAGTCTCTTGGCCTTCACGAGGTGGTGACCTAAACAGAAAGTACACTATATATACACACACACACACACACACACACACAAGTATGAGGACACCCCTTTAAATTAATGGATTCGGCTATTTCAGCCACACCCGTTGCTGACAGGTGTATAAAATCGAGCACGCCACCATGCAATCTCCATAGACAAACATTGACAGTAGAATGGTCTTACTGAAGAGCTCAGTGACTTTCAACGTGGCACAGTCATAGGATGCCACCTTTCCAACAAGTCAGTTCGTCAAATTTCTGCCCCGCTAGAGCTCCCCCGGTCAACTAAGTGCTGTTATTGTGAAGTGGAAACGTCTAGGAGCAACAACGGCACAGCCACAACGTGGTAGGCCACACAAGCTCATAGAACGGGCCCGCCGAGTGCTGAAGCGCGTAAAAATCAACACTCACTACCGAGTTCCAAACTGCCTCTGGAAGCAACGTCAACACAAGAACTGTTCGTCGGGAGCTTCATGAAATGGGTTTCCATGGCCGAGCAGCCGCACACAAGCCTAAGATCACCATGCGCAATGCCAAGCATCGGCTAGAGTGATGTAAAGCTCGCCGCCATTGGACTCTGGAGCAGTGGAAACGCATTCTCTGGAGTGATGAATCACGCTTCACCATCTGGCAGTCCGACAGACAAATCTGGGTTTGACGGATGCCAGGAGAACGCTACCTGCCCCAATGCATAGTGCCAACTGTAAAGTTTGGTGGTGGAGGAATAATGGTCTGGGACTGTTTTTCATGATTTGGGCTAGGCCCCTTAGTTCCAGTGAAGGGAAATCTTAACACTACAGCATACAATGACATTCTAGACGATTCTGTGCTTCCAACTTTGTGGCAACAGTTTGGGGAAGGCCCTTTCCTGTTTCAGCAAGACAACGCCCCGTGCATAAAGCGAGGTCCATACAGAAATGGTTTGTCGAGATCGGTGTGGAATAATTTGATTTGCCTGCACAGAGTCCTGACCTCAACCCCATCGAACACCTTTGGGATGAATTGGAATGCCGACTGAGAGCCAGGCATCAGTGCCCGACCTCACTAATGCTCGTGGCTGAATGGAAGCAAGTCCCCGCAGCAATGTTCCAACATCTAGTGGAAAGCCTTCCCAGAAGATTGGAGGCTGTTATCGCAGCAAAGGGTGGACCAACTCCACATTAATGCCCATGATTTTGGAATGAGATGTTCGACGAGCAGGTGTCCACATAATTTTGGTCATGTAGTGTATGTGACAGTGGTTAGATAGTTTGTTTCTCCTAACTGACCTGCATGGGGACTTGGGAGGCAGGTGTGTATTGGTGCTGCTGTGGTTGCTGCTGGGACTGCAGTTTGGAGTAGGCTGTGTAGAATGGTGCCTCGTTCATCAGTTTGTTGTAGAGTTCCAAGGCCTCCAGCACCTTCACATTCAGCTCAGATAGCTCAGAGTGTTGCCTGCCAGGGAAGGGGAGAGGGAGAGAAGGGGAGAGGGAATGGGGGAGGGAGGGGTGGAGAAAGTGAGAAAGACATTGGAGAGAGGAGAGACAAGATGAGGATAGAGAACAGGTCATCACGACAAAGACTCAGGGTTCTGTCCAGCTGATGATCATGGTACTCATCCAGATACAGTCAATATAAAGTATATATTTCTTAATTCCATTCTTTTACTTTTAGATTTGTGTGTATTGTTGTGAATTGTTAGATACTACTGCACTGTTGGAGCTAGGAACACAAGCATTTCGCTACACCCGCAATAGCATCTGCTAAATATGCGTATGTGACCAATAACATTTGATTTGAAGTTGGTATAACTAAATACAATTTGAATAACTCTGTACAACATATTTGCCTAACCAATAGAAATAAACTGTGACATGCAATAGTATAGCCTCTAATAGTCCATTATGAATAATTATACTGCAGTTAAATTCACTTTACCTGTCAATGTCTTCCAGCTTGTCATCAATCATTGGATTCATCTGCTCACAAGCACCTGGGTGGGTAAAGCATTGATAAGGTGAGGCTAAACAGACAAAAACAGTTGTCAAGCCAACTGTGTGTTACTATATAGGCCATCTCCAGTGTCAGTGAACATGGCTACTAGGATTTATAAGAGCATTAAGTCAATGTTTTATACCCTCCAGCTGGACCAGTTCTTGGCAGTCAGGTGCTGCATCAGCAGGGTCTGTATTCTGGAGAAGATAGAGCGCTCTATCCATCTTTTCCTGCAGAGAGAGAGAGGGGGGAGGGGAGAGAGAGAGAGAGAGGGGAGAGACAGAGAGGGGAGAGGGGATAGAGAGAGGTGGGGATGAGAGAGGGAGGAAGAGGGAGAGAGAGGTGGATATGAGAGAGGGAGGAAGAGGTAGAGAGAGGTGGGGATGATTGAGCAAGAGAGGGGGAGAAAGAGGGAGAGAGAGAAAAGGAAGAGAGAGGTGGGGGTGAGAGAGGGGGAGAGGGGGAGAAAGAGAGTCTTGTTATACGATGTTACATTGCTTGTTATACAAAGTCAATGTCAGACTTTATTAACCATTCTCAACGTTTTACTAAGTTACAACTGACAGACTGATGAGGGTTTTCAATGGTCAAACGATCAGAACTGATGGAGGACTGTTTCTATCTAATAAAAAAGATACATGATACAGGCCTACATGTATGGACAGCCATGCAGTAGGCCTGATACGTAGAACCACCCACCTCATCTATGAAGACAGGCTCAGGCTCTACATTGGCTTCTATGCTGGGCTCCTCCGGGGCTGGCGTCTTCTCCACATACGTTACTGGTAGGAGAGGGATTTACATTTGACATTTTAGACATTTAGCTGACGCTCTTATCCAGAGCCAGGATTGAAAACATGAAACCATACACTAGAACGACTCTCCGTGCCTCAGGATGAGACAAAGGTATGGTGGTGTGGTGTGGTACTGGACAGGGGAAACGTACCTAGTTCAGGCTCAGCATTGAGGTTGGTCGTGACGAAGTTGGACGGGAAGAGACCTACTCCTCTGTGGTTCTCTCCTTTCCACCAGTTTGGGTCACTGTGGCATCAACATGGTTTAATCAGTTCAAACATTCTTGTAAGTAAACCATTCCCATTGTAAATGAAATGAATGCATGCACTGCAAAACAACAGAGTGGACACTAGATATATGACTGAAGATATATGCATATACAGTAGGCCATCATATCGGTCATCACAGCAGGGGGTCAGAGCCAGGTTTCCATAGCATGTCGTTAGCTACCTGTCGTCCAGGACGAGAATGAGCTCCCCGGTCTTGAAGGTGAGCTCGTTGTCCTCGGCCGCCTCAAAGTCGTAGAGCGCCCGCACCTTCCGGGAGTCCCTGCTACTGCCGCCCCCGTTAGTGTTGAAGGGGGGGTCGGCGGTCACGGTGAGGGGTCGTGTCTCCGCACACTGCTTCTGCTCCTGCAGGGACAGCTCGATGGCTGCAGATGGGAGGAGGACAGAGGCAGTGGAACACAATGGAAATACACTGTTCTACACTTTTTTGTGTGTGTCATTCTCAATGATTTTAATGTGTCTAATAAATGTATTAATTCATTCTTCAACATGCACAGTTCATAATGTAATATTATGTGGTATTCTAGAATCTGTTGGATATTATCTGTACCTTTGGCCAGGTCGTCATTGTCAGATGGTTTACTAACAGCAGGAGTGGTGCCCTTTAGGCTGGACCCCTGTTGATAAGAGGCGGTTGGTTAGAGAGAGACAGCCTTCCAGAGCAGAGGGGATTTGGATTAGCTGTGACTGTGATGCCACCTGTAGGGATTCATAGGTACTACAGGCTTTACAGGCAGTCTTTTGGTAGTAAAGAGAGTGCGATGCGAATAAAGGCGTCAGCATGCTTCGGTTCGGCTGGCGCCTAGCCAAACTCGGCTAAGCGAACGGGACGAGTGGCTCGCATACTCCCTTAAAAGACCTTTGCTTGAAAAACAAGAAAAAAGCCGCAATAGTACTGTTTGTCCATCTTGAGAAGCAGTAGCGTCAGAATTAATCTAATTTTTGTCAAGGAGATTTTTTGTCAAGGAGATCTTAAGTCACGCAATTTTACATCTAACTAAGGTGTTTGCTGCAGTATTTCTCAAGTGAAAAGAAATGTGGGTGAAAACAATTAGTCTCTCGTTGAATGACAAATACTTCATTGAAGAATCCCTACTGTTGACCAATCACCGACGAAGGGGCGTAGACTTCTGCTTGCCTCAAGAAAAATGGTGTGCACGAACAGCCGATAAAACACTTGCCGAAGACCAAAACAAACAAAAATGTCGTCATAATATATGCACACACTGTTCTGAACTGTTTCGTATGGGAAGCATGTGGATTCCTTAAGAGTAAAGGAGCTCCTAAAATTAAATAGGACAATGAATGCCATAAAAATGCAATCGCTTCATATGCAAACAAATATAGCCTAACATCTGGAAAATAGTGACATTGACTACAGTATGAAGAATAAATTGTTGTCTGTGAGAGGGGTTGGGCAAAGTCCAATTTCAGTAGCAAATACTTCACAGTGTAATTTATTAAAAGGCCCAATCAAGCAGCTTTATATCAATAACAAATCATTTCTGTGTAACAATTAAGTACTTTACTTTAATAGATTTTATCAAAAAACTAGGCTATTTAGCTTGGACTGTCGGAGTGATCTGAGTGGGGAGGGGGAAATTGAAAACTAGCTGTTATTGGCAGAGAGGTTTGGAACTCTTTGTGATTGGCCTATTAACAAATTTACATCATGGTAATGTCACCATGGAAAGCCGAAACTCCCGCCCATGCAAACCTGCTGATTGGAAGGTCTTGTGTAGATTGTATTTTCAACCAGCAACTATCAGGAAATAACACTGATCAAATGTTTTCACAGTTTTAGTTTCATCAGCTGTTGTACAATATCATACAAAACAGGAAAAACTGAATTTTGACTGCACTGGGCCTTTAAGATTGAATAGGACACTCAGCCTACCATTTCAACCAAATTAATAAAGTACCAGACTGTCCCTCACATACAATCACAAAAGGAATTCTAATCCCCTTATAGGGAGAACTTAGATATTACATGAAGTATGTTAGAGGAAATTCCATTCGGAGGTCATGCCTTAAAAAATACAGAGACAAGCTCCATCCTCCTCTGTATTGGCAACACATGGGAGAGCAGCACACTGAGGACACGGACAGACCGCACTGCACTGGGGCCAGTGAAAGTACACACACAGAGCTTATTTGCTTACAGTGGACCACAGGTTGAAGTCATGAGGAGAGCTTTGTGTTGGAGTTAGCCGATAACAGTTGTCTTGTGTTTCGTAGGCGAGTCTGGCGACAGCTACAATAAGACAGGGCTCTACAATGCTACATTTTTGGTCGCATATGCTCCTAAATATTTTGCTGTGCTACCTGGAATTTATATTTGGGAGCACCAGTGCCCCTAGAAAAAAAGTACACCAAATAAAATAAATAGTTTCTTCAGGAGATGAACTCCAAAAGTAGCTAGGATTCATATAGGCCTAGATCTCAATCTTACAAATAAAATGTTCTGGTGCTCCTTAACCCTGTATTTTGCAATTGCTGGCAATTCTTATATAATTTTTTTTTTTAAATATTATTCATTTGTTCTCCTGAATTTTTTTATGTGCTCCAACATAAAAAATATATATATATCAGCGTAGAGCCCTGTAAGATGGTAGAGTACTGATATAGTACATTTAAAAAATATTTGTGGGGGCCTCCCGAGTGGCGCAGTGGTCTAAGGCACTGCCTCCCCCGTAGGGGAGTTGCATCGATGGGACAAGACTGTAACTACCAATTGGATATTACAAAATTGGGGAGAAAAAGGGCTCAAATTTAATTTAAAAAAAGACAAAAATGCGGTTCAAATGGCTCTATTTTCCAGGTGAGGTGCATAGGCCCTCAAAGAACAAAGCAAAATCCAGACCATCTTGCACCAAAATTGTCAATTGAAACAAATAAAAACCAAACTCTTTTAGGCAGGGGGGTAACAGAGTTAGTAGTGAGGGGAGACTGCCCAGCCTATACAATGATAGAGGCAACACTGGATTAGGGTGATAAATGTTAGGCTGTTGACTACTTTACCTGTGACCCAGAGGATGGAAAGACAACCCCTTCCTCTCTCAGAGACTTGATGGTGGCACTGATCAGACTGAGCTGTGGATCTTTCTGGAACCCATCACACCACTCCACCATCATCCCCTTCATCTTGTCACACACCTTGGGGTGGGCCTGCAGGGGGGATAATAGTAATTATTATTAGGCTACTTATTTGATAGAGGTAGATACAAATAAAACATTGACATAAAGAGCCAGCTGAATGATAATAATGGTGCCATAGGGGATGGCTGCCATTTGATGGGCTCCTAACCAACTGTTCTATTTTGTTTGTTTTTTCGCATTGTTTATAACTTATTTTGTACAAAATGTTGCTGTTACCGTCTCTTATGACCGAAAAGAGCTTCTGGACATCAGAACAGTGATTACGCACCCCGAACTGGACAAAGACTATTTCTTTAATGAGTCCGATGCAAAGGATATACTGCTTTCCTGAGACCAGGCCCAAATCCCCGTCATTCGCATTAAGAAAAAACAGAGATACAGTGGGTGGAGGTCGGGGTGCCTTGTGAGAATTTGTCGGCGAGTGGGTAAACCGCCACTACCATCGGTCCTATTGGCCAACGTGCAATCACTGGAGAATAAACTGGATGATCTACGATCAAGACTATCCTACCAACGGGACATTAAAAACTGTAATATCTTATGTTTCACCGAGTCATGGCTGAACAACGACACGGATAATATAGAGCTGGTTGGGTTTTCCGTGCATCGGCAGGACAGAGCAGCTACGTCTGGTAAGACGAGGGACAGGGGTGTGTGTCTATTTGTCAATAACAGCTGATGCGCGATGTCTAATTTTAAAGAAGTCTCGACGTATTGCTTGCCTGAGGTAGAGTACCTCATGATAAGCTGTAGACCACACTATTTACCAAGAGAGTTCTCATCTATATTATTCGTAGCCGTCTACTTACCACCACAAACCAATGCTGGCACGAAGACCGCACTCAACGCGCTGTATAAGGCCATAAGCAAACAAAAAATTGCTCATCCAGAAGCGGCGCTCCTAGTGGCCGGGGACTTTAATGCAGGAAAACTTAAATCCGTTTAACCTCATTTCTACCAGCATGTCATATGTGCAACCAGAGGGGGAAAAAACCCTAGACCACCTTTACTTCACACACAAAGACGCATACAAAGCTCTCTCTCACCCTCCATTTGGCAAATCTGACCATAATTCTATCCTCCTGCTTACAAGCAAAAACTAAAGCAGGAAGTACCAGTGACTCGCTCAATACAGAAGTGGTCAGATGACGCAGATGCTACGCTACAGGACTGTTTTGCTAGCACAGACTGGAATATGTTCTGTGATTCATCCAATGGCATTGAGGAGTACACCACATCAGTCACTGGCTTCATCAATAAGTGCATTGACGACGTCGTCCTCCCCACAGTGACAGTACATACATATCCCAACCAGAAGCCATGGATTACAGGCAACATCCGCACCGAGCTAAAAGCTAGAGCTGCCGCTTTCAAGGTACTCAGAGCATGCGCGGACCAACAGGCAAGTGTCTTCACTGATATTTTCAACCTCACCCTGACCGAGTCTGTAATACCTACATGTTTCAAGTAGACCACCATAGCCCCTGTGCCCAAGAAAGCGAAGGCAACCTGCCTAAATGACTACCGCCCCGTAGCGCTCATGTCGGTAGCCATGAAGTGCTTTGAAAGGCTGGTCATGACTCACATCAACACCATCATCCCGGAAACCCTAGACCCCCTCCAATTCGCATACTGCCCCAACAGATCCACAGATGACGCAATCTCAGTTGATTGTTATGCTTGCTCACATGTGTAAGTCTTAACATCATCAATTCAGCACAAATATTGCAACAGAAAAACTTGAGACAGCTTCCGTACCCTGCTCAACACAGTTCGGACGTCAGTGGCAAACTCCCGCGAGCAGATTTCTAAGTGAAATATTCTTCCACTGTTATTGACACAGGCAGCCAGCAACTGAAACAGGGAGAAAAGCCAGGTTAGTAC
This sequence comes from Coregonus clupeaformis, assembly GCF_020615455.1. Classification (NCBI taxonomy): domain Eukaryota; kingdom Metazoa; phylum Chordata; class Actinopteri; order Salmoniformes; family Salmonidae; genus Coregonus; species Coregonus clupeaformis. The sequence goes on along the minus strand of NC_059231.1, from coordinate 18,434,711 downwards.
AGTAGTCAGTATGGATGATTTATGTTGAGGTTTCACATTACATCAAGAGATGTAGCCTAACGCTTTTATTCACTTCCACAGTTCCACATTTAATAACAGAAAAATGTATTAACATTAATAAAATGTGACACCGGTGAAATTATGCATGATTTTATGACAGAGGGAGCTAAAGTTGACTGAGTGAGGAAGGAGAGAGAGAGAAATCTAAAAATAGAACAGCCATGTGACTATCTACCCTAATGGTGAGTCATAGAGAGAAGGATCACATGGTCTGAGGCATAGCATCATCACTCTATCACAACACTGAGCAGCAGAGAGAACAGAACAAAGCAGTAAAAACTTCCTCAAGGCCATGGATCATCACACTCTGGTTGACTGGCTGCCCAGAGCGGGAGAGTTACAAGCTCAGAGCTCTATAACTGCCAAGAGCAGCAGGAGATGGACCACTCCTCCCAAATACTTTATTACATCAGACTTGAGATTGTCATTGAGGCTTATGGCAACAGTCAGATAGTTTTTGATCCACTGTCTGAACCAGGAAATTCACACTCAGACTTTATACAAGCAAACTGTTCAAACTCTGCTATCCAATCCTATAGCAGGATGCATTACTCATTAACTGTGTCTATGATCGCAGTCACTCAACAAGCTCCAGGGCCTGACACCATGCAGAGTAAAACACCTAACCTTACAATAACCCCACATCTTTTCCAGACCATTTCTCTATTGACATTGGCTTTATTAATAAACCTGTTATACAGTTAGGCAGTAGGTTTACCAACGGCCTACCAAATGATATGCAGCTTTTGCTCCAGGTGTCTTGAACAACACAATAAATAATAAAGTAAGTTATCAGAACTCACGGTGAGGGCCTGCATGGCGACGTGTGGGACCTTGTGGTTGACTCGCTTCATCACAGACCTCAGGCAGTCCTTGGCTCTGGGAGAAGAATGGCAGGTAGAGACGTGGTTATTATGGAACAAGTAGAAGGTTATTCCTACATGAGTTTTCCAAAAGTATACCATCTTCAATATACAGTTACAGTGCCTTCAGAAAGTATTCATACCCCTTTACTTATTCCACATTTTGATGTGTTACAGCCTGAATTCAAAATTGATTAAATAGATTATTTTTTTACCCATCAACACACAATACCAAAGTGAAAATAAGTTTAGACATTTTTGCTAATACAGCCAAAGCAACACTGGAATGGATTCAGAACAAGAATGCGAAAGTCCTTGAGTGGCCCAGCCAAAGCCCAGACTTGAATCCCATTAGGGCTCCCGAGTGGCGCAGCGGTCTAAGGCACTAAATCTCAGTGCTTGAGGCGTCACTACAGACCCCCTGGTTCGATTCCAGGCTGTATCACAACCGGCCGTGATTGGGAGTCCCGTAGGGCAGTGCACAATTGACCCAGCGTCGTCCGGGTTTTGCCGGTGTAGGCCGTTATTGTAAATAAGAATTTGTACTCCATCTAACTTAACAGAGTTTAAGAAAACCTGCAAGGAAATCCCCAAAATCAGATGTGCAAAGCTGATACAGACGACTCAAATCTGTAATCGTTGGAAAAGGTGTTTCTATAAAGTATTGACTCAGGGGTGTGAATACTTATGTAAATGATATCTATTTAATTTTCAATAAATGTGCAAAAATGTCTAAAAACATGTTTTCACTTTGTCATTATGGTGTATTGTGTGTGTAGATGGGTAAAACATTAATATTTAATCAATTTTGAATTCAGGCTGTAACAACAAAATGTTGAATAAGTCAAGGGGTATGAATACTTTCTGAAGGCACTGTATTTACATTTAGTAGATGCTCTTATCCAGAGCGAATTCCAGTAGTGAGTGCATACATTGTTGTACTTTTTCGTACAGTTATGAATTGCATTTTGAGTTATTGCTATTCAATGCCATTGCTATAAAAAAATATATATCATAACCCATAACCTCCAAACTTGAGTCCTGGAGTTAGGTTAGAGAAGTGGCATTAAAACTTGTTCAGCGGGGACCCCATTTTTTCTGGCAGAATTTCTGGGGACCCCATTTTCCCCCACAATAATTTCTAATGAACCCACCCCACCAATAATGACAACCTTAAAATAGGTACATTTCAATCTGTACATCAACAAATAACCTTCAATTCATTCAATGTTCATCTCATATCAAGATTAAACTAAAACAAATGTAGTCAATAAAATTGTATTTTCAAATTATCTTTCTCAAAAAAGTTTGTATATTGTCCCATACAATTATCTGTACTCTTCATTTTTGGTTAAAAAAAACCCACCTTATTTTAGAATAAAAAAAATTGCCAACCCCACTGCAGTTCCTCCAGTAGGGTCACGACCCCGACTTTGAATACCACTGGGTTCGAGTCTATTGCCTAGCTGCACATAATCACAAATAGGCTACTTGGAAATAAGCTAATTATTTTCTGCAGGAAATGCCCCTAGTGCTCTGGTTCATGTAAATCAGGGGTGTCAAACTCATTTCATGGTGGGCCTAGTGTCTGCAGGTTTTTGGTTTTTCTTTTTAATTAAGGCCTAGACAACCAGGTGAGGGGAGTTCTTTACTAATCAGTGACCTTAATTCATCAATCAAGTACAAGGGAGGAGCGAAAACCAGCAGACACTCGGCCCTCAGTGGAATGAGTTTGACAAGTGATGTAAACAATGCTGATATTTTAGAAATAGGAAGTCGCATTTCAGCTTACCCATTGGGTGTCTGTCCAACTCTGTCACAGATATCCATAATCAGGGCCCAGTCCTCCACTGTATTGGTTTCATTGGTGGCTTTCTCTGAAAATGTGGTACACCGGGATACATGTGGTTAGTTGGGAAAATACAATCTGTGGTTGGCATGTACTGTGTTGGGCCAACATTACCTCTCTATTATACTTCTAGTTCACCACGATATTTTTTACAGGATTGACAGTTAATACATAATTCTGGAAGTTGTATGACTAGACTAGGAATAAAGTTAATTATTCCTTATCTGATTTGTGATACAAGATGGTGCCGACAGACACAGTCGCCATGTTTCTAGCGCTTAGCCAACTTTGCAGTATTTTTTATTTGCTCAGAACATTTATTGTATTATTACTTATAGACGACAATCAAAAGCCGGACCAGGCTTTATTTTTATTTGTTTACTTTTGGGATTATGTGATTGGTAGGTATTATTTATTACTGCACATTTTTGTTGGAACTAGAAACACAAGCATTCCGCTGCACCTGCAAATCTGTGTACGTGACCAATACACAGATTTTATTTGTGATGATAAAGCCATTACACATGGCTAACTATATATTTTTGTACAGAGTGAAATTCATATTGCTGTAGCTACAAGGACACTATGAGATATACGAGAGCTTCTGTTCCAAAGATGATGGCTAAACTGCTCATACTAGAGAGGGTTAAGCTTGCTAGCTACAGTGCAATCAGAAAGTATTCAGACCCCTTGACCTTTTCCACATTGTTTTACGTTACAGCCTTATTCTAAAATTGATAAAATAGTTTTTTTTCCCCCTCATCAATCTACACACAGTACCCCATAATGACAAAGCAAAAACAAGTTTTGAGTTGAGGTTTTTTTATACAAATTTGTAAAAACCAAAACACAAAAAACCCTGAAATATCACATTTACATAACTATTCAGACAATTTACTCAGTACTTTGTTGAAGCACCTTTGTCAGCGATTACAGCCTTGTGTCTTCTTGGATATGACGCTACAAGCTTGGCACACCTGTATTTGGGGAGTTTCTCTCATTCTTCTCTGCAGATGCTCTCAAGCTCTGTCAGGTTGGATGGGGAGCGTCGCTGCACAGCTATTTTCAGGTCTTTCCAGATATGTTAGATCGGGTTCAAGTCCGGGCTCTGGCTCGGCCACTCAAGGACATTCAGGGACTTGCCCCGAAGCCACTCCTGCGTTGTCTTGACTGTGTGCGCTTAGGGTCGTTGTCCTGTTGAAGGTGAACCTTTACCCCAGTCTGAGGTCCTGAGCGCTGTGGAGCAGGTTTTCATCAAGGATCTCTCTGTACTTTGCTCCATTAATCTTTCCCTCGATCTGACTTGTCTCCGAGTCCCTGCCGCTGAAATCATCCCCACAGCATGATGCTGCTACCACCATGCTTCACCATAGGGATGGTGCCAGGTTTACTCCAGACGTGACACTTGGCATTCAGGCCAAAGAGTTAAATCTTGGTTTCATCAGACCAGAGAAATTCCAAGTGGGCTGTCATGTGCCTTATACTGAGGAGTGGCTTCCGTCTGGCCACTCTACCTTAAAAGGCCCAATTGATAGAGCGCTGCACAGATGGTTGTCCTTCTGGAAGGTTCTCCCATCTCCACAGAGGAACTCTGTCAGAGTGACCATTGGGTTCTTGGTCACCTCCCAGACCAAGGCCCTTCTCCCCCGATTGCTCAGTTTGGCCAGGTGGCCAGCTCTAAGAAGGGTCTTGGTGGTTCCAAACTTCTTCCATTTAAGAATGATGAGGGCACTGTGTTCTTGGGGACCTTCAATGCTGCAGAAAAGTGTTGCTACCCTTCTCCAGATCTGTGCCTCGACACAATCCTGTCTCTGAGCTCTATGGCCAATTCCTTCGACCTCATGGCTTGGTTTTTGCTCTGACATGCACTGTCAACTGTGGGACCTTATATAGACAGATTTCTAAAAACCTATTTTCGCTTTGTCAAACCTATTTTCGCTTTGTCATTATGGGGTATTGACTGTAGATTGATGAGGATAACATTTTTTTACATCCATTTTAGAATAAGGCTGTAACGTAACAAAATGTGGAATATTTTCCGAATGTATACAAGATACTAACGTTACTTCCCTTTCAGTAAACCTAAAACTAATCCAACTCACGAATTAATCTAGCTAATTTAACTAACTAGCTAGATAATGTTGTTCTTGTTGAATGCGTGATATTGTTGCAGTTTAGGCAGTCTTGTTATTGAAAATTGTTGATTACGATAAAGTGATGACACAACAACTAGCGTAGCTATTAGTAGTTAGCTAACGGTAGTCGCTCGCTAACATAGCTAGCACATAGTCTGACCGATGACTGTCTGCTACATTTGACCAAACCGCATAACTAGCTAGCTATGTGGATAATCTCACATTTGATCAGAATTTCAAGGTAACTAGCTACAGAAGTGTAGCCTGGCTAACGTTAGCTAGCTAGTTGTTGTTAGCTCGCGGGCTAGTGGTTCCGCTAAATACGAAGCTACCGTAGTTACGCTAGGTTACTCCGAACCAAAATGCCAAATGAAGCGCTCAACTTACCAACATCTTGGTCGAATGGATTCTGCGCAAATAAAGGCATGTCTACTTCGTTAAATAAACCGACGTTGTTGAGAAAGAAAATGTAGCTAGAATATTTATTTCAAGAACATACAAAAAATCCCTTGCTCATCCATCAAACCCTGTACACTTTCAACAGTTGCTCTTCCGTACACTTGGGTGGCTGCGAAAATGCCTGAACACATTTGTGAGCATTACATGGAAAATAAATAGAACTTATAATCATATCAACACTTATTGATTCATATATATTTGAAGATAATTAATGAACGTACATTTAACATTGCTGTATTTCTGCATTCAAATGTATCATGTACAGGCAGATAAAAAGACACCTCTTATGACCCAAATACACAATCCTGGCGTACACTGCCACCCCTAGGGAGGAAGAAGTACGTACGAGAATATTCCATTGTTAATTTTCTTTTATTATAAGGCTTATAATAAAAATCGAATGGTTCGAAAAGCATGACGTATATTGCCACTCACAAATGGTCATGTAGCAACAGCAGTAAATCTGTCTAAATGGCCATACCGATATTCATAATTTGTTGTAATTAGAAATATAGGCTATGCACACGATATTTTGTTTGTTTGCATCAAAAATAAGCACTAAACTAAAGTAAACTGTTCACGGTGATGTCAGACGCTTCCGAAACAGTCCCGTAAAATACCCCGCAGGCCCAGCCTTTCATTTCCTGATTTGGTGAACCGATTGCAATTTCCTCAGCATCGGGATTACCGTTCAACTAGCAGTAGGATATTATCACAGATAGTTATACAAATATTTGATATTATGCTGGCAAAGACATGCTACATTTTGCGAATATTTATACTTTTTTGGAACTCTAGTACAGTACAACTGTTTTCACAGCATTGCAACCACATTTGGAAAAATAAATGGATAATTTAACGTATTTTATTTTTTATAATGTATTACTTATACCAGCATTTATTTCGAAAGTTTACACAAAATACTGGTATGTTGAAAGCTATTGTGTAGGCTATATTTAAAGAAATACACTTTTAATCAAATACAAATATGGAATTACTCAATATAGTCTGCAAAATTTAACTGGGTCTCTTGTGCTGGACCATGGGCGAAGGTAGATGCCCATGTGCACAGCCCAGTGTGTCCTGTGCTGATGCCACACACGTACTGTGCGGAAGTAGGCATCCAGCCAGGACGGGTTGTGCCAGCTCTCTGCTCCAGACCTTCAGTCCGCCTCCACAGTCCGGCCCGGCCCGTTCCTGCTCCCCGCACCAAGCCAGTGGTGCGTGTTCCCAGTCCGGCCCGGCCCGTTCCTTCTCCTCGCACTAGGCCAGTGGTGCGTGTTCCCAGTCCGGCCCGGCCCGTTCCTGCTCCTCGCACCAGGCCAGTGGTGCGTGTTCCCAGTCCGGCCCGGCCCGTTCCTGCTCCTCGCACTAGGCCAGTGGTGCGTGTTCCCAGTCCGGCCCAGCCTGTTCCTGCTCCTTTGCACCAAGGCAGTGGTGCGTGTCCCCAGTCCGGCCCGGCCTGTCCCTGCTCCTCGCACCAAGCCTGTGGTGCGTGTGTCCAGTCCGGCACGGCCTGTTCCTGCTCCTCGTACCAGACCAGTGGTGCGTGTGTCCAGTCCGGCACAGCCCGTGCCCGTTCCACCGGTGCCTGATCCAGCTCCGGTCAGCTGCTCCACTCCGGAGCCAGAGCAGTCCGCTCCACCGGTGACCGGTCCAGCTCTGGTCAGCGGCTCCAGTCCAGACCCAGACGTCAGCCCCTCTCCAGGTTCGGGGTCTCCCACACCAGGGTCCAGACAGGGCTTGGAGTATCGTGGGAGGAAGGAGAGGGGAAGCAGCGTGCTGAGGTCCAGACCAGACCAGGGGCGCAATAGGGAGGCGGAGAGTATGTGGTCGTCACGCCCGGAGCCGGATCCGCCTCCGAGGCGGAATTCCCACCCGGCCCCTACCCTGTTATGTAAAGGTTGTGCGGTCGGAGTCCGCACCTTTGGGGGGGGGGACTCTTATATGTTGAGTCAGGGTGTGAATATTCTATGTTGTGTTTTCTGTCTAGGTGTTGTAGATCTATGTTTGGCCGGGTGTGATTCCCAATCAGAGACAGCTGTCGCTCATTGTCTCTGATTGGGGATCATACTTAGGCAGCCTGTTGGCATGCGTTAGTTGTGGGATCTTGTTCCGTGTGTAGGCTTGTTTTGTGTTCAGCCTTAGGACTTCACGTTTCGTTTGGTTTGTTGTTTTGTTGTATGTTTATCGGTGAAATAAACATGTACGCATTTCACGCTGCGCCTTGGTCTGACCCGTCCTTCAACGAACTTGACAGTAACACACTACGCCGTGAAGGACTGAAATCCTGCAGCGCCCGCAAGGTCTCCCTGCTCAAGAAAGCACATATACAGGGCCGTCTGAAGTTTGCCAATGAACATCTGAATGATTCAGAGGAGAACTGGGTGAAAGTGTTGTGGTCAGATGAGACCAAAATCGAGCTCTTTTGCATCAACTCAACTCGCCGTATTTAGAGGAGGAGGAATGCTGCCTATGACCCCAAGAACACCATCCCCACCGCCAAACATGGAGGTGGAAACATTATGCTTTGGAGGTGTTTTTCTGATAAGGGGACAGGACAACCACCGCATCAAAGGGACGATGGACGGGGCCATGTACCGTCAAATCTTGAGTGAGAACCTTCTTCCCTCAGCCAGGGCATTGAAAATGGGTCGTGGATGGGTATTCCAGCATGACAAACACACGGCCAAGGCAACAAAGGAGTGGCTCAAGAAGAAGCACATTGAGGTCCTGGAGTGGCCTAGCCAGTCTCCAGACCTTAATCCCATTGAAAATCTGTGGAGGGAGCTGAAGGTTCGAGTTGCCAAACGTCAGCCTCGAAACCTTAATGACTTGGAGAAGATCTGCAAAGAGGAGTGGAACAAAATCCCTCCTGAGATGTGTGCAAACCTGGTGACCAACTACAAGAAACGTCTGACTTCTGTGATTGCCAAAAAGGGTTTTGCCACCAAGTACTAAGTCATGTTTTGCAGAGGGGTCAAATACTTATTTCCCTCATTAAAATGCATATCAATTTATAACATTTTTGACATGCATTTTTCTGGATTTTGTTGTTGTTATTCTGTCTCTCACTGTTCAAATAAACCTACCATTAAAATGATAGAATGATCATGTCTTTGTCAGTGGCAAACTTACAAAATCAGCAGGGGATCAAATACTTTTTTCCCTCACTGTACCTACATCCAAAAGAAAAGAGAAAACATTTGTAGAGCACAAATATGTTCTGCCCATTGTCGCCTCTTTCTACAACATAGACGCACAATACAAAGGACTGGGATCAGTCGAGGAGCTAGCCATCGTTCTCACATACAATAGCTTAGCTAGCTAGTAACCACATGTTGAATTCAGAATGTTAATATCATCCTAAAAAGTACAATTACAATTGCATCTTAACAATACCAACCACTTATGAGTAAACTCTAAATATACAACATTCTTCATGAACAAAACACTGTGTGTATGACTTTGTGCTTAAAGGAATCAAACTTTTCTGAAGACGACAGAAAAACCGTGCCTACCTGTCATAGTGCATCAAAATTATTTGAGCACGAGCACACAGGGCAGAACGTAAGTACACACTCCCCTATTCCCAGGATGCAGGCATGCATAATAACAAATCAACATGCTATATTAATATATAAACCTGGTGAAATTCACAAAGTACTTTAACAGCTGTTACATTCACCCCTCCCCTCCTGAATTTCACCAACCTTGTTAAACTAAACAAAGTAATCTACCAAGCTCAAGGCATAATTCTGAATTCAGCTCAAAGCTACCCATAGCATTCAGGGCAAGTGAAAGTTGGTCAGGCCTTCAACTGCCCCTAGATGCATAGTGCCTCTTACACTATATATCCCTTCTTAGCTGTAAAAAAAACGGTCATTCTGTACTATATCTCTGTACTATGTTAAACTTGCACCTTCTGGGGGATTGACTCAATTAGTCTCTTGACTGGTTTAACTACCCTCCCCGCCCTGTGCGACCCGCCACTGGGCTAGGGGCCATGGTGACTAACAGTGGTTCTGGCCTTAGATAATTTATCAGAGGAGGGTTTGAAGGAATCAGCTCCAGGATCTCAGAGGTGCTTCCCAGGTCATTTTCCTCAGGCATTCAAGGTTCTTCTGGTTCTGTCTTTTCATCCGATGTTCCGAGCTCAGAGTGCGTGGCCTCTCCTGCATCTACATTGATCGAAGGTCCTGCAGCATCACTGTCATTGAAGTACTCTGAATCATCCATTTCAAATGGCAGGAAGTTCACCTGCAGTAGTAGATTTCTGTCAACCACCTTCTCTCTGCCATCACGGTCTTGGATTCTGTACGTGTGAGTTTGTGGATTGACTGAAGTCACTGTGAAAATCTCGGAATTTCACTTGTCAGCCAACTTGCGGTGGCCCCTTTCACCCTTGTTGGCGATGAGGACACGATCCCCCATGAACAAACTGATGCCTTTAACCCGCTTGTCGTACTCCTAACCTTGTCGTCTCTGTTGCTTGTCAGTGTGCCTTTGGGCAACACTCATAGCTTCCTTCAGCCCAGTGATCAGAGTCTCGACATACTTGTTGCAATCCACAACACTGGAGTCGTCCAAGACATTGTGGAACATCACATCCACTGGTAGCCGAGGGACCCTACCAAACATGAGAAAGAATGGAGCATAGCCCGCAGTCTCATGAACAGTGGCATTGTAGGCGAATGTCAATGACTGGATTTGTTCAGGCCAATGTTCTTTGGTTTTCAGGGGTAGACTCCTGAGCATGCTGCCTAATGTCCTGTTGAAGCGTTCCGTCTCTCCATTCCCCATTGGGTGATATGCCGTGGTTCTTGACTTTTGGACACCGGAGATCTTAAGCAGTTCTGCTATTAAGTCGCTCTCGAAATTCGCGCCCTGATCAGTATGGATCCTTGCAGCAAATCCATAGACACAGAAGACATGATCCCACAGTTTACGAGCTACTTGCTTGGCTGTCTGGTTTCTGCATGGCCATGCATGGGCAAGTTTAGTGAAGTGGTCAGTCACCACCAGAACGTCAACTGAGTTCTTCTTAATGTCTTCTGCTGTCCAAAAATTACTCAGGATCTTGCTCGCGAATGCTATGGGCCTTGCTTTATCTTTACCTTCAGGCACTTGACAAAGCACAGCCCAGAGACCATCTAAAGAAGCGTCAGTGAAGAGAATGAACAGCCTCTCAAAATCAGGGTGAGCCAGCACGACACAATTCAGAAGAGCATCCTTCAGCTTCTGGAATGCAACGACACACTCCTCAGTCCAATCCGATAGTGTCAGCTTCCGGAAAATCCCACTGTTGCCCTTCTTCCTCCCATCTCTTCCTCTTCTCTTTTGACCCCCAGTGAGTGCAAACAAAGGCTTGGCTATGGCGGAACAGTCAGGAATGAAGTGTTGGTAATATAATACCATACCCAAGAAGGATTTCAGCCTCCGGGAGTGCATTCGTCTGCCTCCATCAGCTGAGCTTGGCTCATCTTGGCAATGGGCTCCACCTTCTAAATAATAATAATAATATGCCATTTAGCAGACGCTTTTATCCAAAGCGACTTACAGTCATGCGTGCATACATTTTTTTTGTGTATGGGTGGTCCCGGGGATCGAACCCACTACCTTGGCGTTACAAGCGCCGTGCTCTACCAGCTGAGCTACAGAGGACCACCTTCTCACCGTCCACTGACACACCGTCCTCTTTAATGATATGTCCGAGGAATTTCATTGTTCTTCGTAGGAAGTGGCATTTCTTGGGTGCTAGTTTGAGATTGTTGGCACTCAGATGGCTATACACAACTTCAGGTCGCTGCAGAGCCAGTTCCTCGGTGGGTGCAAAGACCAACAAGTAATCTAGGTAACAAAGGAGATTTGAGAAATGTAGGTTCCCCAAATATATTTAACATCATTCTCATGAAAGAGGCCGGGCTGTTACACAGACCTTGTGGCATGCGATTGTACTCATAAAGTCCCATCAGTGTGGTGAAGGCTGTGTACTTCTTATCCTCTTCATGAACTGGAATGTTATAAAATCCTGAGGTCAAATCCATGGTGATGAAAAATGCTCTGCCACCAAGGGCTGCGAGGCAATCTGCTTGATGAGGAAGGGGATGAGTGTCCTTCACCAATCGTGCATTCATCCACCTGAAGTCAGTGCATAACCTCCGACTCCCATCTTTCTTCCATACCATGAATAAAGGGGAGGCATACTCACTAACTGACTTGCGTATAAGGCCTACTTCCTCCATATCTGTTAATGCCATCCTCAGCTTCAGGTAAGGGCAGGCGAAACCCTTCTGTATGGTAGGCGGAAGGGTCTGTCATCAACCAGGTGGATAGAGTGAACATAACCCCTGGCTTCTCCGCAGTCCAGATTATGTCTTGAGAAGATGTCTTCATATTTTGTGATGGTATTCACAAGTTTCTCCTTCCACTGGTCAGTCACTTGGCATTCATCAATGTCGATGTCTCCTAATCCTAGATCAGACAGTCTTTGTTTCAGGTTGTGGCAGCCATTGTCATCCTGCTTCTGTTCCATTGGGGTTTTCCTCAACTCTTGAAGGCCCTGAAAAATTGTTGCATCCTCAACAGCCAAGCATGTAGACACATCGGCCAGCTTCATGTTACGTCTTAGAGTGAGATGTTTATCTCCCAGCCATCTCCCCACATGGGTGTAATAACTCTACCCACAAGTATGTTTCTGGGCATGACCTTTGACCTGGTAGGCTCGACTATTACAGTGCTGCCTAGAGACAATGCCACATTTTTAGGAAGTTTACCCCAAACGAAGTGTTCAGTCTTGGGAAAAAGAGTCACAGCTTGAGTGAGCTTCACGGTCCCAATCTTGCCATCAACTTGCTGTCCCTTCCATCTTGTGACACTTGTCATCATCTGCAGAAACTGCTCACCCTCTGGTGAGTGAGTCTGGCCATCCACGTTGTTGACTAGCTTCCAGTATTTGTCACTGCCCTTCATCTCATGCAATAGATCCTTTAATGATATTCGATCCCAGGATAAGATCATCACGCTGTCCAGGAACAACTAGGGTGGGCACTTTAACATCAATCCCATAGATTTGCATCTCCAAGTCATAGAAACACTTTGGTGAGGCCTTCTTCCCCCCACAACCCACAACCCACTAACACTAACTCTTTAGGAGGCTGATATAGCTGAGGAAGGGCACCTGCTTCCAAAAGTCTCTGCTCAGTATGTTCACTCAATGTACAGGCCATAGACCCTGTGTCAAGCATGCCCTTAAGCTGGACTTTCCCATGTACAGACACAGAGGTGTAAAACAAATCTGAAAAAGCCTCAACCTCAACCTCTTGTGAACCTAACATAACAATTTTCTCTTCTTCTTTCGCATCAGAGCACAAAATCTTGTATGTTTTCTCGAGATCATCAGATTCTTTCTTGGGGGTAGACAGTTGAACACCCATATTTCCCCCTTCACCTGTGGGCGTGTCAGTTGAACGGTTGCTGCTGTGGTGGGTTTCTCTGCTGCTGTGTTGAGTGTCTCTCACCGCCGGGATTGGCATAGCGTTCCCCCTGTTTTGGACAATTTGACTTCCAATGATCTGGGGAAAAGCACCAGAAGCACAGGTTCTCATGTTTACAATGCATCACAGTGGAGTGATCTGTTGAGCCACAAACCCTGCATTCCCTACGACTGAAGGGCTGGGCGGGGAAAGATGGCCCCCTGGCCTGTGTCTGTGAAACCATAACAGGTGGTATGCTCTTCTCTAAGGTACGTTCAAGCAGGTGAATGAGCCTCTCGATACTTGCACTCTGCCCATCTTGTTTGGCGCTTGATGTGAGAGAAGTGTCACTGCACGCACCAGCATTGGCCCCGCCTTCAAACAGAGTTGTCTGGGGATGTACTGTTACTTGCTTTGAGGATACAGCGGTAGAATGACACATGGTGGCCTTTCTGCGGCATTCATGTTCATAGATTCTCTCCTGTACTTCCCTCGCAGTCCATTTCTCAGCAGACTTGTATTGGAATACTGCTGCCAGTTTGGGGTCATGGCAGTATATTTTACAAACATCATGACGACATCTCGAGTTGGAGCTGTCAATCTTCTTACCTTGTCACATCAGCGACATCTACGGCCTTGTTCAATCGAACCCAATACTCCATACAGCCTCTCCGGGTACAAGTTTAGTATTGTAAAAATCTGCTAAAGGCAATCATGAGTAGGCCAATTCGCTGAAATTCTGTTTCAGAATGTCAAATACAATCTCTGGCTTCTCTTTAGGATCAACAGTTGTCTCATTGTGTACATTTATCTTTACCATGTCTCTTGCTTTGCCAGATAATCGACTAATCATCTCATCCGATTGTTCCCCCAACAGGACATCCCTTCCTCCTCAAGTATATTCTCATCAACTCCTCCCATTCATGAATGGAGCATTTGTCTGTACCATCTTCTCTATATGTACGAGGTTCCTTCACATCTGATTGCATGATGAACTTCATTTTACTGAGGTCTACATATCCTGCTGACTCTGCGTGATGATCACTTATCTTCTCTGTACTTACTGGTGGCCCGTGAGTGCTGAACCTGCCACTCTGTATTTCCTCCCTAATGGAGCTCCCTATTTCCTGGGCTAGCTGAGTGACCAGCTCAGCTAAAACATCTACAGGGGCATTTTGATTAACACTAGATGAAGGGCTTTCGTCAGTATGTTTAGTGGAGCAAAACATGGGGGAACCTACTGCACCTACAGTGGCTTGCAAAAGTATTCAACACCCTTGGCATTTTTCCTATTTTGTTGCCTTACAACCTGGAATTAAAATGGATTTTTTTGTGGGGGTTGTATCATTTGATTTACACAACATGCCTACTACTTTGAAGATGCAAAATATTTTTTATTGTGAAACAGACAAAAAAAGAGACAACTTGAGTGTGCATAAATATTCACCAAACCCCCCCCCCTCCCCCAGATTCTCAATTGGATTGAGGTCTGGGCTTTGACTATGCCATTCCAAGACATTTAAATGTTTCCCCTTAAACCACTCAAGTGTTGCTTTAGCAGAATGCTTAGGGTCATTGTCCTGCTGGAAGGTTAACCTCCGTCCCAGTCTCAAATCTCTGGAAGAAAAACAGGTTTCCGTCAAGAATTTCCCTGTATTTAGTGCCATCCATCATTCCTTCAGTTCTGACCAGTTTCCCAGTCCCTGCCGATGAAAAACATCCCCACAGCATGATGCTGCCACCACCATGCTTTACTGTGGGGATGGTGTTCTCAGGGTGATGAGAGGGGTTGGGTTTGAGCCAGACAAAGTGTTTTCCTTGATGGCCAAAAAGCTCAATTTTAGTCTCATCTGAACAGAGTACCTTCTTCCATATGTTTGGGGAGTCTCCCACATGCCTTTTGGCGAACACCAAACGTGTTTGCTTATTTTTTTCTTTAAGCAATGGGTTTTTTCTGGCCACTCTTCCATAAAGCCTAGCTCTGTGGTGTGTACGGCTTAAAGTGGTCCTATGGACAGATACTTTAATCTCCACTGTGGAGCTTTGCAGCTCCTTCAGGGTTATCTTTGGTCTCTTTGTTGCCTCTCTGATTAATGCCCTCCTTGCGTGGTCTGTGAGTTTTGGTGTGCGGCCCTCTCTTGGCAGGTTTGTTGTGGTGCCATATTATTTCCATTTTTTAAATAATGGATTTAATGGTGCTCGGTGTGTCACGATCGTTATAAGAGGAAGCGGACCAAGGCGCAGCGTGGTAAGCGTACATACTTTATTACGTGTTGTACACAACTCACGAACAAAACAACAAACCAAACAATACGTGAAGTCCTAGGTTAACACCAAAACAAACCTTACGGAACAAGATCCCACAATAAACAGTGCCAAACAGGCTGCCTAAGTATGGTCCCCAATCAGAGACAACGAGCTACAGCTGTCTCTGATTGGGAACCACCCTGGCCAACATAGAAATACACGAACTAGAACACAAACCTAGAAAACTAAACAAAGGAAAATCCACACCCTGGCTCAACATTCAAGAGTCCCCAGAGCCAGGGCGTGACAGTACCCCCCCCCAAAGGTGCGGACTGCGACCGCGCCACACCAACACAAAAGGGTAGGAGCCGGGTGGGCATTCCGCCTCGGAGGCGGATCCGGCTCCGGGCGTGACCACCCCTCTATCTCTACCCCCCCGTAGCGCCCCTGGTCTGGACTGGCCCCGCTGGCCGGAGCTGGACTGGACACCGGTGGAGCGGATTGCTCTGGCTCCGGTGCGGAGCAGCTGACCGGTGCCGGACCAGGCACCGGTGGAACAGGCACGGACCGTGCCGGACTGACGACGCGCACTACTGGCTTGGTGCGGGGAGAAGGAACGGGCCGGACCGGGCTGACGACGCGCACCACTGGCTTGGTGCGGGGAGCAGGAACGGGCCGGACCGGGCTGACGACGCGCACCACTGGCTTGGTGCGGGGAGCAGGAACGGGCCGGACCGGGCTGACGACGCGCACCACTGGCTTGGTGCGGGAGCAGGAACGGGCCGGACCGGTTGACGACGCGCACCACTGGCTTGGTGCGGGAGCAGAACAGGCCGGACTGGGCTGACAACGCCGCACCACTGGCTTGGTGCAGGGAGCAGGAACAGGCCGGACCGGGCTGACAACGCACACCACTGGCTTGGTGCAGGGAGCAGGAACAGGCCGGACCAGGCTGACGACGCGCACCACAGGCTTGGTGCGGGGAGCAGGAACAGGCCGGACCGGGCTGGCGACGCGCACCACTGGCTTGGTGCGGGGAGCTGGAACGGGCCGGACCGGGCTGACGACGCGCACCATTGGCTTGGTGCGGGGAGCAGGAACAGGCCGGACCGGGCTGGCGACGTGCACCACAGGCTTAGTGCGGGGAGCAGGAACGGGCCTGACCGTACTGGGAACACACACCACTGGCCTTGTGCGGGAATCAGAAACGGGCCGGACCGGACTGGTGACACACACCACTTGCTTGGTGCGAGGAGCGGGACTGGGTTTCCTCATAAACCTCCGCTCCCTCTGCTGCCTACTCAGTTCCTCTCGCCGTGCCTCCACACTCTCCTTCTCCCTCGTGACCAGTGGCCCCCGTAACCTAGTGGCCTCCTCTGCTAACCGGCTGAACCGCTCTATCGCGGCCTCCTGCTGCCTCGTCGTCCACGGCGTGAGCCCCCCCTAAATTTTTTTTGGGCTTGTCTCTCCCCCGTTCTCATGGCCTCCATCCCTCTTGCCAGACTCTCACTCATCTCCTCCCAGGTCCATCCTCTCTCCTCGTCACGCTGCTTGATCCAGTCGAGGTGGGATCTTCTGTCACAATCGTTATAAGAGGAAGCGGACCAAGGCGCAGCGTGATAGGCGTACATACTTTATTACGTGTTGTACACAACTCACGAACAAAACAACAAACCAAACCAAACGATACGTGAAGTCCTAGGTTAACACCAAAACAAACCTTACGGAACAAGATCCCACAATAAACAGTGCCAAACAGGCTGCCTAAGTATGGTCCCCAATCAGAGACAACGAGCTACAGCTGTCTCTGATTGGGAACCACCCTGGCCAACATAGAAATACACGAACTAGAACACAAACCTAGAAAACTAAACAAAGGAAAATCCACACCCTGGCTCAACATTCAAGAGTCCCCAGAGCCAGGGCGTGACACCGTGGGATATTCAAAGTTTCTGATATTTTTTTAGAACCCAACCCTGATCTGTACTTCTCCACAACTTTGTCCCTGACCTGTTTGGAGAGCTCCTTGGTCTTCATGGTGCTGCTTGCTTGGTGGAGCCCCTTGCTTACATTTACATTTACATTTACGTCATTTAGCAGACTCTCTTATCCAGAGCGACTTACAAATTGGTGCATTCACCTTATAGCCAGTGGGATAACCACTTTACAATATATATATATATATATTTTTTTTCTTTCTTTGGGGTGGGGTAAGGGGGGTAGAAGGATTACTTTATCCTATCCCAGGTATTCCTTAAAGAGGTGGGGTTTCAAGTTTCTCCGGAAGGTGGTGAGTGACTCCGCTGTCCTGGCGTTGTGAGGGAGCTTGTTCCACCATTGGGGTGCCAGAGCAGCGAAAAGTTTTGACTAGGCTGAGTGGGAACTGTGCTTCCGCAGAGGTAGGGGGGCCAGCAGGCCAGAGGTGGATGAATGCAATGCCCTCATTTGGGTGTAGGGACTGATCAGAGCCTGAAGGTACGGAGGTGCTGTTCCCCTCACAGCTCCGTAGGCAAGCACCATGGTCTTGTAGCAGATGCGAGCTTCAACTGGAAGCCAGTGGAGTGTGCGGAGGAGCGGGGTGACGTGAGAGAACTTGGGAAGGTTGAACACCAGACGGGCTGCGGCATTCTGGATGAGTTGTAGGGGTTTAATGGCACAGACAGGGAGCCCAGCCAACAGCGAGTTGCAGTAATCCAGACTGGAGATGACAAGTGCCTGGATTAGGACCTGTGCCGCTTCCTGTGTAAGGCAGGGTCGTTCTCTCCGAATGTTGTAGAGCATGAACCTACAGGATCGGGTCACCGCCTTGATGTTAGCGGAGAACGACAGGGTGTTGTCCAGGGTCACGCCAAGGCTCTTCGCACTCTGGGAGGAGGACACAACGGAGTTGTCAACCGTGATGGCGAGATCATGGAATGGGCAGTCTTTCCCCGGGAGGAAGAGCAGCTCCGTCTTGCCGAGGTTCAGCTTGAGGTGGTGATCCGTCATCTACACTGATATGTCTGCCAGACATGCAGAGATGCGATTCGCCACCTGGTTATCAGAAGGGGGTAAGGAGAAGATTAGTTGTGTGTCGTCTGCGTAGCAATGATAGGAGAGTCCATGTGAGGATATGACAGAGCCAAGTGACTTGGTGTATAGCGAGAATAGGAGAGGGCCTAGAACTGAGCCCTGGGGGACACCAGTGCTGAGAGCACGTGGTGCGGAGACAGATTCTCACCACGCCACTTGGTAGAAGCGACCGGTCAGGTAGGACGCAATCCAAGAGTGAGCCGCGCCGGAGATGCCCAACTCGGAGAGGGTGGAGAGGAGGATCTGATGGTTCACAGTATCAAAGGCAGCAGATAGGTCTAGAAGGATGAGAGCAGAAGAGAGAGAGTTAGCTTTAGCAGTGCGGAGAGCCTCCGTGACACAGAGAATAGCAGTCTCAGTTGAATGACCAGTCTTGAAACCTGACTGGTTTGGATCAAGAAGGTCATTCTGAGAGACATAGCAAGAGAGTTGGCTAAAGACGGCACGCTTTATGGTCCCTTGTCAAAAGTCCCTGGTCAAAAGTACGACACTATATTGGGAATAAAGTGCAATTTGGGACGCAGCCATGCTTTGTGCTCAAATTAATAGTTGTTGTTCTTTGTTAAGATAGAAGGTTCCATATTAGTCTGACTCTCAACCGAGAAC
Source organism: Coregonus clupeaformis (assembly GCF_020615455.1). Taxonomy (NCBI): domain Eukaryota; kingdom Metazoa; phylum Chordata; class Actinopteri; order Salmoniformes; family Salmonidae; genus Coregonus; species Coregonus clupeaformis. The sequence continues at coordinate 18,415,945 of NC_059231.1, read as the reverse complement.
TATGCCTGTTAAATTATTTGAGTAATTTATTTCTGCGACTGTTCTTTTTCATCTGCAGAACTTCTGATCACATTCCCTGTTTTTGTGTAATAAAACTTTTAGATTTTATTCTGTGCTTACATAGTTAGTACTTCAGTATTTGAAAAGAAAACTAACTGAAGTAATTGAGTGCTTATTGTCATAAGATAGCTAATTGCTTTTATGTTTAGGATTTTTTGTGTTGACAATATTTGTTGAGTATTTGGACCATTGGGGTTCTTTAGATTAATATATGTTATGTTGATTGTGGGTTGGTTATTGATTTGTAACTGTAGGGGTAGGCCATGACCTAGAGTGGATAGTACATTGATAGGTGGACCAGTTGTAAAGGTACTTTGCTTTCTTGTCTATATTTTCAGAGGAAACAAATGTATTTGATTAAGCTTTTGTCACGCCCTGACTCAGGGGACTCTTATATGTTGAGTCAGGGTGTGTATATTCTTTGTTGTGTATGTTCTATGTTGTTTTTCTAGTAGGTGTATATCTATGTTGGCCGGTGTGGTTCCCAATCAGAGGCAGCTGTCGCTCGTTGTCTCTGATTGGGGATCATACTTAGGCAGCCTATTGGCACTAGTGTGTCGTGGGATCTTGTTCCGGTTAAGGTTGGTTGTGTATCTACCTTAGGACTTCACGTTTCGTTTAGTTTCTTGTTTTGTCGTGTGTTTATTACGTTTAATAAACATGTACGTATATCACGCTGCGCCTTGGTCTGTCCCGTCATTAAACGAACGTGACAGCTTTAAACTAAAGTTTGTCTTGGACACTGGTGGACATTGCCTTGAAAACATATCTAAGAGCTAACCACCCACGAGCCATTTCAGACTTTATTTTTTATTAATTCAAGGTTTGTGTTGAACTATGGTAGGGTGCCAGGACATGCACTGATCGACAGGAAGCTTGCATAGACACTGGAACCAATTGGATTACAGAGCTTGCAGTCATGCATTTCCAATTAGTTAAATCTAAAAACACACAGAGAGAGCTGGGAGTCAGTCAGGAGTTTCTGTGTGTGGTTCAGACTTTTTTTCCACCTCTCCCGCTTAGAAGTTAACAGAGAAATTAATTTGCGTACGAGTTAAGCGGCTTAAGTCCACAAAATCTAGTTTGTCTTTCACAATGGTTCTACAACAATTTAGTAGCTGAAACAAAGATCTTGTTCTATGAGCAGTCAATGCTCATGCAGTGCAGTTACTGTTCACATCCAAATTAATACCTGTTAGCCTACAAAAAAAGTATCCAGGTTGTGTTTGAGTAATGATCCCTGTCTGTGGGACTACATCTCTCTGCATGCAGTTGTAGACATCGATCAGGAGTTGCCTGACACTGGTATTGGCCTGATGCTCTTTGAGATGTGTATATTGTATATTTATGATACCCTGAATAACGCTGTGAAAGGCCTACTCTTTGCAAGGCATTGTTTCCATAAATAAAGTTTCCCTCCTTTTCTTAAAATGTCCCGTTGTCCTGGTAGTTGTTGAGTTCATGTGTTTCTGTTCTTCTTGGCCTCATATGTAGTCTACACCCCTATGAAAGAGATGAGCTAGCAAGGTGAAGTGAAGGTGCCTTTAGTACATCAACCACCACCCAATATTCCAACTAACTTGATTTAACATTCCCCTGGGGTAGCAGAGGACATTTATTAAGCATGGACAGAATCGTTGGAAGTGCTTGTGAGAGGCATGAGTGCCTATGCATATCCCAATGTCGGGATATGTAAATAACAATGTTATGAATATTATATTGGAATATGTAATGTGCAAAAATATTCAAGGAAAATAGGCATTTGCAGTATACAAGTGTAACCGGTGTGAAATGGCTAGCTAGTTAGCGGTGCGCACTAGTAGCATTTCAATCGGTGACGTCACACGCTCTGAGTCCTTGAAGTAGTTGTTTCCCTTGGAAACCCCCAGGGTTTTTGTGGAGCGACGGGTAACGGTGCTTCGAGGGTGACTGTTGTCGATGTGTGCAGAGGGTCCCTGGTTCAAGCCCAGGTAGGAGCAAGGAGAGGGACGGAAGCAGCACTGTTACACAAACTTAACATGATAAACAGGAATTACATTTACTCTTACGTGTGGCCAAAAATTACTATCTGAAAGCCACGCCCCTACTAGGCCACGCCCCCTGGAAATAACCTATGGATTACTTTTTTCTTCTTTTTTTTTTAGCTGCTGGGTCAACCCAACTGATGGTTAAAAAACATGTTGGGTTATTCACGCAACCCAACTGGCTGGGTCAAAATAACCCAGCATGTGTTCTGTCCAATATTTACCCAACACTGGGTTACCAAATAACCCAAATTGAGTTGTTTTTAACATTTTTTAGAGTGTGTGTAAATTTGCATGTACCAAAGTGATGATACTTTGGTAGAACTTACAGTATGGAAAAAGCATGGCAGAATACTACTCCATCCACTGGTTCTACTGAACAAAACTATGTTGAGCTTTTTGATACAAATGTTTTGCATGGGACCAGCAGACTTTGTATAAGTATAATTAGTTATATAACTATATATTTCCAATAAACTCTTAACATGGGAAGTAAAACAGATGTTATGTTTTTCTCTGTATTTTGAGGATTGTTTTGATGATCTACATCTGTGATCTGATTACTGTACTTGTTTGTCTGTCCCTATAGTCTGTTTTTGAGTGTGTGTGTGTGTGTGAGTGAGTGAGTGAGTGAGTGAGTGAGTGAGTGAGTGAGAGAGAGAGAGAGAGAGAGAGAGAGAGAGAGAGAGAGAGAGAGAGAGAGAGAGAGAGAGAGAGAGAGAGAGAGAGATGAAGCAGTACTGATGTGGAACAAATGCATTTACCACTCACATGATGGCAGTAGTGTTCTATGCCAAAGCTATGTAGGATGTTAAAGTTGTACCCTTTAACCCTTGATAAATAACTATATTCAGACACTTTTTGCCGGTGCTAGTGCACGTGTGGACCACTGCTTTACCAGGGTAACTTTATCCCATAAATCAGATTCCGATTCCTGTTGTTCTATATTGACCTAATTCCCAAAGGATAACCACCATGCCCTGTATGTACATCAATACGGAGGACCCCGAAACGCATGCTGATGCTGCACGCAGGCCGGGTTCACTGCATTTCCAGTATGTCCAGGTACATGCAAAGACATCGGTTTCCATTGGAAGAAATGGGGTGAGTCTCACGTTTCCACGAACGCCTATTGAATACAGGTGTAATCCTCACTGTGATTCCCACAGTAATATAACTGTTCTAACTGTTCATCGTGAAGCAGCAGAATTAATTAGCAAGGTGTTGGTCGTTTTTTTTAATGCTTGAATGACAGACGATAGGAGGACTGTCGGAACGACACGGTTCACATGCACAGTGCACTTCCCTACTGTGTGTGTTTTGTGTTCGTTTTGTTCAGAGCCATTTGTTTCACTCACCAACAAAGGCAATGATACTGAATGCCATAATGACGGTCTCTGATGTTGAACCATGCGATAAAGTTCCTTAACATTGTGTTGTTTCAGTGATCCTATTATGCTTGTTTCCAGAATGTCCTGTCCCTGGAAAGTGAAACAGATACACTATCCGGCTTTCAAGAGGTTAGGTTAAATAAGAAGTCATTGGACACACAACCAGTGTCATTACGATTTACGAGACTTAAAAAAACAAAAATGCCACATCTAAAACGAGCATGTTCTTAGGACGTGGTGCCTGCAACAAGATATAGATAGTTGACACAGCAGCATATTGTCTCTCCTGGTTGTAATTCATGCAATCGGTTTATGAGGTGATCAAAGAAAAATAACACAGGATATATCAAATGGTGACTTGGTGTGGTTGGGATCTTAGGTTCCTGTTTTGTTATGGCCATATAAGGAGCTATACATGTGACAGAGTCGCAGAGAGCTCCTCTCAGTATATAAAAAAACCCATCACCAAGCGGTCATATGACAAGCATGCCGTTAAAATTGCAGAATTTAGATCGAGATATGGTTTCTAGAGGTTAACCCTATGTTCATGTCATTACTATCATGGACTATATTATGAGGTGAAATGATAACTGAGAGATTTCGCCCCACCATACTGCTCAACTTGTCTATATCTCACTAACTCAACAAATACCTTGGCCATTTGACTCAAGAATGACATTGACTTGCAAGGTACAGTGTGGCTGTCAACTGAAATGTATAGCAGTCTCCTCCAGGCTTTAGTCTAGAGACCATAAAAGGAGAATGTCCCTTTGTTGCCAGGGTGGCAGAAGTCACATCCAAAATCAATTAGGTCTGCTGCACAGGTCACAGAAATATACACAATTGTCTCCTATTTGTATGTCAATATGCCTCACCAAATAATCTACATGGGGGTCCAGCAGCACTTTGTGGGTTTAATTTGCTTTCGCTCGAGGTCCAGCTGTGATCACAGACCCGCCCATTTATCCAAACGCGGGGGAGACCGCGCAGGAGTCGCGTCTCCAACTGACACGATCGAAAGCCAATGAAAAGCTTGAAAGTGAAAGTCATACTCTTGCATATCCAATGGGAATGAGCAAAATGCCGACTTTCGGAATCAGATTTGGTTTAATGGCAACCCAACAACAACGAGCAGTAAACCGATGATGCCTGCCTGATTGATCGCCTACAACCAAAATGCATGACTCCATATCATACCCTGCAGGGATTACGCGCAGAAAAAAGAATAATTCCGGTCAGTCGGTTTGAATCCTTTACGTTCGACGTTGCAGGAATCCAAATAGGGGACTGAACTAGGACCAAATGCTGCGGGATCGTTGGGTGATGTGTGCTGCATGAATCGTATGGATCACAACTGGATTGAGTCTTCAGGGATTTTGTAGTTTGTCATACGATGCAGTCATAGGCTAATACCGATGAGAACCGTTTTTGGGATGTTAGGACTTTTGAGTGTGTGGAATCGCCGAGTCTTCATCTCCTCCGCTGGTCAATGAAAGCGCTTGAGGGTCGTGCTGTGACGGTTTCGTAATTTACATTTCATTTACATTTTAGTCATTTAGCAGATGCTCTTATCCAGAGCGAATTACATTATTGTGGATACATTTTCATACTAATTGTAAGGATGTAACCATCCCAGCATCGACAAGGCTGCAATGAGATGTACAGGTGTACGACTTCTAGCACTGGATGAGACGCACAATTAATGCAGCCTAGACGTCAATATGGGATTGTCCCCCACAACATCACATTTTTTATTTTCATTATTTTTACTTCAAGGCTAAAGAAAGTGTTTGTGCAACATATTCGCAACGTAATAGATGTTGGTATGACCAACTATTGGAGTTGTGTAATGTTTTTTTCCCATGGCCTATATAACAACATTTGGCAACATTTCTGCATACAGAGCTTCATGTTTGGATTATAATTAATTAAAACGAACTCCTCCTGGAAATATATTATCCACCAGAGTGGAGTTTGTTGTTAGCGTATATCTCCCAGGTGACTTTTCTTCCTATTTCATTGATTTGAAGTGATTTCCAGAACATTTTACCATCTGCCGCCAAAGTTATCCCCAGTCATGAATAGGCCTATGCATCACATTTTATAAAGTATCCTGGACACACATTTGCTCTACCATAATGGACTTTTAACTGGACACATTTAATTGACTTTAACATCCTCTGATTGTTACCTTACCTCTAGAATTAACTTGTTACGGTTTTCCCAGGCGTTTCATAGACCTGCCACTGAAGAAAACATTGTAACAGCCTAATTCTTAAAAAGGTTAGGGTCAAGTTGGCTTTTATAAGAAACTATAAGCAGGCACGTGTGTGGTCCTGTGTGTTGCTTTTTCTATTATTTTTTATCTGAGAAATATAATGTCCCGATCTAACAGTGTTAGCCCGCCAGGAGTCGGTGCGCCTGGGCTGAGGGGAGGGACTGAACTCAGATCAGCTTGGGGCGAGTCTGAGTCTATTGCCAACGGATGCCCATACTCAGCTAGATCTCCGAGCATAAAGCTCGCCAGGTCGAACAGCAGATGGAAGGAAGGAGATGATGATCCCGACCGACAGCCCGGACCAGGACGAGCCACGACAACGGTTAGCAGGGTCAGTTTTAGGTCTAGATCTGCGTGGCAAGAGCATGGGACTGGAGAGGAGAGCCGAAACAACAACCGATTGTCCCCTAAGCAGGCAGATGGAGCGAGGGAAGTGAGACCCAAGTCGGTGGAGTTGGGCTTGGAGGACCGTAGAGTGAAGGGCACCAAACCCGAGGAGGAGGAACTCATGCCTGAAGTTCACTTTTCCATGGTCGCGTGCTGCAGCAGCGTTATGCAGATTTTCAGATCCAAGAAATTTCAATCGGAGAAGTTGGAGAGGCTGTACCAGCGTTACTTTTTCCGGCTCAACCAGAGCAGTTTGACAATGCTCATGGCGGTGTTGGTGCTCCTGTGCGCGGTCATGCTGACATTCCATTGCGCGGGGGGAGGATGTCGGATAACTTACGCTGTGGTCTTTTCCTTGGCCATCTTACTTATCCTCATCTTGATGGTGGTATGCAATCGGAACGGGTTTCATCAGGACCACATGTGGATAGTCTGCTATGTGGTCATTCTAGTCGTGCTGGTATTACAAGTGATCGGGGTCCTCCTCGTACATCCGCAAAGTGCCTCTGAGGGAATTTGGTGGACCGTGTTCTTTATCCATGTCATCTACACACTGCTCCCGGTTCGGATGCGGGCTGCCGTTATCACTGGAGTTACACTGTCTGCCATCCATGTGGTCGTGTCTTGGAAGGTAAACGAAAAGGATGCCTTTGTATGGAAGCAGGTAGGTCCTGTTTTATAAAGTTGTTATTAGGCTACGCATTTATTACGCATGAATAAATTGATAACTGTGAAAGTAACTTTACGCATGGATTAGTCTACCAAATAAATTGAGTTTAAAGATGGATTTTGGGGGGTACCTTCCATCAAGTGGCAATGTTATTAAGCCTGGTTGGAGCAACATTGCTGAGTCAAAGGCCTATTTTTATTGCAAATAATTCAAATTCTCATAATTTACCGACTACTCGTTAGGAAATACAGGAATGCAATGTCTCTCATTATTGCATTTCTAATGTTTCCCACATTCAACGCTTTTCACCGGTTAATAGACAGTGACTAATAAAGATGCTGAGTTTGTCTTGAGATGCTGCTGATGCTTGTTGCTACGGAAACGGTCTCAATTGACCATTGCTCAGTTCCCTAGTTGTTCTCATGGAGAAGGCCATTAGCAAAAGCATCCATTTAATATTAGAAAGCGAAAAAACACTTACAAGAAGCCAATCAGAGCGCACTGGGTAAAACGGAAGTTTTAAGAATTTAGGTCAAATAACAGTTCAAGAAGAAGTTGAAGAATTATGAGGCAGAATGGAGATGATCGTGGTGCCACAGATGATCATCCTCCTGAAGTCACAGTGTTTACTGTTTAGGGTTTGTAGGCTTGAGAAGAATTGGGTTGGAAACATGGGGTTATTTTGTTATTGAGATTTTGCAAAGGATAGGCCTATACAGAAACAACAGTTATAGGCTGTTTTGGTTTTATTGTGTTATATTATGTCCTAATAAAATGTTGAGGCCCAGGGCTCTATTTTATTCGTTTTCAAAACTTTGACCATCGGAGCTCAGTGCTCTTGATTTGTAAAACTCCATGCATGTCATCTCTCATTCACCTCTTATTATTCGGCTTCTTATTGATAATTTGGCATTTTGATGATAGATGCAATCATTGCGTCTGTCCTATTGTAAATGTGAATTGCTTTAAAATAAACCATCTATCCCATTGTGTCAGAGGGAGGGGAAATGCTGAAATGCGCAACATAATGTTTGGCTCGGCCACTTAAATTACTTGGGATGTTTGTAAGAGGTAAGACACATTTTTTTCGTCATTTTCTTCAAAGAGTAGAATCAAGTTCAGAATGTCCATAACTATGTCAGAAGGAGCTTGTGTTTGAGAGCCCCTCTCTGAGGCAGATCATGTAAATGTCCTCTGTATATAGTATCCCAAAAACTATTCAGGAGACTAAGGTTGCATCCCAAATGGCACTATTCCCTATATAGTGCACTACATTTAACCAGGGCAAATAGGGCTCTGGGTAAAAGTAGTGCATTAGGGAATAGGATGCCATGTGGGAATCACACTGGTAAATACCTTTGGACCTGCAGTCCTTGGTCTTAGTTCATCTCAGTAGAAGTAAAAGGATATTAAACTAAAGCCTCTTCTTGTATTTCTATTCAGGAGTGTAGCATGGGATTGATTTTAAAGACCCAATATTATACACACAGCTACAGAAAAAAAGGTATCAAAAGAATGTCAAAAGAAAAAGGATGACTTCATGGTGCTCTACCAAACCTCAAATACAGTGGCCTGGTGACCTATTGCATGTGCTGCTGTGCCCTCTTTCACTCAGCTGTATTCTCTCTCTCTCTCTCTCTCTCTCTCTCTCTCTCTCTCTCTCTCTCTCTCTCTCTCTCTCTCTCTCTCTCTCTCTCTCTCTCTCTCTCTCTCTCTCTCTCATTTTCTGGCTTGTTACCTCGTTCACTGTGTTAACCAGACCCTCTACTACATACAAACATCTGCCCTAACAATGTGCTCTTCCAAAGAACTGCTGTTTTACAAACCTGGGGAATGAAAAGTGGAAACAGTGCATCAGTCCACCATTGAAGTTTAAGGGCTCGTAAAATTAATCATTGAACAAGTGAGAAAGAAAAGAACTAAAACTTTAAAAGCAAGACTCCACACAATACCGCATCTTTCCCATAGGCTAGAATGGATCAGTTGTGTGTTGTGTTCCAACACAGCATTCTGGATCAGTCTAATCCCCTTTATTTTGTCTTATTTGTAAACTTTTGATTATATTAGTCAGAGAGTTTCACTGTTTGTGATACAGACATGTGACCCTGTATCTAATAGTTATTTTCTGTGAAAATATACTATTTTTGAGCGGAGTGTGGGAACAGGCTGCTGTATTTGTTTCTCTTTCCTCACGATCCTGTTGTTTTTACTATATCAGATCTCCCCCTGTTTATATAGGTCCCAGCAGGTCTCCACTGTTGAGCTGTATGTTTATGTGAGCTGCCCAGATGATGCTTGTATCAGGAGTGTTCCCATGAATTACCCCAAGGCACAAAATAACTTCTCGGCTTGAGATTGTGGCATTGTATTGTGTGTATGTGCACTGCACTCCCGATGCCTGCAGGGATGACCAGCTCCTTCCTTAAACCAGTGTGAGGAAACTTGAACTGTCTCAAAGTTGACAATACAATAACAATATTTATAAACCGGGTAGTTTGGATACTGGATGCTGATTGGCTGAAACAGCATTTAGCTGTGTGGATTTGAGACAGTATACCATGACTGTGACGCTTAGCCTTTTCACCTCGATAAAATGGCTACATCGACAATAGGTCGACATGCTTCAATATAGCATTGACTTTCTCCTCTATCCATCTATGAAGGGTTAATTCCTGGTTTGACAGGAATTTCTATCTTTTAAGGAAGGAGGAGACTGCCCTGCTCCTTCCAAGCCCTAGGGAGTTTACACCTGCAGTGCCCTCCATATCACCTGGCTTATCTCTGGCAGACAGTGCCACTGTCCCTGCCTCTGCCTCGCCTGGCTGGAGAGGGGCCTTCAGAGGGGGGATGTCTAGCCAGGTGACACACAACACAGAATGAACCAGCCAGGGCTGTGTGGCAGTTAGCCAGCTCACTCCTCTTCTCCTCTGCTCCCTTCGCTTTAAGTCAATGTGGATGGAGAAAGACGTGGTGCCAGTGCTAATCAGATAAATTGACGCGCTGTACCAAAATGAACGAATGGCGGGAGTCAACGCAATTGCACATTAGATGACACATTCTGAGTACTATTTTTTAAATTTCAAATACTATAAAACATTAATTTTTTCACATTCTATTTAGTACGCTAGTATGGGTATTCGGATGCAAGTTGTGAGTGACGTAAAAAAATAATCTGGTTGGCTTCCAACAGAGATTGGATATCACATTGCAAACCACCATAATGTGACACGTTAAGAAATATTCAGATAAGGCTTTACACCCTTATAATTTAAAGGAAGTAAACTGAAAGAGAAGTGTACTCTGCTGTAGTTGATTGTTAATTCAAAACAACACAGGAAAGTGTAAAATGCCAAGGTAGTTCATTAAAAATGACAAATATATAGTTTTAACTCCAAAATATCAACACCATGACCAGAGTAGTTTTAACACAAAATGGGGGTGGGACCATATAAACCCCAAAATAGTGTTGCATTTTACTATCACCTCCAGCTGTAACCAGGTTTACGGCCACTGTAATTGAATTCCCCTGCGCCGTAACGTGCATCTCCCACCGACAGACCTGTTATTAATTTGCCTTTGAGATTCAACCCCCATGTAAGCATTTACCCACCTCCTGAGGACTGGAGTATGTGCACTCTAGAACGAGCCCTCGCTGAAAGTGGTCCGGGGACTGAGACTCTGAATCACAACATAGGATCTGTTGACACACTCAAACCGGTGCACCTGGCACCTACTACCATAGACCGTTCAAAGGAACTTAAATCATTTGTATCGCCCATTCACATGGCACACATACACAATCTGTCTCAAGGCTTAAAAATCATATTTTTTTTTACATGTCTCCTCCCCTTCATCTACACTGATTGAAGTGGATTTAACAAGTGACATCAATAAGGAATCATAGCTTTCACCTGGATTCACCTGGTCAGTCTATGTCATGGAAAGAGCAGGGCCCAGATTCACAAAACCTTCTTAAGAATACATTTCTTCTTAACTGCAATTTTTTCCTTAACTATAGACTTATGAAGAAAGTTAAGCAAAGTTGCTATTCCTCAGAAAGGTTAGTGGAAATGTTCTTGCGCTTTTTCTTATTTTCTCCTTAAGCAAAAAGTTAAGAAGGAATTAGATTCTTGAAAATACAATTTTGGGATTTATTCTTAATTCAAGATAGCTAAACCGTTGTCTTAAAGAGAGAGAATAAGCTCATGAAAGCAATTGAGCATGTTTAATTCACTCACAAACTTCATCTGAAAGTTTCAGTATTGATTATTTTAAACCCAAGAACATGTTTTAGAACAGTAATCTCTGTAGGAAATAAGCTAACATGATTGCAATTGCTAGCTAGATAGCTAGCTAAATTGGTTGTCTAGCAACAAACATCTTAAGAAGATTCGTAAGAAGACATTTGAGAAGTTCGTAAGAAAATCATTAAATCTTAAGATATTGTTGAGGAATTGCACTTACGAATTATCTTATGAACTTATTATTTTCCTTAAGAAGCTTCTTAAGTTTTTGCGTAAGAAGTGTTTTGTGAATCTGGTCACAGGTGTTCTTAATGTTCTGTACACTCAATGTATACTATCTTCTTGGGTATGACGCTACAAGCTTGGCACAATTGTATTTGTGGAGTTTCTTCCATTCTTCCATTTACATTACATTTACGTCATTTAGCAGACGCTCTTATCCAGAGCGACTTACAGTTAGTGCATACATTATTCTTTTTTTATTTTCATACTGGCCCCCCGTGGGAATCGAACCCACAACCCTGGCGTTGCAAACGCCATGCTCTACCAACTGAGCTACCTCCCTGCCGGCCATTCCCTCCCCTACCCTGGACGACGCTGGGCCAATTGTGCGCCGCCCCATTGGTCTCCCGGTTGCGGCCGGCTACAGCAGATCCTCTCAAGATCCTCTCAAGCTCTGTCAGGTTGGATGGTGAGCGTCGCTGAACAGCTATTTTTAGGTCTTTCCAGAGATGTTCGATCGGGCTCTGGCTGGGCCACTCAAGGACATTCAGAGACTTGTCCTGAAGCCACTCCTGCGTTGTCTTGGCTGTGTGCTTAGGGTCGTTGTCCTGTTGGAAGGTGAACCTTCACCCCAGTCTGAGGTCCTGAGCGCTCTGGAGCAGGTTTTCATCAAGGATCTCTCTGTACTTTGCTCCTTTCACCGTTACCTTGATCCTGACTAGTCTCCCAGTCCCTGCCGCTGAAAACATCCACACAGCATGATGCTGCCACCACCATGCTTCACCATAGGGATGGTGCCAGGTTTCCTCCAGACGTGACGCTTTGCATTCAGGCCAAAGAGTTCAATCTTGGTTTCATCAGACCAGAGAATCTTATTTCTCATGGTCTGAGAGTCTTTAGGTGCCTTTTAGCAAACGCCAAGCAGGCTGTCATGTGCATTTTACTGAGAAGTGGCTTCCGTCTGGCCATAAAGGTCTGATTGGTGGAGTGCTGCAGGGATGGATGTCCTTCTGGAAGGTTCTACCATCTCCACAGAGGAACTCTGGAGCTCTGTCAGTGACCATCAGGTTCTTGGTCACCTCCCTGACCAAGGCCTTTCTCCCCTGATTGCTCAGTTTGGCCGGGCGGCCAGCTCTAGGAAGAGTCTTGGTGGTTCCAAACTTATTTTATTTAAGAATGATGGAGGCCACTGTGTTCTTGGGGACCTTCAATGCTGCAGAAATGTTTTGGTACCCTTTCCCAGATCTGTGCCTCGACACACTTCTGTCTCGGAGCTCTACGGACAATTCCTTCCACCTCATGGCTTGTTTTTTTTTGCTCAGAAGTGCACTGTCAACTGTGAGACCTTATATAGACAGGTGTGTGCCTTTCCAAATCATGTCCAATCAATTTAATTTAACACAGGTGGACTCCAATCAAGTTGTAGAAACATCTCAAGGATGATCAATGGAAACAGGATGCACCTGAGCGCAATTTCGCGTCTCATAGCAAAGGGTCTGAATACTTATGTAAATAAGGTATTTCTGTTTTTTATTTTTAATACATTTGCAACAATTTCTAAAAACCTGTTTTTGCTTTGTCATTATGGGGTATTGTGTGTACATTATGGGGTATTTCTATTCCTCTACTCTTCAGAATTCCCTACGTCCAAAGACACAAAGCAGAGGCTGTATCTCATTCCAAATGTTGTCCTCAGTTATACATGTTATTTATCTCTTTATTTACCCCCTTTATTGACGTTTCACTGTGAACAACATGGACATAATTAAGCCTAATCATTACAGAGGGAGGCACTGTTGATTTTCGGCCATGGCCCAGTCCACACCTGCTAGATAGAAAACAATTCATAAATACAAGAGAGAGGATAATGGCGACAGAAAGCTGCTTTGAGAAACCGTTGGACAGGGAGACCTTTTTTTGATAATCATAGCAGCTGAGCAGCACCTCTCCTCCCTCCATCCCATCCCTCCCTCCTTCCCTCCCCAGCCAGTCCCTCCTCTCCTCCCTCCATCACATCCCTTCCCACCCTCCTAGTGCTGAGTGATTAGTGCTTTTCGGTTCGATTATTTATTTAAACATTAAATGCACAATGCATTATGTGGGTTGAATGCTGTAACAACACAGAATAAAACAATCAATAAAAGTCCCATGATGGTAGTGACTGCCCGTTACTGCTTTTCACTTACGGTATTAGCCATATTATGCTTTAATAAAATATTTCAGTTGTGTATATTACATTTGTTTTATTTGATTACTTTATTATTTAATTCCAAGTCATCGTCTCATCTCTATAGAGCTGCTGCCTATTCTGTCTGCCTATTCTGTCTGACAAAATCATAATTTTAGTTCTTCAAAGTAAATAAGGCATATTTTTATGACTGCTGAATACCAACTATCAATCACTTAGGTCATGTATTTTCAGGTAGAGATAGCACGCAAAGCTACTGCTCTCTATCCCTCTCGATCGCGCAATGGATTATGGTAATTGTAGTTAATTACCACGTGTAGTGGCGATTGCCTATGAAAAGCCACTGGCACAGGAGAGAGCTGTCCATAACACATCAACAACAATCAGCTTTCCAAACGTTACTCTTTTCGGGGGAAGTTCCCATTTATTGCGAATATAAAATATAAATAGTTCCAATGCACATATTTCTATACAAAAGGTGCAGAGAGATGGATTCTATAAGTTGCATCTTTGATAAGGTAAGAACTACAGTGGGGAAAAAAAGTATTTAGTCAGCCACCAATTGTGCAAGTTCTCCCACTTAAAAAGATGAGAGAGGCCTGTAATTTTCATCATAGGTACACGTCAACTATGACAGACAAAATGAGGAAAAAAAATCCAGTAAATCACATTGTAGGATTTTTTATGAATTTATTTGCAGATTATGGTGGAAAATAAGTATTTGGTCAATAACAAAAGTTTCTCAATACTTTGTTATATACCCTTTGTTGGCATTGACACAAGTCAAATGTTTTCTGTAAGTCTTCACAAGGTTTTCACACAAAGTTGCTGGTATTTTGGCCCATTCCTCCATGCAGATCTCCTCTAGAGCAGTGATGTTTTGGGGCTGTCACTGGGCAACACAGACTTTCAACTCCCTCCAAAGATTTTCTATGGGGTTGAGATCTGGAGACTGGCTAGGCCACTCCAGGACCTTGAAATGCTTCTTACGAAGCCACTCCTTCGTTGCCCGGGCGGTGTGTTTGGGATCATTGTCATGCTGAAAGACCCAGCCACGTTTCATCTTCAATGTCCTTGCTGATGGAAGGAGGTTTTCACTCAAAATCTCACGATACATGGCCCCATTCATTCTTTCCTTTACACGGATCAGTCGTCCTGGTCCCTTTGCAGAAAAACAGCCCCAAAGCATGATGTTTCCACCCCCATGCTTCACAGTAGGTATGGTGTTCTTTGGATGCAACTCAGCATTCTTTGTCCTCCAAACACGACGAGTTGAGTTTTTACCAAAAAGTTCTATTTTGGTTTCATCTGACCATATGACATTCTCCCAATCCTCTTCTGGATCATCCAAATGCACTCTAGCAAACTTCAGACGGGCCTGGACATGTACTGGCTTAAGCAGGGGGACACGTCTGGCACTGCAGGATTTGAGTCCCTGGCGGCGTAGTGTGTTACTGATGGTAGGCTTTGTTACTTTGGTCCCAGCTCTCTGCAGGTCATTCACTAGGTCCCCCCGTGTGGTTCTGGGATTCTGTGATCATTTTGACCCCACGGGGTGAGATCTTGCGTGGAGCCCCAGATCGAGGGAGATTATCAGTGGTCTTGTATGTCTTCCATTTCCTAATAATTGCTCCCACAGTTGATTTCTTCAAACCAAGCTGCTTACCTATTGCAGATTCAGTCTTCCCAGCCTGGTGCAGGTCTACAATTTTGTTTCTGGTGTCCTTTGACAGCTCTTTGGTCTTGGCCATAGTGGAGTTTGGAGTGTGACTGTTTGAGGTTGTGGACAGGTGTCTTTTATACTGATAACAAGTTCAAACAGGTGCCATTAATACAGGTAACGAGTGGAGGACAGAGGAGCCTCTTAAAGAAGAAGTTACAGGTCTGTGAGAGCCAGAAATCTTGCTTGTTTGTAGGTGACCAAATACTTATTTTCCACCATAATTTGCAAATAAATTCATTAAAAATCCTACAATGTGATTTTCTGGATTTTTTTCCCTCAATTTGTCTGTCATAGTTGACGTGTACCTATGATGAAAATTACAGGCCTCTCTCATCTTTTTAAGTGGGAGAACTTGCACAATTGGTGGCTGACTAAATACTTTTTCCCCCCACTGTATATGCCCTATCCTCTCATCTGCGCTAACCCTTCCTGGTCACCTGTGCTACCTATATTCATGTGACCAGTGACCCATGACCCCAACATATAGTGCCCTCTAGTGTACAAAACAAATTAAAATAACTCTTGACGGGCTTGATCGGGCTTGATCTGATTTATCTCTAGAGAAAATGTGCAAAGTGGGAATTGAGCTCACAGAAAAAAAGGAAGAAATGGAATTAAAATAATTGAACCACATTGGTCAATTAGTTGTTTAAAAAATGAGAAATAACCGACATTTCGGTTCATCGCTCATCACTATTCCTCCCTCCCTCCCTCCCTCCCTTCTTCCCTCCCCCACCAGTCCCTTCTTATTGCATCCACCTCACTGCTTTCCTTTCTCACCCGAGTCACTTCGTGTCACTCTCTCCTCTTCCACGCAATCCTCCTCCTCATCAACCTCTCGGTTGCTCTGTTGTTAATCAGGAGAGTGCCTAGTGCCATAGAAATGGAATCCCTTCCTATTCTATGGAATTCTATAGGGATTCTATGTCTATGAGTGGTCCCCTGTCCATGGCCTGTGCCCCATCCCTTGTCTATGTGGAAATGGCTTAGGTTGGCTATTTCAGCCCAACCCCCCTTTTTAAACACATTGATGTCAACCCGTGTCAAAGCCTGGCGTGATTTTTATCCTCTATGGCCCCCATACTCAACTGGGGGACCGCGGGTCCCCGACTAAAAAATAAATAAATACTGTATATGAAGAATTTATTTCCAAAATGCTATATCCATGTTTTTTCACCATAAATGATTTCTTATGGGTACCTTCACTGGCGTACCGGACACCCCCGCAGCCCCCACCAGGTAGGGTAGCCCACGGACTCTGGGGGCCCATGCGCCTGTCATCGATGCCTATTTTCTAAAATGTAATAAATAATTTTGACAGTAACCATCCAAAAAGTAATTCCTAAACCTTTTTAATTTCCATATGTACTAGGAAGCTAAGTGTTTGTTTCTTAGGCTTCAGGAATGTGACTGAAAAAGTGCCTCAGGCCTTGAAAAATAAAACATTTAACTGATTGAAAGTATAAGGAGATATCGGTGAACAAATGCCGTAATCAAGGCTACGACGGCGCCAGTGCAATGAGTGGAGCTTACTCAGGTGTTCAAAAGCGCATATCAGACCGAGAGCCTAATGCTTCTTAGGTAGTTCTTTATGAGTTTTAGTTTAGAAAATTATCTCTCCGTAGAAGCGACAGTTACAGGGATGGTAAAAACAGCTTGACTGTCGTAGTAACATCAGGGAAACAGAAGGAAGTGGTGCCTGGCTTCCCTTGGCATCCATTAATACACGCCACTGCAAATTAATGTCTGTCATTGAACAACCATGATTAGATAGTGAAAACACACAACAATCTCTTTCATAAGTTCTTTATACAATAAAAGCTAATTTACCAACATTTCTGAAAGTGGATATATAGCATTTTGGAAAGAAAGTCATATATATACTCTACCAGTCAAAGGTTTGGACACACCTACTCATTCAAGGGTTTTTCTTTATTTTTACTATTTTTTACATTGAAGAATAATAGTGAAGACATCAAAACTATTAAATAACACATATGGAATCATGTCATAACCAAAAAAGTGTTAAATCAAAATATATTCTTCAAATATGCACAATTTGCCTTGATGACAGCTTTGCACACGCTTGGCATTCTCTCAACCGACTTCATGAGGTAGTCACCTGGAATGCATTTCAATTAACAGGTGTGCCTTCTTAAAAGTTAATTTGTGGAATTTCTTTCCTTCTTAATGCATTTGAGCCAATCAGTTGTGTTGTGACAAGGTAGGGGGTATACAGAAGATAGCCCTATTTGGTAAAAGACCAAGTCCATATTATGGCAAGAACAGCTCAAATAAGCAAAGAGAAACGACAGTCCATCATTACTTTAAGACATGAAGGTCAGTCAATCCGGAAAATTTCAAGAACTTTGAACGTTTCTTCAAGTGCAGTCAAGCACTATGATGAGGACCACCACAGGAATGGAAGACCCAGAGTTACCTCTGCTGCAGAGGATAAGTTAATTAGAGTTACCAGCCTCAGAAATTGCAGCCCAAATAAATGCTTCATAGAGTTCAAGTCACAGACACATCACAACATCAACTGTTCAGAGGGGACTGTGTGAATCAGGCCTTCATGGTCGAATTGCTGCAAAGAAACCACTACTAAAGGACACCAATAATAAGAAGAGACCTGCTTGGGCCAAGAAACACGAGCAATGGACATTAGACCAGTGGAAATGTGTCCTTTGGTCTGGAGTCCTAATTGGAGATTTTTGGTTCCAACCTGTCTTTGTGAGACGCGGTGTGGGTGAACGGATGATCTCTGCATGTGTAGTTCCCACCGTAAAGCATGGAGGAGGAGGTGTTATGTTGTGGGGGTACTTTTCTGGTGACACTGTCTGTGATTTATTTAGAATTCAAGGCACACTTAACCAGCATGGCTACCACAGCATTCTGCAGCGATACGCCATCCCATCTGGTTTGCGCTTAGTGGGACTAGCATTTGTTTTTCAACAGGACAATGACCCAACACACCTCCAGGCTGTGTAAGGGCTATTTTGCCAAGAAGGAGAGCGATGGAGTGCTGCATCAGATGACCTGGCCTCCATAATCCCCCGACCTCAACGCAATAGAGATGGTTTGCGATGAGTCGGACGGCAGAGTGAAGGAAAAGCAGCCAACAAGTGCTAAGCATATGTGGGAACTCCTTCAAGACTGTTGGAAAAGCATTCCAGGTGAAGCTGGTTGAGAGAATGCCAAGTGTGTGCAAAGCTGTCATCAAGGCAAAGGGTGGCTATTTGAAGAATCTCAAATATAAAATATATTTTAATTTGTTTAACACTTTTTTGGTTACTACATGATTCCATATGTGTTATTTAATAGTTTTAATGTATTCACTATTATTCTACAATGTAGAAAATAGTAATGCTGAGCAGTTGCCATACCAGGCGGTGATGCAACCGGTCAGGATGCTCTCGATGGTGCAGCTGTAGAATTTTTGAGCATCTGGGGACCCATGAGGGGGAAAAGGTGTTGTCGTGCCCTCTTCACGACTGTCTTGGTGTGTTTGGACCATAATAGTTTGTTGGTGATGTGGACACCAAGGAACTTGAAACTCTCGACACGCTCCCCTACAGCCCCGTCAATGTTAATGGGGGCCTGTTCGGCCCTCTTTTTCCTGTAGCCCACGATCAGCTCCTTTGTCTTGCTCACACTGCCAGGTCTCTGACCTCCTCCTTATAGGCTGTCTCATCATTGTCGGTGATCAGGCCTACCAATGTTGTGTCGTCAGCAAACTTAATGATGGTGTTGGAGTCGTGCTTGGCCACGCAGTCGTGGGTGAACAGGGAATACAGGAGGGGACTAAGCACGCACCTCTGAGGGGCCCCGGTGTTGAGGATCAGCGTTGCAGATGGCCTGTCAGGAAGTCCAGGATCCAGTTGCAGAGGGAGGTGTTTAGTCCCAGGGTCCTTAGCTTAGTGCTGAGCGTTGTGGGCACTATGGTGTTGAACACTGAGCTGTAGTCAATGAACAGCATTCTCACATAGGTGTTCCTTTTGTCCTGGTGGGAATGGGAAGCGTGGAGTGCGATTGAGATTGCGCCATCTGTGGATCAATTGGGACAGTGTGTGAATTGGAGTGGGTCTAGGGTTTCCAGGATGATGGTGTTGATGTGAGCCATGACCAGCCTTTCAAAGCACTTCATGGCTACCAACGTGAGTGCTACGGGGCGGTAGTCATTTAAGCAGGTTGCCTTCGCTTTCTTGGGCACAGGGGCTATGGGGGTCTGCTTGAAACATGTAGGTATTACAGACTCGGTCAGGGAGAGGTTGAAAATGTCAGTGAAGACACTTGCCTGTTGGTCCGCGCATGCTCTGAGTACACGTCCTGGTAATCTGTCTGGCCCCACGGCCTTGTGAATGTTGACCTGTTTAAAGGTCTTGCTCACATCTGCTACGGAGAGCGTGATCACACAGTCATCCGGAACAGCTGGTGCTCTCATGCATGCTTCAGTGTTGCTTGCCTCGAAGCGAGCATAAAAGGCATTTATCTGGTCTGGTAGGCTCGCGTCACTGGGCAGCTCGCGGCTGGGTTTCCCTTTGTAGTCCGTAATAGTTTGCAAGCCCTGCCACATCCGACGAGCGTCAGAGCCGATGTAGTAGGATAAAATCTTAGTCCTGTATTGACGCTTTGCCTGTTTGATGTTTCTTCTGAGGGCATAGCGGGATTTCTTATAAGCGTCCAGATTAGTGTCCCGATATTTCTTATAAGCGTCCGGATTAGTGTCCCGATCCTTGAAAGCAGCAGCTCTAGCCTTTAGCTCGGTGCGTATGTTGCCTGTAATCCATGGCTTCTGGTTGGGATATGTACGCACGGTCACTGTGGGGACGACGTCGTCAATGCACTTATTGATGAAGCCGGTGACTGAGGTGGTATACTCCTCAATGCCATTGGATGAATCACAGAACATATTTCAGTCTGTGCTAGCAAAACAGTCCTGTAGCGTAGCATCCGCGTCATCTGACCACTTCCGTATTGAGCGAGTCACTGGTACTTTCTGCTTTAGTTTTTGCTTGTAAGCAGGAATCAGGAGGATAGAATTATGGTCAGATTTGCCAAAAGGAGGGCGAGGGAGAGCTTTGTATGCGTCTCTGTGTGAGGAGTAAAGGTGGTCTAGAGGTTTTTTTCCCTCTGGTTGCACATGTGACATGCTGGTAGAAAAGAGGTAAAACGGATTTAAGTTTGCCTGCATTAAAATCCCTGGCCACTAGGAGCGCCGCTTCTGGATGAGCATTTTCTTGTTTGCTTATGGCCTTATACAGTTCATTGAGTGCGGTCTTAGTGCCAGCATTGGTTTGTGGTGGTAAATAGATGGCTACGAATAATATAGATGAGAACTCTCTTGGTAGATAGTGTGGTCTACAGCTTATCATGAGGTACTCTACCTCAGGCGAGCAATACCTCGAGACTTCTTTAAAATTAGACATCGTGCACTAGCTGTTATTGACAAATAGACACACACCCCCGCCCGTCGTTCTACCAGACGTAGCTGCTCTGTCCTGCCGATGCACGGAAAACCCAGCCAGCTCTATATTATCCGTGTCGTCGTTCAGCTACGAATCTGTGAAACATAAGTTATTACAGTTTTTAATGTCCCGTTGGTAGGATAGTCTCGACCGTAGATCATCGAGTTTGTTTTCCAGTGATTGCACGTTGGCCAATAGAACCGATGGTAATGACGATTTACTCACTCGCCTACAAATCCTAACAAGGCACCCCGACCTTCTCCCTCTGTATCTCCGCCTTTTCTTCACGCAAATTATGGGGATTTGGGCCTGGTCTCCGGAGAGCAGTATATCCTTTGCGTCGGACTCATTAAAGAAAAAATCTTCGTCCAGTTCGATGTGAGTAATCGCTGTTCTGATGTCCAGAAGCTCTTTTCGGTCATAAGAGACGGTAGCAGCAACTTTATGTACAGTCGTGGTCAAAAGTTTTGAGAATGACAAGAGTATTGGTCTTCACAAAGTTTGCTGCTTCAGTGTTTTCAGAAATTTTTGTCAGATGTTACTATGGTATACTGAAGTATAATTACAAGCATTCCATAAGTGTCAAAGGCTTTTATTGACAGTTACATTACGTTTATGCAAAGAGTCAATATTTGCAGTGTTGACCCTTCTTTTTCAAGACCTCTGCAATCCGCCCTGGCATGCTGTCAATTAACTTCTGGGCCACATCCTGACTGATGGCAGCCCATTCTTGCATAATCAATGCTTGGAGTTTGTCCGAATTTGTGGGGTTTTGTTTGTCCACCCGCCTCTTGAGGATTGACCACAAGTTCTCAATGGGATTAAGGTCTGGGGAGTTTCCTGGCCATGGACCCAAAATGCCTATGTTTTGTTCCCCAAGCCACTTAGTTATCACTTTTGCCTTATGGCAAGGTGCTCCATCATGCTGGAAAAGGCATTGTTCATCATCAAACTGTTCTTGGATGGTTGGGAGAAGTTGCTCTTGTAGGATGTGTTGGTACCATACTTTATTCATGGCTGTGTTCTTAGGCAAAATTGTGAGTGAGCCCACTCCCTTGGCTGAGAAGCAACCCCACACATGAATGGTCTCAGGATGGTTTACTGTTGGCATGACACAGGACTGATGGTAGCGCTCACCTTGTCTTCTCCGGACAAGGTGTTTCCGGATGCCCCAAACAATCGGAAAGGGGATTCATCAGAGAAAATAACTTTACCCCAGTCCTCAGCAGTCCAATCCCTGTACCTTTTGCAGAATATCAGTCTGTCCCTGATGTTTTTCCTGGATAGAAGTGGCTTCCTTGCTGCCCTTCTTGACACCAAGCCATCCTCCAAAAGTCTTTGCCTCACTGTGCGTGCAGATGCACTCACACCTGCCTGCTGCCATTCCTGAGCAGTTATATAGGATGAGCCTTGACTAGAATACAGTATGTACATATGAAGTGGGTAAAACAGTATGTAAACATTATTAAAGTGACCAGTGTTCAATGACTATGTACAGTACATAGGGCAGCAGTCACTAAGGTGCAGGGTTGAGTACCGTGTGGTAGCCGGCTAGTATCAGTGACTAAAGTTCAGGGCAGGGTACTAGGCGGAGGCTGGCTAGTGGTGACTATTTAACAGTCTGATGACCTGGAGATATAAGCTGTTTTTCAGTCTCTCGGTCCCTGCTTTGATGCACCTGTACTGTCTCTGCCTTCTAGATGGTAGCGGGGTAAACAGGCCGTGGCTTGGGTGGCAGAGGTTCTTGATGATCTTCTTGTCCTTCCTGTGACACCGGGTGCTGATTATGTCCTGGATGGCAGGCAGTGTGCCCCCAGTGATTCTTTAGGCTGACCGCACCACCCTCTGGACGGTGCAGTTGCCGTACCTGGCGGTGATACAGCGAGACAGGATGCTCTCGATGGTGCATCTGTAGAAGTTTGTGAGGGTTTTCGGGGCCAAGCCTAATTTCTTCAGCCTCCTGAAGATTCAGAGGCGCTGTTACACCTTCTTCAACATACTGTCTGTGTGGATGGACCATTTCAGGTTGTCAGTGATGTGCACGCCAAGGAACTTGAAGCTTTTCACCATCTCCAATGTGGCCCCGTCGATGTGGATGGGGCGTGCTCCTTCTACTATCTCCCGAAGTCCATGATTATCTCCATTGTTTTGTTGGTGTTGAGGGTGAGGTTATTTTCCTGGCACCACTCTGCCAGGGCTCCCACCTCCTCCCTGTAGGCTGTCTCTTAATTGTTGGTAATCAGGCCTACCACTCTTGTGTCGTCTGCAAACTTGATGATTGGACTGGAGACAGCCTACAGGGAGGAGGTGGGAGCCCTCCTCCCTGTAGGGAGTACAGAAGAGGGCTGAGCCTGTACCCTTGTGGGGCACCCGTGTTGAGGATCAGCGTAGCGGAGGTGTTGTTGCCTATCTTCACCACCTGGGGTCAGCCCGTCAGGAAGTCCAGGACCCAGTTGAACAGGGCGGGATTCAGACCCAGGGCCCAAGCTTAGTGATGAGCTTGGTGGGCACTACGGTGTTGAAGACTGAGCTGTAGTCGATGAACAGCATGATGACGCAATCTATGGCGATTTCGTCATCCGTGGATCTGTTAGGGTGGTATGCAAATTGTAGTGGGTCTAGAGAGTCAGGTAAACTGGAGGTGATATGATACTTAACTAGCCTCTCAAAGCACTTCATGATGACAGAAGTGAGTGCTATGGGGCGATAGTCATTTGTTTAAGTTACCTTCACTTTTTTGTGTACAGGAACAATGGTGGAAATCTTGAAGCAAGTGGGGACAACAGTCTGCGATAGGGAGAGATTGAATATGTCCGTAAATATTCCAGCCAGCTGGTCTGCACATGCTCTGAAGACGCGGCTAGGGATGCCGTCTGGGCCGACAGCTTTTCAAGGGTTAACACGCTTAAATGTCTTACTCACGCCGGCCACGGAGAACGAGAGCTCACAGTCCTTGTGAGCAGCGGTGGCCCACGACGGCAGCACTATGTTTTCCTCTAAGCGGGCGAAGAAGGTGTTTAGCTTGTCTGGGAGCAAGGCATTGGTGTCCGCGATGTGGCTGGTTTTCCCTTTATAATCCGTGATTGTCTGGAGTCCTTGCCACATACATTTCGTGTCTGACTAGGTAAAACATTTAGCAAAGGACATTTTCCATAAAAATTATCACAGTGTAGCATTGTATTATTCTTAACTCATATGAAATTATTACATTTTACAGATACCTAATTGTAGCTTGTATTGGACAGTGGAGTCTTGGTTTCTTCACGATTGTTGACTTGCTCTTTTATGAAAATTCCTAATGAAAAAAAAAGACTTTCTCCATATTTGTAATTGGCTGTAATTTAGAGCAGACACGGGCTGCTGGACCATTAAATTCTGAACCTGTTGGAAATGTTCCACTCTTATGAGCCTTTTGTGTGGATTTCTGTATTACCTTTTGGCTGCACCACTTAATTAAACTTTTCTGGCTTTGGTAAAGGCCAGTTGGCTTATTTTACCATGCAGTGCTATCAGCATTTTAGGTACAGTGAGGGAAAAAAGTATTTGATCCCCTGCTGATTTTGTACGTTTGCCCACTGACAAAGAAATGATCAGTCTATCATTTTAATGGTAGGTTTATTTGAACAGTGAGAGACAGAATAACAAACAAAAAAAAAAATAACGCATGTCAAAAATGTTATGAATTGATTTGCATTTTAATGAGGGAAATAAGTATTTGACCCTCTCTCAATCAGCAAGATTTCTGGCTCCCAGGTGTCTTTTATACAGGTAGCGAGCTGAGATTAGGAGCACACTCTTAAAGGGAGTGCTCCTAATCTCAGTTTGTTACCTTTATAAAAGACACCTGTCCACAGAAGCAATCAATCAATCAGATTCCAAACTCTCCACCATGGCCAAGACCAAAGAGCTCTCCAAGGATGTCAGGGACAAGATTGTAGACCTACACACGGCTGGAATGGGCTACAAGACCATCGCCAAGCAGCTTGGTGAGAAGGTGACAACAGTTGGTGCGATTATTCACAAATGGAAGAAACACAAAATAACTGTCAATCTCCCTCGGCCTGGGGTTCCATGCAAGTTGGAGTTGCAATGATCATGAGAACAATGAGGAATCAGCCCAGAACTACACGGGAGGATCTTGTCAATGATCTCAAGGCAGCTAGGACCATAGTCACCAAGAAAACAATTGGTAACACACTACGCCGTGAAAGACTGAAATCCTGCAGCGCCCGCAAGGTCCCCCTGCTCAAGAAAGCACATATACAGGCCTGTCTGAAGTTTGCCAATGAACATCTGAATGATTCAGAGGAGAACTGGATGAAAGTGTTGTGGTCAGATGAGACCAAAATTGAGCTCTTTGGCATCAACTCAACTTGCCATGTTTGGAGGAGGAGGAATGCTGCCTATGACCCCAAGAACACCATCCCCACCGTCAAACATGGAGGTGGAAACATTATGCTTTGGGGGTGTTTTTCTGCTAAGGGGACAGGACAACTTCACTGCATCAAAGGGACGATGGACAGGGCCATGTACCGTCAAATCTTGGGTGAGAACCTCCTTCCCTCAGCCAGGGCATTGAAAATGGGTTGTGGATGGGTATTCCAGCATGACAATGACCCAAAACACACGGCCAAGGCAACAAAGGAGTGGCTCAAGAAGAAGCACATTAAGGTCCTTGAGTGGCCTAGTCAGTCTCCAGACCTTAATCCCATAGAAAATCTGTGGAGGGAGCTGAAGGTTCAAGTTGCCAAACGTCAGCCTCAAAACCTTAATGACTTGGAGAAAATCTGCAAAGAGGAGTGGAACAAATTCCCTCCTGAGATGTGTGCAAACCTGGTGGCCAACTACAAGAAACGTCTGACCTCTGTGATTGCCAACAAGGGTTTTGCCACCAAGTACTAAGTCATGTTTTGCAGAGAGGTCAAATACTTATTTCCCTCATTAAAATGCAAATCAATTTATAACATTTTTGACAAGCGTTTTTCTGGATTTTGTTGTTGTTATTCTGTCTCTCACTGTTCAAATAAACCTACCATTAAAATGTTAGACTGATCATGTCTTTGTCAGTGGGCAAACGTACAAAATCAGCAGGGGATCAAATACTTTCTTCCTTCACTGTACTTATTTCCCTCATTAAAATGCAAATCAATTTATAACATTTTTGACATGCGTTTTTCTGGATTTTTTTGTTCTGTCTCTCACTGTTCAAATAAACATACCATTAAAATTATAGACTGATCATTACATTTACGTCATTTAGCAGACGCTCTTATCCAGAGCGACTTACAGTTAGCACATACATTATTTTATCGAACCCACAACCCTGGCGTTGCAAACGCCATGCTCTACCAACTGAGCTACATCCCCTGCCGGCCATTCCCTCCCCTACCCTGGGCCAATTGTGCGCCGCCCCATGGGTCTCCCGGTCACGGCCGGCTACGACAGAGCCTGGATTCGAACCAGGATCTCTAGTGGCACAGCTAGCACTGCGATGCAGTGCCTTAGTGCACTGCGCCACTCGGGAGGCTCAAATGGCACCCTATCCCTGTGTGTGTGTGTGTGTGTGTGTGTGTGTGTGTGTGTGTGTGTGTGTGTGTGTGTGTGTGTGTGTGTGTGTGTGTGTGTGTGTGTGTGTGTGTGTGTGTGTGTGTGTGTGTGTGTGTGTGTGTGTGTGTGTGTGTGTGTGTGTGTGTGTGTGTGTGTGTGTGTGTGTGTGTGTGTGTGTGTGTGTGTGTGTGTGTGTGTGTGTGTGTGTGTGTGATAAGCACAATATAATAAGCACAACGGATAAGTAAAGTCATGCTTGCGGTATTCCTGCCCCTTGATGCACGAGGAATCTATTTTTCCCGACATTCTAGAACGGTTGATTGAACATTCTTTCTCTTTAGACTAGATAAGGAGAGTGTTCACTTTACACAGTGCTCAATTTACTGAGTGCTCACTTTACACAGTGCTCACTTAGAAGCAATCTGTATTTAAATGTTTTTAATTGCTGCACTAAGCTTTTAGGATGCAACACAAGTTAGGCAATGTGTGGATGTGTGTGGCTGCAAATCAACAGTAATATCATATGCAGAGAGTATGTGCAACATATTCTGAGAAACATATTGAGAGAGATATTCATATACCTCCTTCCTCTTCTCATTGTGGTATTCGGGACATTAATTGGCACGAGGGATGCTCCGATAAAGGCCCTCTCTGTCACTTTCTGTGAGCGCTGTGTGCTAAACTAGGGTTAGCCTCTGAGCAACACAGACAAATGAAGCATGGGGCTGGAAACTGGCCAGAGCCCCTCTCTTTGTCCCTGATGATCTGGCAGTTAGCATGGAAGATAACAAACGCCTCATCGATTTTTGGTTTCACTGTAGATTTCTTTGTTCTCCAATGGCTTATTTTTCTCCTGAAACTCGAATTGATTAGTCACACAGTCTGTTAGGTTGCGATCCCAATAAGAACCTTGTTCGTTCTAATTTCTACCAGCGCTCTCATCCTTGGGTAACATATGATTTTGTGTCACCATAGAGAATAAGGATATTAGGAGTAAAGGAGTAGTGAGGAGGAAGGAAACTCCAGAGAGACGAGGTCATCATCCATGTTGTCCTCAATTGAACTGATTCACCTGTGTCATATCATGTGTTGATTCAAATCAACAAAGTACAGTACTTTGGGTAACAATATATGGATTGTCATTTAACCCCAACACCCAGGCATTGTTGGCTGGAAACAAAACTGGATTGATCCATCGCGCCACACTGTATTGTACCACAGAGCCACAGAATGTATAGAAAACACATTTGGCCCAGCCATGACCTCTGTGTAACCCCTAGTGTTTGCCCCTGACATGATTGTCCATCCACACTGTGTTAACATTGAAGCTGAAAGTAGCAAGTGTTAGGCCTAGCTCCCCTCCTCTCCACTCTCCAGGAAAAGAAACACGTTATCCCTTATATGGTGCCTGCCAGGCAAATTAACCACCTCTGCCCTGTCTGATATTCAAATTCATGTCTACCCATTCTGATTGCCTCTATACAAAGCTTTAGCCTATCTCTGGTGCTAGACACAAACACATAGGAAATTGTTCTCTTTTCAAATACTTACAGCCAAATCAAACATGATCTATAATTTTTTCTACAAGCTTATGTTCACTACAAGCAGAAGCGTTAACGCCCCCCTTAGCTTAGCTGACTGTGTTTCTTATTATTTACAAGTGTTTTGTAAATAATAATAATAGTGAAGAACTCCTTCATTCCCATGTCCATCAAATACCTGAACAGCAATAAGTAAGTACCCCACTGACAGAATGTAAGGGAAATGTGCAATATGTATTATGTATGTGACTGTATGAGAAGTGTACAATGTGTATGTCAGGGGTAACATGCAATGTATGTATTATGTTGAGTGTGTAATGTACAGTGTCTATTTTGTATACAGCAGTACTGTGTGTCTAAGATACATTTTCCCCTCGGGGACATTAAAGTTCATCCTATCCTGTACTTTCCTAGTATGACTCGGTTATAGCAAGAGCAAACTCTGGAGAACCTGGCATACTCCAATTGGGTGTTTGGCTCTGTCACCTCTTTGCGATTTGTACTAATCTTAAAAGATGCTATAAAAACACCCCCACATAAAAACCTTCTCCCACAGAACAGATGTAGGTTGTTAGGCTGCGTTTACACAGGCAGCCCAATTTTGATATTTTTTACATTAATTCGTCTTTTGGCCAATCAGATCAGCCCTGAAAAAGATCTGATGTGAAAAGATCTGATGTGATTGTTAAAAAGACCAATTAGTGGAAACAATATCAGAATTGGGCTGTCTGTGTAAACGCAGACTAACAACCAGCATCTGTTCTGTGTGAGAAAGTTTTTCTGTGGGGATGTTTTTGTAGCATCTTTTAAGAGTAGTACAAGAACAGATGCAGATGTTAGTAATCGATTTTGGTGCAAGACAAGTGACTCCCTAACAAATGATGAATCTGATCCGAGTCAGATTTGCCAAATTACCATTTGAGACGGGCAATTGTAGCGTCTCATGCATTTTCCTCGTTGAGCAGACCTTGGGAGTGAGGACGCTGCTTGAGACTGAAACCTCTTGGTGCTCAATGACCTTTTTTGACATTTTATCTGAGCCATCAGATTTATCATCCAGTCAGTGGACTGTCTTGTGTTCTGTTCCGTCATGGTCGTTGAGAGAGTGAGCACAATGCAGAACAGAGAAAGCGAGAGAGAGAGACATTGTGTAAGAGAGAGGGAGAGAGAGAGATAGAGAGAGGCAGTGTATTAGAGAGAGAGAGAGAGAGAGAGAGAGAGAGAGAGAGAGAGAGAGAGAGAGAGAGAGAGAGAGAGAGAGAGAGAGAGAGAGAGAGAGAGAGAGAGAGAGAGAGAGAGAGAGAGAGAGAGAGAGAGATCGTTCTCATCTTAAAGTCTGTGATGAAAATTGAATGTGGGCTTCTGATACTCATTGCCTTGAATTTAGATCTCTCTCTCTCTCTGCTCTGGTGTGATTCATATTAATAGAGTGAAATTAAAAAAGATTCTGGTGTGCTCACTGTGTCTCTTTTAGGGGTGTGAAGGTTCACCAAACCCACGGTTCGGTACCTATTGCAGTTTTGGGGTCACGGTTCAGTTTTGTTACATGGGGAAAATTAAATGCCATTCACAATGTTCAGCATTCACAATGTTTCCACTGATGCTGCATTTGTAACAATGTGGGAGTTGGGAATTTACCAGTTGGGAAGTCACAAATACCAGTTGGAAGCATTCATGTGATTTGAATTAGTTGAGAAATGCTGATTGGCTAATGGCCAACAAGCTGTATCAACTATAAACTAAAAGTACAGCTATCATGCTTATAAACACATTATGAAGTTAAAAAAACACATTCATAGATTTGTATAAATAATGTTTTGTTGTTGCATTTAACTGACAAAAATGCTGTTATAGAGGTCAGTTCCTTTGTAGGCAATGTCAGAGGTCACCATGTGGGAGAAGTGGGTGCTCAGGATGATAGACGAGTGTCCCACTAGTAATTACCAGTTTGAGGGCCGTTAAAGTGGATTTTTTCCAGTCCTATGTGATAAATTCCCACTTCCCACTTGGTTATGAACGCAGCATGACACTGCCTCCTTCAGTGCCAGATGCGCACTTGTGATTCTCATAAAGGTGGGCGTGTCTGTAGCAGGGTACATCGCTCACTCCGGGGTAATATGATGGACTGTCACTGTTGAGTAGGTGCGACACAGGGTTCATTGGCCAATTCATTGAAAACTTTGGCTTGGTTATATTTACATTTACATTTTAGTCATTTAGCAGACGATCTATATAGAACCGCTACTGCCTGTTTGCTGAAATGGGTGGAAGAGGGAAGTTCCTAACGTGGGCGTTAGGACACAGCCTACCTATCGCTCTTGGGATTTATTTGGCCCGGTCAGAATCAGCTGCCAAGGGCTGCTTGAATGCAGAGGGGAGACGATGTTGTGTTGTTGTTTCTTTGCGTTTCCATCTTGCTCTGGTATACTGGGGTGATGTTGGCGTAAATGTACCAACATAGTTGAAGTGTTGGCAGCGACGAAGGCTATTCTCATTGAGCTTGGCTCCCGAGTGGCGCAGCGGTGTAAGGCACTGCATCTCAGTGCTAAAGGCGTCACTACAGACCCTGGTTCGATTCTAGGCTGTATCACAATCCGGCTGTGATTGGGCGGCGCACAATTGGCTCAGCGTCGTCCGCGATAGGCCGTCATTGTAAATAAGAATTTGTTCTTAACTGACTGAACCTAGTTAAATAAAATAGTGTTAACGTTTTATCCACAACTCTCTGTCCATCGCTGTTGTAATCTACTGGGAAGCTAGCTGAGGAACGCTCAACTCCTTCCCTTATATCGAGGCGGAGTTGAGTTTTGATAACTGTTTGCAGGATTTCCGGGCAACAAAACTGAGTCACCATCAGTCGATTCTTGTAAAAATGGACATTCTATAAACGCTTAACTGTACCTATGTTTATCCTGGGGTGCTGAAAGTCATACTTTAAATAAAAACTTATATCGAATACAACCAACGACTTTCTCCTAATTTTTTTATTACAATAACAAAATGGTTAGTGATACATGTGGCTAATATTTACATGCTTATGTCCATAGAGTGAAATGCCATATAATCTATTATTTGGAGAACATGCTAATGTTGCCACAGTGTTGCGTGACTTTCTTCCTTCTGTATTGATGCACATTTCTTTTCCTCAGTGTTTGTGCTGCTATATCAACATCTGTTGAAACCATTATTCATCATAGCTGATTGATGCTGAGAGGAACGGCTGAATGGAGCGTGAGGAATTCATAAAGCAAAATAACAATAATATGCGTTAGAAGATTAGCTGGGGAATAGTGCACTAACTTTGACCAGAGCCCTATGGGCAAGTAGGGCTCTGGTCAAAAGTAGCGCTCTATATAGGGAATAGGGTGCCATTTGAGCCTCCCGAGTGGCGCAGTGCACTAAGGCACTGCATCGCAGTGCTAGCTGTGCCAGTAGAGATCCTGGTTTGAATCCAGGCTCTGTCGTAGCTTGCCGTGACCGGGAGACCTATGGGGCGGCGCACAATTGGCCCAGCGTCGTCCAGGGTAGGGGAGGGAATGGCCGGCAGGGATGTAGCTCAGTTGGTAGAGCATGGCGTTTGCAACGCCAGGGTTGTGGGTTTGATTCCCATGGGGAGCCAGTATGAAAAAAATAAAAAATAAAATAATGTATTCACTAACTGTAAGTCGCTCTGGATAAGAGCGTCTGCTAAATGACTTAAATGCAAATTTGGGATGCGGAACTATTCTCCCACTGAAAGGAGCCATAGTCTCCCACTGATTATTCCATAGGATTTCTTGTTCATCAATGAATCAGTGGTTTAATGGGAGCTGTGTCATCTGTCTTCCTAGCTTTGTCCTTGATCTGATTCTACTGTAATTCACAGCCAGGCAGAGCATAACCTAACGTAAAAGAGCGGTGTTTATTTCTTTCTGGTCCTGACGAGAAAAAAATACTGTCGGGGGAGGTTATTTTCTGCACTCTTGAACCAATCTAGTAAATGTGGAGGAGGTGTTAAGATTGAGTAACGCCTTCTTAACGTCCAAAAGCGAAACTCCGCCACAGGCTCTTTCCATTTCCCCTGAAAACCGGATGCATCCGGTTGTTTCAGAACGCAGAGGGTGGGCAGAGCAGATAGGATATTTCCTCTTGATGACATGCTGGAAACTGGGAACTTGGAAATCTCAGACTTCCGACTTCAGTGCGTTCAAGACAACTGGTAACTTGGGAAAAAACGAGCTCAGACTGGGAAAAATCTTTTTGAACGGTCATCCAACTCGGAATTCCAAGTCGGAAACTCGGGGCATCTTTCTAGAGCTCCGACCTGAAGATCACTGACGTCATGATTCAACCTTGTTTCTTACATGATTCAACCAGTAAGAGCCTGGATGTACTAAGCTTTGATTTTGTATAGCAACTTTACTAGAGCTTTTGTTCCAACTTAACATTCTCAAACACCCATCACAGTTAGATACAGTTAGTCATTTAGCAGACGCTCTTATCCAGAGCGACTTACAGTTAGTGAGTGCATACATTTTCATACATTTTCATAAGTCTTTGCACTTACTGAAAAGCTTTGTTGTTAAAAAGTGCATTGTAACAAAGTTATTGTGTGATCAAGGTGGGTAACCAAAGCAGACGCTGTTTTGTTCAAGTTAAAATCTGGGTCCTGAAGGCTTGATTATTCTTGAAGTGATGTAAGCTAGGCCTATTTGGCTTTTTTCACTAATTGGTCATTTGATCAATCGCATCAGATCTTTTTCAGAGCTGATCTGATTGGTCAAAAGATTAATTAGTTTAAAAAAAGATCAGAATTGGGCTGTCTGTGTAAACACAGCCTTAAGCTTGGATGCTGCTTGGTCTCACATTATACTCCATCACTCCTCTCCTGGAAAGGCCTGCAGCTGTTTTTTATCATTTCATGATCTGAGAGGTAGTAGAAAATTACTTGAGTCTACATACGTCCCAAATGTTACCCTATTCACTATACTGTAGGAAATAGGGTGCCATTTGGGACGCAGCTGGGGTAAAGTCTGAGTAGTCGGTCAAACTGATTACCTCAAAAAAATTAAGTTAAGAAACTTAAATTGTTCAGAAGCATCCTGTCTTCCTCTGTGTTCGCTTTAGCCTATAGCGCAGAGAGCGGTTGAGACATGAGACACGTTTACGTAGTTAATCAGCCCAAGACAGCAGTGCCACAGCCCTCTCCCCCCTCTTCCCTCACTGTAAACCCCAATGTGCTGTCATTACTCAAAACTTTTGAGGAAACCTATTGCATTATATGCACTACATGACCAATTCGTCAGACTGCCAGATGGTGAAGCGTGATTCATCACTCCAGAGAATGCGTTTCCACTGCTCCAGAGTCCAATGGTGGCGAGCTTTACACCACTCCAGCCGACGCTTGGCATTGCACATGGTGATCTTAGGCTTGTGTGCGGCTGCTCGGCCATGGAAACCCATTTCATGAAGCTCCCGACGAACAGTTATTGTGCTGACATTGCTTTCAGAGACAGTTTGGAACTCAGTAGTGAGTGTTGCAATCAAGGACAGACGATTTTTACACGCTACGCGCTTCAGCACTCGGCGGTCCCGTTCTGTGCGCTTTTGTGGCCTGCCACTTCGCGGCTGAGCCGGTGTTGCTCGTAGACGTTTCCACTTCACAATAACAGCACTTACAGTTGACCGAGGCAGCTCTAGCAGGGCAGAAATTTGACGAACTGACTTGTTGGAAAGATGGCATTCTATGAAGGTGCCACATTGAAAGTCACTAAGCTTTTCAGTAAGGCCATTCTACTGCCAATGTTTGTCTATGGAGATTGCATGGCTGTGTGCTCGATTTTATACACCTGTCAGTAACTGGTGAGGCTGAAATAGACGAATCCACTAATTTTAAGGGGTGTCCACATACCTTTGGTCATGTAGTGTATATCTGAGTCCAGTTACATAAAGTGATTCTGTAGTCATTACTCAATCTGATAGAGTCACTGTGACCCTGTAGGGGGTCCAGATTGGAGATATATCAGCTTGAAATGTTTGATTAACACCTCCAATATAATTTCCCAGTGTGCCTTGCCTTTTCGAGTGAATTGTAGAGTTACCACCTATGACTGTGTTTGTTAGAGACAGAGACATGGTTATTGAATTCATTCATTTTCAGTCCTGTGGCCTTCACCAAGTGAGTTCCTAGGCAAATGTTATCATTATAATTAAACCCTTTGTGACAATACATTACATATCGCATAAAGGCTTATTTTGAGGCCTAGCTTCACCCTAATACAGTGGCCTAAAACTCATGATTTACAGGCCAAATCAGGCCTGCTAGTATGGTTGCAAAATTCCAGTAACTTTCCCCAAATTCCCAGATTTAAAAAAAACTGGTTGAAGGATTTCCAGAAATCTTCTAACCGGGATTTCTGGAACCTTACCTGCAAGTCACATTATGATGGTTTGCAAAGTGATGTGTAATTCCTTTTGGAATCCAGCCAGAGTTAGGATATCCAACAGTTTAAATTTGTATTCACCCACAACCTGCATTTACAATGACTGCCAGGGTTAGGAACAGTGGAAGGACACTACCTAAGTAATTTAAACTGGAACAACCATTTCAGTAACTAACTAAACGATTGGATTAGTTTAGAAAAATGTATGTTATTTATCTTTGTGTAGCATAAGATTAATCAATCAATCACTCAATGTACATGCAAAAACACATATTAAAACCAATTACATAAAATTTACCTGCAGTAGAGCATGCTGGGGAAAAAAGTTAATTCGTTATCATAACTTTAAAGAATAGAGTTGGTGTGATTTCTCATTTAGTTTTGAGTCAGTACCACAAACATTTTAAGTAATAATGACTTTTCATTTACTTTGATTTCAACTTGGGGTTTACAGTGCAGTCGGTCTGTATCTGAGAATTATTCTTTCCACGCAGATGGCGTAACAACGTGAGAAATGCTCCATGGTGCGGAGCTGATTTCCGACAATCTCTCTTTCTCATCTCCGTGGCTGGGAGTAAATTGCCAGATGGTCAGCAGAAGTCATCCGAAACTAACAGAGACAGTGTGATCACATTGATTTTGTTGTACTAGTGGGAGAAGGAAATCCCCCTTGTGTGGTGTGGATACAAGCCCGTCTCTCACTGACCAGGTTGGGTCTGGCTAGTTCTCTGTTTCTCTCTGCCTGGTCTGAGTACCAAAAGTAACATGTCCATTACAGACAGACAGACGGGAATGCCCTGCCGCTCGTAAACACATCTGTTCTGTTCTCTGGGGTCTGGGCATTGGCTCGCTATCCACTAGCTGCTCCACACAATCTCAGATGCTGGGTATGCTCATTCAGGAGAGGAGTACACTACATGGCCATGATATCAACTGTTTCCATAGCCTCGTCCCAGATCTGTTTTGTTGTCTTGTTGTTTGGGGTAACAATGAGCATAGGACTTGGCAAGACAGCACAAACAGATCTGGGTCCAAGCTACTGTTCCCACTCCCACAGGCCTCCTGTGTAATCTTAGGGACTCACTACTAACTACTCTGGCTCTTGTGGCTCAACCCCAGAGTAGCCTCATGCATGCATGGACGGACCTCCTTGCAACAGTGTGGTTCCAGATTTGTATTTCTGAACATCTGTTGAATATGTTCGTCTCTAAAGAGGCAAAAGAATGCAGTAGTGGTTTAAAAATAGTTTTTGCTATAAAAGTAACAGGCTGCTGGATGTAACATTGTTTTTATGTGTCTCTCTTATTTACAGACCTGGCTTCAAATAGTATTTGTTTTCTTAACCATCTCGACGGGATCGGTGTCCCGTATACGGGATGGTTGAGCTAACATGCGCTATTGTGATTAGCATGACTGTTGTAAGTAACAGTAAACTTTCCAGGACATAGACATGTCTTATATGGGCAGAAAGCTTAAATTATTGTTAATCTAACTGCACTGTCCAATTTACAGTAGCAATTACAGTGAAAACGTACCATGCTATTGTTTGAGGAGAGTGCACAACAACAAAAAACATATCACGGCAACTGGTTTGATACATTCACCTCTGAAAGTAAATAATGTACTTACATTCAGTAATCTTGCTCTGATTTGTCATCCTAAGGGTCCCAGAGATAAAATGTAGCATAGTTTTGTTTGACAAAATCAATTTTTATATTCAAATGTAGGAACTGGGTTCTACAGTTTGAACCCCTGCTGTCTCTGGCTCCACACCCACCCCGCCCAGCCATCTAGATGTGTGAAAGTTAGTGGATAAGCTAATGATCCATCATGTATAACATTCCTGAGAGTGTGTAAACTTAGATTTTGTATTACTATATCATTTTTGTATGTTCTCTATAGTTATGTACTTGAAAATGTATCAATTGACCAATTTGGCAGATTTGGGCAGACTTGATACAAAATAGTCCAGTATTGCAATGCTTCACTGGATCAATCTGAAATGTTGCACACACACTGCTGCCATCTAGTGGTCAAAATCTAAATTGCGCCTAAACTGCAATATTATATGGTGGCCTTTCTCTTGCATTTCAAAGATGATTAAAAAAAAAAAAAAAAAAATCTGTTTGTATTATCTTTTACCAGATCTAATGTGTTATATTCTCCTACATTAATTTCACATTTCCACAAACTTCAAAGTGTTTCCTTTCAAATGGGATCAGGTCCTGAGCTACAGGCAGTTAGATTTGGTATGTCATTTTAGGCAAAAATGGAAAAAAAAGGGTTAGATCCTTAAGAGGTTAATAATACTTTTAGCTGTGCTTGACTGAGTTTGCTTGGCAAAATTGAACCAAAGAAACAGTTCCAAAAGTGCAAACCCTGCCTTTCTGGCCTGCAAGAAGGCTCAATCAAACACCTCAAAGTATTTGAATAAAACAAAACAAAAACTATTTGAACCCAGGCCAGCATATTTATTAGGGGGACATAATCAGAATAATTTTTTTATTTGCCTGTAGAGTCAGATGCTTTCCTGCTTGGATCTCACTCCCTGTCCCTGACTCCATAATCAATGAGCTAGCTAGCATACAGGTTCTAGGAGGACAAGAGAGCTCGCTGGTCTCTGGGATTCATCCCAAATAGCACCCTATTCACTGTGCACTACTTTTATGGGCTCTGGTCAAAAGTAGTGCACTACTGTGGCTTGTGAAAGTATTCTCCCATCTTGGCATTTTTCCTATTTTGTTGCCTTACAACCTGGAATTAAAATGGATTTTTTTTGGGGGGGGTTGTATCATTTGATTTACACAACATGCCTACCACTTTGAAGATGCAAAATATTTTTTATTGTGAAACAAACATAACTATTCACACCCCCCAAAGTCAATACTTTGTAGAGTCACCTTTTGCAGCAATTACAGCTGCAAGTCTCTTGGGGTATGTCTCTATAAGCTTGGCACATCTAGCCACTGCTCCAGCTCCTTCAAGTTGGATGGATTCCGCTGGTGTACAGCAATCTTTAAGTCATACCACAGATTCTCAATTGGATTGAGGTCTGGGCTTTGACTAGGCCATTCCAAGACATTTAAATGTTTCCCCTTAAACCACTCGAGTGTTGCTTTAGCAGTATGCTTAGGGTCATTGTCCTGCTGGAAGGTGAACCTCTGTCCCAGTCTCAAATCTCTGGAAGACTGAAACAGGTTTCCCTCAAGAATTTCCCTGTATATAGCACCATCCATCATTCCTTCAATTCTGACCAGTTTCCCAGTCCCTGCTGATGAAAAACATCCCCACAGCATGATGCTGCCCCCACCATGCTTCACTGTGGGGATGGTGTTCTCGGGGTGATGAGAGGTGTTGTGTTTGCGCCAGACATAGCATTTTCCTTGATGGCCAAAAAGCTGACCAGAGTACCTTATTCCAAATGTTTGGGGAGTCTCCCACATGCCTTTTGGCGAACACCAAATGTGTTTGCTTATTTTTTTCTTTAAGCAATGGCTTTTTTCTGGCCACTCTTCCATAAAGCCCAGCTCTGTGGAGTGTACGGCTTAAAGTGGTCCTATGGACAGATACTTCAATCTCTGCTGTGGAGCTTTGCCGCTCCTTCAGGGTTATCTTTGGTCTCTTTGTTGCCTCTCTGATTAATGCCCTCCTTGCCTGGTCCGTGTGTTTTGGTGGGCGGCCCTCTCTTGGCAGGTTTGTTGTGGTGCCATATTCTTTCCATTTTTTAATAATGGATTTAATGGTGCTCCGTGGGATGTTCAAAGTTTCTGATATTTTTTTATAACCCAACCCTGATCTGTACTTCTTCACAACTTTGTCCTTGACCTGTTTGGAGAGCTCCTTGGTCTTCATGGTGCCGCTTGCTTAGTGGTGTTGCAGACTCTGGGGCCTTTCAGAACAGGTGTAAATATACTGAGATCATGTGACACTTAGATTGCACACAGGTGGACTTTATTTAACTAATTTTGTGACTTCTGAAGGTAATTGGTTACACCAGATCTTATTTAGGGGCTTCATAGCAAAGGGGGTGAATACAGTGAGGGAAAAAAGTATTTGATCCCCTGCTGATTTTGTACATTTGCCCACTGACAAAGAAATGATCAGTCTATAATTTGAATGGTAGGTTTATTTGAACAGTGAGAGACAGAATAACAACAAAAAAATCCAGAAAAACGCATTGATTTGCACTTTACTCGAAATAAGTATTTGACCCCCTCTCAATCAGAACGATTTCTGGCTCCCAGGTGTCTTTTATACAGGTAACGAGCTGAGATTAGGAGCACACTCTTAAAGGGAGCGCCCGCAAGGTCCCCCTGCTCAAGAAAGCACATATACATGCCCATCTGAAGTTTGCCAATTAACATCTGAATGATTCAGAGGAGAACTGGGTGAAAGTGTTGTGGTCAGATGAGACCAAAATGGAGCTCTTTGGCATCAACTTAACTCGCCGTGTTTGGAGGAGGAGGAATGCTGCATATGACCCCAAGAACACCATCCCCACCATCAAACATGGAGGCAGAAACATTATGCTTTGGGGGTGTTTTTCTGCTAAGGGGACAGGACAACTTCACCGCATCAAAGGGACGATGGACGAGGCCATGTACCGTCAATTCTTGGGTGAGAACCTCCTTCCCTCAGCCAGGGCATTGAAAATGGGTCGTGGATAGGTATTCCAGCATGACAATGACCCAAAACACACGGCCAAGGCAACAAAGGAGTGGCTCAAGAAGAAGCACATTAAGGTCCTGGAGTGGCCTAGCCAGTCTCCAGACCTTAATCCCATAGAAAATCTGTGGAGGGAGCTGAAGGTTCGACTTGCCAAACGTCAGCCTCGAAACCTTAATGACTTGGAGAAGATCTGCAAAGAGGAGTGGGACAAAATCCCTCCTGAGATGTGCGCAAACCTGGTGGCCAACTACAAGAAACGTCTGACCTCTGTGATTGTCAACAAGGGTTTTGCCACCAAGTACTAAGTCATGTTTTGCAGAGGGGTCAAATACTTATTTCCCTCATTAAAATGCAAATCAATTTATAATATTTTTGACATGCGTTTTTCTGGATTTTGTTGTTGTTATTCTATCTCTCACTGTTCAAATAAACCTACCATTCAAATTATAGACTGATCATTCTTTGTCAGTGGGCAAACGTACAAAATCAGCAGGGGATCAAATACTTTTTTCCCTCGCTGTACATATGCACGCACCACCTTTCCGTTATTTATTTGTAAGAATATTTTGAAACAAGTTATTTTTTTCATTTCACTTCACCAATTTGGACTATTTTGTGTATGTCCATTACATGAAATCCAAATAAAAATCCATTTAAATTACATGTTGTAATGCAACAAAATAGGAAAAACACCAAGGGGGATGAATAATTTTGCAAGGCACTGTATATAGTAAATCGAGTATCATTTCAGACTGTCTATCTTTACTGTATTCTGTCAGGACAGAAGCTGGGTCTGGGATCAGATCTCACGTCTGTCTGCATGTCTGTGTTCTATTCTGCTTCCTCTTTGAGCCCATATGCTTAGTAATGTAATCAGATCCTTTGATTGGACAAGGGACCATGCCTACGTCCCAAATGGTACCCTATTCCCTAAATAGTGCACTGCTTTTGACCAGGGCCCATAGGGGAATAGCATGCCATTCGACCTAGCAGCGTTATTGGTCCAGGTGATGATAGCAGGGTATAGATTTACTGGCAGGGCTCAGGTAGAAGCACAGGTATCTGTGGACATGTAGCAACAGTACCGCGTCATGAAACCTTACTGCCTAGATTAAATTGCATATAGTTGAGCTTGTTTCGTAGCCCCGTGTAGCTCAGTTGGTAGAGCATGGCGCTTGCAATGCCAGGGTTGTGGGTTCGATTCCCACGGGGGACCAGTATGAAAAATATAAAAAATAAAGTGCATTCACTGTAAGTCGCTCTGGATAAGAGCATCTGCTAAATGACTAAAATGTACAAATGTTTCAGTAGGCCTACATCTCTAGGAGACCAAAATGTTATTATTAGGGTAATTATTATAAAAGTATAATTTTACCATGTACTTCCTAAGAAAAAACATTTCTAAGAAAATACCTGGCAGTTCACAGTACAAGGATGCAGCTGAGGCAACACTGATTTCATCTCCTCATATGATTGATGGCTTCGAACTCCTCAGAAAGTGGTGAAGCACCATAATTGCAGAATTATGTAATGCACTTTACTCGAAGTACTCTATAGTGTTATAGCATAGTTAACAGGATGGTATTGTTAAGGTGACGAGTAGACACCATTGCGACCATTATGTGCCATTATGCTAATTACGTACCGAGAAGGAATGGCATTATATTATCATGACTAATGAGGTAACATTATGCTCTCTCTATCTTCAGGATGGCGTGAGGGAGGGAGGGAGGGAAGGAAAGGATTCACTTTGTTCTTGTAGAAGGAAAGTAAAGCACTCCGGTGAGAATTCACAATGGGAGCCTTTAATCTAAGATTTTAAATAGTCTTGCCTCAGGAGAAGGTTTAGTTTATGATGTTCACTATTTTGGTGGTTATGTGTCACTCAATGTGCACACATTTAGCATATTTATATTCACAGGAAATGTATGGATATGACAGCTATTTAGAGGTAATCTCTCGTGGACAGACTACGTAAACATAAATGCGTTAACCAAGATTAATTTAGAGATAGAGATGTATTTTCATATTTGGGACTAAAGTACATAGCTACTGCTAGATGAGCCCTTTTACCCAGTGTCCATGTTTGTGTCCTCTTCTTGAAATGTGTTCGGGGGGTGCAGGAGTTGTTTTGTTAATATCATCCTTCATATTTCTTGAACCAAAATGTTTGTGTTTTTCACGTAATGAAGAAGTATCAACAATGTTGTTTTTTATTATAGAGGATACTGGATGACTGGAGGTCTTAGTCATGTAGTAGTATAATCAGATAGGGGTATTTTGCTTACATACAGCGCCTTCAGAAAGTATTCACACCCCTTGACTTTTTCTAAATTGAGTTGTGTTTAAACATTAATTTAAATGGATTAAATATAGGTGTTTTTGTCACTGACCTACACTCAATACCCCATAATGTAAAAGTGTAATAATGTTTTTTAGAAATTTTTAGTCAAGGGGTATGAATACTTTCTGTAGGCACAGTAGATAGTGTAAAATATGTAACAATACTTGTGGTTGTTTGCATGTCTTAAATATTCAAAGGAGAGGATCATA
The DNA here is from genome assembly GCF_020615455.1 of Coregonus clupeaformis. Taxonomy (NCBI): domain Eukaryota; kingdom Metazoa; phylum Chordata; class Actinopteri; order Salmoniformes; family Salmonidae; genus Coregonus; species Coregonus clupeaformis. Next base: position 18,374,559 of record NC_059231.1, on the reverse strand, counting down.
AATGTGCCATTGGGAACCAGGAGAGCAGCCAGGTACGAATTGTATAGAGAGAGCCATAGGGTAGCCAAACATCCATGTTTGCACTGATGTTCCACTTAGCCTTGTCTCAAAGGTGATGCTGAGATTTGCATATGCCACATTCTAATATGCACACACTCTAATATGCATACACTCTAATATGCCCACACTCAAGTGTGCTAGCAGACCAAGGAGTCTGTAGATGTATTGCCACGGCAACTAGTACTACAGGATCCTTCAGCAGCAGGCATTCTGAATCTTGTTGGAGGGTTGAGAGAGAGGGTTTGGGTGAGAGAGTATATGGGTCTATCTATAAATAATGGGGCCAACATTGGGATCAGAATTTCTAAATGGTTTGAAACAAAAATAAAAAGGATTTTCATGCAGTTCCCCATGTGTACTTAGAGAAAGAAAAGTGAATATAAGCAAATTGGCCCATAACTCCACCTATACAACAACATAGGCCTAGGATTATACATCCTTTAAGCAGGGTTCATACAGACATTGGCAAGTCAAATTCAAGGACTTTCAGGGACTTTTTCATTCTTAATTGTAATTTTCAAGGACCTTATTGTAAGGATATAATTGTATAATTTATATAGTTGTACATATAGGTCCTAATAATTGCTTGACTGCGGTGAGGGTGATAAGTAGCCTGATGACTCACACTAAATTCTTCCACTGCTTTGTCGTTCGTAACATACTTCTCATTGCAGAGAAGAAACGAATGCCCGTTTACATCGTGATGTATTTCATTATGCGATATGTCATCTTCATGGAGTCTTGCCCCGCTACTGAACGGACAAGTGTAGTGTTTGTAACGCAAGATGGAGGAGATCCAGAGATCACATTTATTTGGGGAAATTTTAAAATATGACCTTTTCATTCGACACAGGATAAATATATTGTTTCAGGTGATAATAAAACATGTCTTGTTTAGTTACTTTTTCCTCAACTTGTTTCTCTAACTTTACTGCAAGTCAAGCTAGCTTGCACTGCAGAGTAGCTAGGCTAGGTTCAATATACTATTGTAACTGGCCACCACCACCTATCATCAAAAACAAACTTCATTACTTGTTAGTCATTTAGCAGACGCTTTTATCCAGAGTGACTTACAGTTAGTGAGTGCATACATTTTTCATACTGTCCTCCCGTGGGAATCGAACCCACAACCCTGGCGTTGCAAACGTCATGCTCTACCAACTGAGCTACACGGGGCCCATTAACATCATAATACACTTAAACGGAAGGCAACAGTCATATAAAATAATTGGCTTAACAGCCAACGTGTATTATTTAACATTACTATTAAAATAGTAGGCCTACTCACTTATAGGAATGGGTAATTGTTTACAAGTTGCTAGCTATCCCATAAAGCCATCACCGAAAACCACATATTTTCATCTTCTTCTGTGTTTTGGTAATTTCTAAGAATATGGTGTCCTTCTCGCAATGGAGCGTTAAACCGCAAGGGGGTGTTGTGTTTTCACTCAGTTGGGGATGTCTCCATTGAAATGCATGACATCTGGCACAACATAACGGAGTGCTTATGGCCAATGTGAACGAGGCTTAACGTCCGTGGGCGTGGCGTAGCACTTGGCCGGAGCATGGAGACTGGGTAGCCAGGCAAGGTGAAAAGCACAGTCATTCGCGAACTGCAGACCCCCAAACGATTCGTTCTCGAGTTCGAGTTTGTTGAGCAGAGACTGTGTAGGTTTTGATTCTACAAAGCTGTGTCCATCATAACATTTAATAATCAATTAATTGTAGTCATTCTTGCAGCATGCGATCAATTATCAGTTCTAAACATGTATTTTTGTTCTCTATGCTCATGATCTATTTTCATGCGCGCATATGACAGACAGTTGCTGGTCTGAGCACATCTCTGGACCCGCTGAGCCGGAGTAGTGTGTATTAAAGGCTTAACATGGTCAATCTGATGTCTGCATTTTACTGTGATGCAGCCTCCGCAGACGTCAGGGCTTTCATACTCCTTGCACTGTTACAAAATAGTGGAGGCGCACGGCGATGCGGTAGGGAGCTTGATTTGGCGTCTGGCAGAGTTGTGCAGTTGGAAATCCCGCTAATGGAGCCTGCTTGCGCACCACTCTGCCAAAAACCGCTCTGCGCTCACAGGAAGAAATACTGCCGCTCCAAATTTGCTCCATTCATTAAAATCACATTTTATTCAACACCCATCTATTTTTGTGACTACCTGGACCTACCAATTGGTTTTTAAATATAGAAACCAAACCATATGGATTTGAATGAAAAGGATTTGAATAAACAGGAAAAGGTCAATGTAAGAAGCGAACATCATTCAAATAGGCTACATGTCATATTAAACAGCATATAAACACTCTAAATAGATCAGGAGCCAGACAGGGAGCCTAAGAAGGAACAAAATATAATGATTTAGGCTATATGTGGTCCTCTGTAGTTCAGCTGGTAGAGCACGGCGCTTGTAACGCTAAGGTAGTAGGTTCGATCCCCGGGACCACCCATACACAAAAAAATGAATGCACGCATGACTGTAAGTCGCTTTGGATAAAAGCGTCTGCTAAATGGCATATTATTATTATTCAATTATTTCAAGGCTATAGCCTACAAAGAAATACATAGTGAAGCATTTAGCGAGTGCGACACAATAAGCTGGTAGGGACATAAAGGGCTCAGCATCTAAACAACATGTTGTTGTATTAAATCATTATAGTCTATACATTGCTCATATAGGCAGTGACTGATTTAGGATTAAATACAAATTAAATTGATTTAGCACCTGTGTATTTTATCAGTTTCTTTATGAAAATATTTAGCGAACTCCATGACAGTAGCTAAAGCAAGCACACAAGTAGACTACAAATGCATGCTGGGGCGGGCATGCCCTGAGCTCGTGAACTGAGTGCTACTTGAGCACTACTGGAGCGAAATTGGAGCGGGCCGCCCAACACTCAAGCCTTTGGGAATCTCGCTCCACGCTCCAGTCAAATTGGGCATGCTCCGCTCCGCCCTCAGCTCTGTTCCACTCACACACTCTGCTGCGTGGCTCCAGAGGTTCCGCAATTGCGTCACACCCTCCATATGAAGCCTCCGACCACATTTTCGTATTAAGCATAAATTGGCTTTAAATCCTGCTGTAGGACTCATTGTGGCCAGCACCAGCAGGTTAAACGAACGACTAAAATGAACGAGTCACTCAGAAAAACTAATCATGAGTCTCGAGTCAGTAAAAATAGTTGTTCAAATAGAACGAATCGTTCGCGAACTGCACATCACTAGTTGATAGTCCACTCTACTGTTTGAGATTTCAAAACTTTAAAAAACAAGGCTAGAAAGGGAATGTCAACGAATGCAGCAAAGAGCTGCAGTTTTTATGAGTGAATTAGTGTTTAAGATTTTATTCAGCACTGTCAACACATTATTCAACACTTTTATAAGCCATGAAACGCCCTCTCCCTATCAACTCGTGCTACAAAGTGTATCGATAATTTTGCATTGTTATTAGCGGCTTGAGTCTTTCTAATATCAAGGAGTATTTTACGTTCTCTGGTCATACGAGTGTGACACGAGTTTCGCCATTAGCTGGAAGACGGTGTCCCCTTTTTGGTCAGCGGAGGGAGGAAGAACTGAGGGATTGTGGGAGGCAGTCTCTCTCTCTCTCTCTCTCCCTCCATCCACCCATCCATCCATCCATCCAAACTGACCATCAGATGCAGGCGCCATCAGTCCAGTAAAAAAAATACGCAAATCATTTCAATTGATGCCTCACGAGTAATACAACAAATGATATATTACCAGTGTGATCATATACCTCACGTTTTGTAAATGGTCTGAGAAGAACAACATTAGCAGGGCAATTCAAGAATAGCTACTATGCTGTGATAATGTGTTGAGCCTAATAGCCTACTGCACAAACCTAATTTGTTACAGAACTGGTTGTAATAGGTTAATGTTGCATAGGCTTATGTTTTTTAAGTCATGTTTTAAAACAATTCTGAGCAGTAGATCTCTGCCTGCATTTTGAGTCAGATAGTGATCTCGGCTTAGAAAAGTTTGGTGACCACTGTACTAAACAGTATTTTGAACCTTGGAGGGCGGTAGGGTATAGCTAAGAAGGGGAGCCAGTCCTAGTACCCCTCTCCTTTCCCCTCCCCTCCTCTCCCCTCCCCATCCCTCCTCTCGTCCTCTCCCCCGCCTCCACCCCTCTGGCCTTCAGAGGTTGGCTATTTCCATTGTCCATCTGCCAGCAGTTTGCATTTGTGCTAAATCTCGTAATAAGAGAAAGCAACCAGTGTGTGAGTGTTTGGGTAGAATGTCTGTGCATGATTAATACAAGAACCACATGAGAAGTGTTAAAGTTAAAATATGAGCGAAGGGCTTGGACCGATCAAATTGGGCATGCTCCGCTCCGCCCTCAGCTCTGTTCCACTCACACACTCTGCTGCGTGGCTCCAGAGGTTCCGCAATTGCGTCACACCCTCCATATGAAGCCTCCGACCACATTTTTGTATCAAGCATAAATCGTGCTGTAGGACTCATTGTGGCCAGCACCAGCAGGTTAAACGAACGACTAAAATGAACGAATCACTCAGAAAAACGAATCATGAGTCTCGAGTCAGTTAAAAGAGTTGTTCAAATAGAACGAATCGTTCGCGAACTGCACATCACTAGTTGATAGTCCACTCTACTGTTTGAGATTTCAAAACTTTAAAAAACATGGCTAGAAAAGGAATGTCAACAAATGCAGCAAAGAGCTGCAGTTTTTATGAATGAGCTAATGTTTAAGATTTTAGTTAGATGTAAAATTGCGTGACTAAGATCTCGGCAAAAACGTCAAAATTAATGACAGATTTCTTTAGTTATCTTAGAATAATTTTGACTACAATAGTATTGCCGCTTTTTTCTCATTTTTCAAGTGAATGTCTTTTAAGGGTTCGGTTCGCCTAGCCGACTTTGGCTAGGCGCCAGACGAACTGAAACATGCGGAAGCCTTTAGACACAGGTCATGACAAACCAACTGGATTACCATGTATGATAAACAGACTAGCTATGACCAGGAAACATCATCTACCAGGGCTTCATGGGTACTGTATATCTTATTCTCATAATATAACAGAGTCAATAATGGGCCACTCATGCACAGCAAAAGGAATCTAAACCAGTAGCTGGACAGACTGGAGCAGAGCGCACAGAGCTCAGTCATCGAATAAATCACCTAACCGTAACGGTTGACATACCAGGCATACCATCCACGGACCAACTGTGGATAAATATTAATGTTGTCCTAGGATATCTCTGTCCCGGTGCTTAATTGTTTTTGGAGGGTTGACAAACTTGGCTTCATTTGAATGCTGCACCTTTAAAACAATACACAGTTAGAGATAAATTGGAGATAAGTTAGGATACACAGTTCCCGAGCTAGAGTAGAGAATGTCTGTATTATAGCATCTGTCAATAGCTAAGAGCAACACAATGTATCCCAATCCCATGTCCATGCCGCTTTACGCATGGGGTTAACATTCTGTTTCTCCTCATAGCACATGGAAATCAAAGAAATCCATCCCTAAAGAAAACACACTCACAGACACAACAAAACACACATCCATTATCTCTCACATACAGTGAGGGAAAAAAGTATTTGATCCCCAGCTGATTTTGTACTGACAAAGACATGATCAGTCTATAATTTTAATGGTAGGTTTATTTGAACAGTGAGAGACAGAATAACAACAACAAAATCCAGAAAAACGCATGTCAAAAATGTTATGAATTGATTTGCATTTTAATGAGGGAAATAAGTAATTGACCCCCTCTCAATCAGAAAGATTTCTGGCTCCCAAGTGTCTTTTATACAGGTAACGAGCTGAGATTAGGAGCACACTCTTAAAGGGAGTGCTACTAATCTCAGCTTGTTACCTGTATAAAAGACACCTGTCCACAGAAGCAATCAATCAATCAGATTCCAAACTCTCCACCATGGCCAAGACCAAAGAGCTCTCCAAGGATGTCAGGGACAAAATTGTAGACCTACACAAGGCTGGAATGGGCTACAAGACCATCGCCAAGCAGCTTGGTGAGAAGGTGACAACAGTTGGTGCGATTATTCTCAATGATCATGAGAACGGTGAGGAATCAGCCCAGAACTACACGGGAGGATCTTGTCAATGATCTCAAGGCAGCTGGGACCATAGTCACCAAGAAAACAATTGGTAACACACTGAAGGACTGAAATCCTGCAGCGCCCGCAAGGTCCCCCTGCTCAATAAAGCACATATACAGGCCCGTCTGAAGTTTGCCAATGAACATCTGAATGATTCAGAGGAGAACTGGGTGAAAGTGTTGTGGTCAGATGAGACCAAAATCGAGCTCTTTACCATCAACTCAACTCGCCGTGTTTGGAGGAGGAGGAATGCTGCCTATGACCCCAATAACACCATCCCCACCGTCAAACATGGAGGTGGAAACATTATGCTTTGGGGGTGTTTTTCTGCTAAGGGGACAGGACAACTTCACCGCATCAAAGGGACGATGGACGGGGCCATGTACCGTCAAATCTTGGGTGAGAACCTCTTTCCCTCAGCCAGGGCATTGAAAATGGGTCGTGGATGGGTATTCCAGCATGACAATGACCCAAAACACACGGCCAAGGCAACAAAGGAGTGGCTCAAGAAGAAGCACATTAAGGTCCTGGAGTGGCCTAGCCAGTCTCCAGACCTTAATCCCATAGAAAATCTGTGAAGGGAGCTGAAGGTTTGAGTTGCCAAACGTCAGCCTCGAAACCTTAATGACTTGGAGAAGATCTGCAAAGAGGAGTGGGACAAAATCCCTCCTGAGATGTGTGCAAACCTGGTGGCCAACTACAAGAAACGTCTGACCTCTGTGTTTGCCAACAAGGGTTTTGCCACCAAGTACTAAGTCATGTTTTGCAGAGGGGTCAAATACTTTTTTCCCTCACTGTATGCCATGTATGCATGAAGTCGCACTCAAGCTTAAACACACACACACCTGAATTTGGGGAGGAAACATTCAAAAGCACATCCCTTGAAAAAAGGCATTCATGCTAAAAACAAACCAAATGCACCTCTCCAGAGAAAAATAGGTCAATTCAGAGTCAGGGACCACTTGTCTCTTTATTAAAGGGGCAACACAATCAAAACTGTGATTTTCCTGTTTAAAAAAAAAAGGATATTTCCACACTATGAGATCAAAATAACACTCTGAAATTGTGAAGATTATGATAATGCCCTTTTAGTGTAAGAGCTGTTTGAAAAAAAATCCTGGAATTTCAGCCTGTTCAGGTGGGATGGAGTTTTTGGTCCAGATCATGACATCACAATCTGATCTGATTATTCTGACCAATGACCAGTCATCTTTTATTTGCATACTTTATTTATCCTCCTACTTTGAATGGGGAAGTGGGGTAGGCTCTAGAGGTCTTCAAAGTCGGTCGTGGGGAAACTGCAGTGGGGTCGCCAACATAAAATAAAAATAAAAATTAATGAGTTCAAATTATTGTATGGGACAAACGTTTTTGAGAAAGATTATTAAAAAAACACTCTTTTATTAAGTTCATTTATTTATTGCTTACTTTTCATTTTAATAAGAGATGAAAATGCAATGAATTGAAGGTTATTTGTTGATGTAAAAATCTAAATTGGCCAATTTTAAGGTTGTGTCATTAGATTTGGGGTGGGGTCAAGAGAAATTCTTGGGGGAAAAATAGAGTCCCCAGAAATTCTGGCAGGAAATATGTTGTCCCCGATCCTATCCGCCAATCAGGGCTGTGCATGTAAATATATAAACATTTGTATCAACACTAGTGCTTAGCGATTAGTGCTTTTTGAGGTCGGTTCGGTTTTGGTTTGAGACATTAAATGCACTATGCATTATGTGGGTTGAATGTTGGAACAACACAGAATAAAACCATTCATAAAAGTCCCATGATGGTAGTAGTGACTGTCCATTACTGCTTATCACTTATTAACCATCATTTATTCACATGACTTTAACAAAATATTTCAGTTGTTGTGTATATTACATCTGTGCTAAACTATATAGAATAATGGCCTGTTGGAAAATACAGCTCCCTACTGCATCGCACAGTTTGGGCTTGATCTGATTTATCTCTAGAGAAACTGCACATCGAGCTCACAGCAAAAGAAAACGAACGAAATGGAATTCAAATCATTGAACCGACATGGGTCAATTAATTGTTTAAAAATAACCGAAAAATAGCTCAGCACTAATCTACACACCCACACAATTAGACTGAGCATTTCAATGGCAAAACTAGACTCAGGATAATAAATTAGAAACAATATATTTGGAGTTATATTCATGAAAAAAACACACAGTGATTTATTAGACATAGTGATGATTTTAAAATCAAATTAAAAAGACTGGATAGGGGCTTCAACACATCAACAAAACCACATAACCTTAATGTCCCTGAGCGGCTGAGAGGTCCCTCATGACTATCGACTAGAGAGCACTGCCACAGAGCATGATTGTGTCCCAAATGGCACACTATTCCCTTTATAGTGCACTATAAAGCTCCATAGGGCTCTGGTGAAATGTAGTGCACTACTGTATATAGGGAATAGTATACCATTTGGGACGCATCTTTTACCTGTTCAGATACATCTCTCAGTGACTAAGCATTGTATTTTATACACATGATATGACAAATAAATTGAACCTTGATCCACTTGAAAACATATGAAGTAAACATGCTCTAGGTATTCAAAAAAAAAATAATCTTACGATGCTGGGCAGGAAGCCTAGCGGTCAAGCGTGTTGGGCCCGAGGTGACTAGGTCAAAAATCTGTCAATGTGTCCCTGAGCAAGACACTTAAACCTAGTTGCTATGGATAAGATTGTTGGTTAAAATGAAAATGCTATTTGATCTCACCAACTCTGAGAAACTTTCTTCAAGCCTATAGTATTATCTTCCTTGGAGAATCAGACCTGAGGAAATATTTGCCTCAATATTCCCCAAAATTCAATGAGCTCTGTGTCAAGCAACATCTAAATCCATGAGCCGACATGACTGCATCATTTTCTCCTCTGAAGTAAAATTATTCACTAATGGTTGAGCAGAAATGTAACATAATTGAATAATCTATTGCAGATCATGGGCCCATTTATCTGTGCATTATAATAGTATACTTACGTCCAATCAAGCTTTCTAACTAAACTCACACACAATGCTCCTTTGTTTCGGTGAAAAACTCCAAGGTCATTTACCCATCCAGAATTGTTCTGTTGTGTAATTTTTTATACATTAACCGTGAAACGCAGAGAGCGGAAATGCGAGGGAGAGGCAAGGGACATCAACTGAACACACTACAGATTGAGTAGTGTTTACATGGCAACAGCTTTGGCGGGGCAGGAGATGGATGAGGACCCAGGCCTAATTTTAGAATCATGAATTGCTTAACGTGGGCAGGTGGGAGGAGCTATAGGAGGACAGGCTCATTGTAATGGATGGAATGGAATAAATGGAACGGTATCAAACACATCAAACATATGGAAACCACATGTTTAACTCCATTCCATCAATTCTTTTCCATTCCAGCCATTACAATGAGCCCGTCCTCCTATAGCTCCTCCCACCAGCTTCCACTGGTTTCCATAATTCAAGTGTTTCACCTTCTGGTGGCATGGACACTGGGCAGGCTCTGGTCAAATGTAGTGCACTATGTAGGGAATAGGGTGCCATTTGGAACACAGACTAGGTCCTAGCATGCTAGCTACTAAACCCAAATGCTAGGGATATACACTGAGAGTACAAAACATTAGGAAAACCTTCCTAATATTGAGTTGCACCCCACTTTTGCCCTCAGAACAGCCTCAATTCGTCGGGGCATGGGCTCTACAATGTGTCGAAAGCGTTCCACAGGGATGCTGGCCCATGTTGACTCCAATGCTTCCCACAGTTGTTTCAAATTGGCTGGATGTCCTTTGGGTGGTGGACCATTCTTGATACACATGGGAAACTCTTGAGCGTGAAAGACTCAGCAGCATTGCAGTTCTTGACACACTAAAACCGGTGCGCCTGGCACCTATTACCATACCCCGTTCAAAGGCACTTAAATATGTTGCCTAGCCCATACACCCTGAACGGCACACATACACAATCCATGTCTCAATTGTCTCAAGGCTTAAAACTCCTCCCCTTCATCTACACTGATTGAAGTGGATTTAACAGGTGTAAGGGATCATAGCTTTCATCTGGTCAGTCTATGTCATGGAAATAGCAATTGTTCCTAATGTTTTGTACACTCAGTGTACATTTACATTCCAGCCATTTAGCAGAAACTCTTATCCAGAGCGACTTACAGGAGCAAATAGGGTTTAGTCTTATTCAAGGGCACATGGACAGATTTTTCACCTAGTCGGCTCAGGGATATAACCCAGCCACTATTGGCCCAATACTCTTAAGCGCTAGGTGGTTAATTAATCTACAGTGCTGTAGCATTAATTTGGTGCAATAGTGTCACATCAATTAGGATAGGCTACATTTTCAATGTGTTGGATGAGAAAGCTCCTGTTTTGAGAATGCAATATTATGCAGACATAATGAACATCATTTTGGAGAGGGATAATCACTCTCTAAAGTAACAATGTTGATTTTGTATTCTATTTAAATTGTTGTTTTTGTATCCTGTAAATTGATTTATACTTTCAACACTTCAGAAAGGGGAAAAATCATAAAAAGGCATTAAAAAAGTAATGGCATCTCTCAAAGGCAATAATGCAAAAACCAAGGGACACATTCTCACATCAGAATTAATATTGTTTTACTGCTACCACCTCCAAGCATGGTACACATTTACAAGAACCCATTGGCTCAGGGTCTGTGTTTTTAACAGAGTGGAACTTTGGCAAATACAAACCATAAACATAAACTAAACATATCAATAAAGCTAATTTACTACGCTCCGCCGCCCAATATCGGTCCAAGCTCTTCGCTCATATTTTAACTTTAACACTTCTCATGTGGTTCTTGTATTAATCATGCACAGACATTCTACCCAAACACTCACACACTGGTTGCTTTCTCTAATTACGAGATTTAGCACAAATGCAAACTGCTGGCAGATGGACAATGGAAATAGCCAACCTCTGAAGGCCAGAGGGGTGGAGGCGGGGGAGAGGAGGAGAGGAGGGATGGGGAGGGGAGAGGAGGGGAGGGGAAAGGAGAGGGGTACTAGGACTGGCTGCCAGACTAGTCTCACAGAACCGATGTTTCCCTAAATCCCAAATCATGGGTACCTCATAATAACATAGGGTCCGAGGAAGATGGTGGTAACTGTCGGTGTGGGTGGGTAAGTGGAGTGAGGAGTTACGTGGGACTGACTTACTGTAGTCCGTCTGTGACCTGTCCTGTGGCATGTGTAGGACTCCCCTTCTTAGCTATACCCTACCGCCCTCCAAGGTTCAAAATACTGTTTAGTACAGTGGTCACCAAACTTTTCTAAGCCGAGATCACTATCTGACTCAAAATGCAGGCAGAGATCTACTGCTCAGAATTGTTTTAAAACATGACTTAAAAAACATAAGCCTATGCAACATTAACCTATTACAACCAGTTCTGTAACAAATTAGGTTTGTGCAGTAGGCTATTAGGCTCAACACATTATCACAGCATAGTAGCTATTCTTGAATTGCCCTGCTAATGTTGTTCTTCTCAGACCATTTACAAAACGTGAGGTATATGATCACACTGGTAATAGATCATTTGTTGTATTACTCGTGAGGCATCAATTGAAATGATTTGCGTTTTTTTTTTGCTGGACTGATGATGCCAGCATCTGATGGTCAGTTTCAGTGGATGGATGGATGGATGGAAGGAGAGAGAGAGAGAGAGAGAGCAAGAGAGAGAGAAACGGAATGGCTGCCTCTCACAATCCCTCAGTTCTTCCTCCCGCCGCTGACCAAAAAGGGGACACCGTCTTCCAGCTAATGGCGAAACTCGTGTCACACTTCATTATTTCTGACTCATGCACCAATTCATGTTGTTACTTGTATGACCAGAGAATGTAAAATACTCCTTGATATTAGAAAGACTCAAGCTGCTAATAACAATGCAAGATTATCGATACACTTTGTAGCACGAGTTGATAGGGAGAGGGCGTTTCATGGCTTATAAAAGTGTTGAATAATGTGTTGACAGTGCTGAATAAAATCTTAAACACTAATTCACTCATAAAAACTGCAGCTCTTTGCTGCATTCGTGACATTCCCTTTCTAGCCATGTTTTTTAAAGTTTTGAAATCTCAAACAGTAGAGTGGACTATCAACTAGTGATGTGCAGTTCGCGAACGATTCGTTCTATTTGAACGACTCTTTTTACTGACTCGAGACTCATGATTAGTTTTTCTGAGTGACTCGTTCATTTTAGTCGTTCGTTAAACCTGCTGGTGCTGGCCACAATGAGTCCTACAGCAGGATTTAAAGCCAATTTATGATTGATACGAAAATGTGGTCGGAGGCTTCATATGGAGGGTGTGACGCAATTGCGGAACCTCTGGAGCCACGCAGCAGAGTGTGTGAGTGGAACAGAGCTGAGGGCGGAGCGGAGCATGCCCAATTTGATCGGTCCAAGCCTTTCGATCATATTTTAACTTTAACACTTCTCATGTGGTTATTGTATTAATCATGCACAGACATTCTACCCAAACACTCACACACTGGTTGCTTTCTCTAATTACGAGATTTAGCACAAATGCAAACTGCTGGCAGATGGACAATGGAAATAGCCAACCTCTGAAGGCCAGAGGGGTGGAGGCGGGGGAGAGGAGGAGAGGAGGAATGGGGAGGGGAGAGGAGGGGAGGGGAAAGGAGAGGGGTACTAGGACTATTGCGGAACCTCTGGAGCCACGCAGCAGAGTGTGTGAGTGGAACAGAGCTGAGGGCGGAGCGGAGCATGCCCAATTTGACTGGAGCGTGGAGCAAGATTCCCAAAGGCTGGAGTGTTGGGCGGCCCGCTCCAATTTCGCTCCAGTAGTGCTCAAGTAGAACTCACTTCACGAGCTCAGGGCATGCCCGCCCCAGCATGCATTTGTAGTCTACTTGTGTGCTTGCTTTAGCTACTGTCATGGAGTTCGCTAAATATTTTCATAAAGAAACTGATAAAATACACAGGTGCTAAATCAAGGCGACTTACAAAGATGAGGACCAAGAGCAAGAGAGGGAGTGTGGTGATGTAGTGTCCACAACTAAAGAATCATTGTGGAATCTTAAAAGACACATACAGTGGGGAAAAAAAGTATTTAGTCAGCCACCAATTGTGCAAGTTTTCCCACTTAAAAAGATGAGAGAGGCCTGTAATTTTCATCATAGGTACACGTCAACTATGACAGACAAAATGAGATTTTTTTTCCAGAAAATCACATTGTAGGATTTTTAATAAATTTATTTGCAAATTATGGTGGAAAATAAGTATTTGGTCAATAACAAAAGTTTCTCAATACTTTGTTAAATACCCTTTGTTGGCAATGACACAGGTCAAACATTTTCTGTAAGTCTTCACAAGGTTTTCACACACTGTTGCTGGTATTTTGGCCCATTCCTCCATGCAGATCTCCTCTGTGATGTTTTGGGGCTGTCGCTGGGCAACACGGACTTTCAACTCCCTCCAAAGATTTTCTATGGGGTTGAGATCTGGAGACTGGCTAGGCCACTCCAGGACCTTGAAATGCTTCTTACGAAGCCACTCCTTCGTTGCCCGGGCGGTGTGTTTGGGATCATTGTCATGCTGAAAGACCCAGCCACGTTTCATCTTCAATGCCCTTGCTGATGGAAGGAGGTTTTCACTCAAAATCTCACGATACATGGCCCCATTCATTCTTTCCTTTACACGGATCAGTCGTCCTGGTCCCTTTGCAGAAAAACAGCCCTAAAGCATGATGTTTCCACCCCCATGCTTCACAGTAGGTATGGTGTTCTTTGGATGCAACTCAGCATTCTTTGTCCTCCAAACACGACGAGTTGAGTGTTTACCAAAAAGTTCTATTTTGGTTTCATCTGACCATATGACATTCCCCCAATCCTCTTCTGGATCCTCCAAATGCACTCTAGCAAACTTCAGATGGGCCTGGACATGTACTGGCTTAAGCAGGGGGACACGTCTTGCACTGCAGGATTTGAGTCCCTGGCGGCGTAGTGTGTTACTGATGGTAGGCTTTGTTACTTTGGTCCCAGCTCTCTGCAGGTCATTCACTAGGTCCCCCCGTGTGGTTCTGGGATTTTTGCTCACCGTTCTTGTGATCATTTTGACCCCACGGGGTGAGATCTTGCGTGGAGCCCCAGATCGAGGGAGATTATCAGTGGTCTTGTATGTCTTCCATTTCCTAATAATTGCTCCCACAGTTGATTTATTCAAACCAAGCTGCTTACCTATTGCAGATTCAGTCTTCCCAGCCTGGTGCAGGTCTACAATTTTGTTTCTGGTGTCCTTTGACAGCTCTTTGGTCTTGGCCATAGTGGAGTTTGGAGTGTGACTGTTTGAGGTTGTGGACAGGTGTCTTTTATACTGATAACAAGTTCAAACAGGTGCCATTAATACAGGTAACGAGTGGAGGACAGAGGAGCCTCTTAAAGAAGAAGTTACAGGTCTGTGAGAGCCAGAAATCTTGCTTGTTTGTAGGTGACCAAATACTTATTTTCCACCATAATTTGCAAATAAATTCATTAAAAATCCTACAAGTGATTTTCTGGAATTTTTTATCTCAATTTGTCTGTCATAGTTGACGTGTACCTATGATGAAAATTACAGGCCTCTCTCATCTTTTTAAGTGGGAGAACTTGCACAATTGGTGGCTGACTAAATACTTTCCCCCCCCACTGTATCCCAAAAGCATGCTACATGAGCATGCTAAAAGAAAGGAAGCAGGTGGGTAGATAACTAAGTGTCTCTTAAACGTTTCGTTCATTTTCATTCTATTATCTATACAATAGGCCATAATTCATGTTGGCCCAATAGGCCTGGCATATTCCCACGTTCAAGGAGCTTTCCATTTTGATTGGGTTCTTTTGCCTAAAAACCTTTAGGTGTACCTATAGAACAAAAATAAGAAAAAAACTCTGCATCTCTGCCCAGCCTGGCAAGAGTGGCCAAAAGGGTGTTTACCATCCCCAGTGGCTCTGCAAGTTTGGAGAGGATATTCTCCACCTGCTGGCCTGCTCTCCAGGCACCACCACATGAGCCTGAAGCCACAGACTGGCCAAACTCATTTTCTAAAAATAAATTCAAAGGCACTAATAAGTCATTTTCAGTTTAATTTGTATTTAATCCTAAATAAGTCACAGCCTATATGCACAATGTATAGACTATAATGATTTAATACAACAACATGTTGTTTAGATGCTGAGCCCTTTATGTCCCTACCAGCCTATTGTGTCTCACTCGCTAAATGCTTCACTATGTATTTCTTTGTAGGCTATAGCCTTGAAATAATAGAAATAATATAGCCTAAATCATTATCTTTTGTTCCTTCTTAGGCTCCCTGTCTGGCTCCTGATCTATTTAGAGTGTTTATATGCTGTTTAATATGACATGTAGCCTATTTGAATGATGTTCGCTTCTTACATTGACCTTTTCCTGTTTATTCAAATCCTTTTCATTCAAATCCATATGGTTTGGTTTCAATATTTAAAAACCAATTGGTAGGTCCAGGTAGTCACAAAAATAGATGGGTGTTGAATAAAATGTGATTTTAATGAATGGAGCACATTTGGAGCGGCAGTATTTTTTCCTGTGAGCGCAGAGCGGTTTTTGGCAGAGTGGTGCGCAAGCAGGCTCCATTAGCGGGATTTCCAACTGCACAACTCTGCCAGACGCCAAATCAAGCTCCCTACCGCATCGCCGTGCGCCTCCACTATTTTGTAACAGTGCAAGGAGTATGAAAGCCCTGACGTCTGCGGAGGCTGCATCACAGTAAAATGCAGACATCAGATTGACCATGTTAAGCCTTTAATACACACTACTCCGGCTCAGCGGGTCCAGAGATGTGCTCAGACCAGCAACTGTCTGTCATATGCGCGCAGGAAAATAGATCATGAGCATAGAGAACAAAAATACATGTTTAGAACTGATAATTGATCGCATGCTGCAAGAATGACTGCAATTAATTGATTATTAAATGTTATGATGGACACAGCTTTGTAGAATCAAAACCTACACAGTCTCTGCTCAACAAACTCGAACTCGAGAACGAATCGTTTGGGGGTCTGCAGTTCGCGAATGACTGTGCTTTTCACCTTACCTGGCTACCCAGTCTCCATGCTCCGGCCAAGTGCTACGCCACGCCCACGGACGTTAAGCCTCCTTCACATTGCCCATAAGCACTCCGTTATGTTGTGCTAGATGTCATGCATTTCAATGGAGACATCCCCAACTGAGTGAAAACACAACACCCCCTTGCGGTTTAACGCTCCATTGCGAGAAGGACACCATATTCTTAGAAATTACCAAAACACAGAAGAAGATGAAAATATGTGGTTTTCGGTGATGGCTTTATGGGATAGCTAGCAACTTGTAAACAATTACCCATTCCTATAAGTGAGTAGGCCTACTATTTTAATAGTAATGTTAAATAATACACGTTGGCTGTTAAGCCAATTATTTTATATGACTGTTGCCTTCCGTTTAAGTGTATTATGATGTTAATGGGCCCCGTGTAGCTCAGTTGGTAAAGTATGGCGCTTGCAACGCCAGGGTTGTGGGTTCGATTCCCACGGGGGGCCAGTATGGATAATTTTTTAATTTAAATGTATGCACTCACTAACTGTAAGTCGCTCTGGATAAGAGCGTCTGCTAAATTACTAAAATGTAAATGTTTGGTGCAGTATTTCTCAAGTGAAAGAATGTGCATGAAAACGAGTTGTCTATCGTTGAATGACAACAAACACCTCATTGAAGGATCCCTACTGTTGACCAATGACTGAAGAAGGGGCGCGTGCATGAACAGCCGAAAAAACTAACAAAAACGTCACAAAATGTCGTCATAATATATGCACTATCTGTTTTGGATGGGAAGCATGCAGACGCCTTAAGGTGACTACTCACGTGCCTGAACTTCCCAGTTGCCCATGAACTTGAAGACAAAAAGCCCTGTTGATTTCACAGATTCAATTCGAACCTTATGTCTATTCTGTTCACTCCTACGCCAGTTGTGCCTCAAAAAGGATTTTAGTTTGGTATTCCATGGGTTTCTATTTCTACTAGGTCTAAGTAGTGTGTTTTGGCTATATTCCATTTTAAAAAAAGATCATGCTGTTTCTGATTATAGACGGCCATTTGGTCCGGAGAAGAATATAACAAGAATATAACATTTTAGCAGATGCTCTTATCCAGAGCAATTAGGGTTAAGCGTTTTTTTCCTTCATTTACTCAGATCGGGGATTCAAACCAGCAGCCTTTCAAGGACTGGCCCAATGCTGTTACCAGCTAGGCTACCTGCCACCCTAGTAATGTATGCTTTCTGAGTATACTATGACATAAGTAATGAAGAAGAGCAGATAGATACCCAGCTCAACTCGGCTCCAGTTGGCCAAGTTTGTCTTTCTTTCTCCTTGGACTGTGTTGTGGAGAGAGGGCCTGTGCCTTGGCTGTGGTTTGGCCGGACTCTGGTACTTATCTCTGAGTTATCTGTGTTCTATCTGTATTGCCTCAGAGAGTGATAGACTAAATCCTGTCTCTTTAAGATGGAGTTGATATTTCCGCTAAATCTGCAAGGCACCCGTTGAACTCACCAGAGACTGTGATTGCAGCCTACGTCGTGTTGGAACTGCAGACACGAGCAGGACTATTTCTTTTCCATTGTTTGTTTTCATGTTGATATCCACCGGCAGCTAAATAAAACATTCCTTTGGCTGGGAACTCTGGTCTCTACTGACTGAGCTAGCCTAAATGTATCTTAATTGAAAAAGCATGATTCCCTTAGTTCACTGACCTAAGCCCTCGCTCTCTGTTATTTTACTTCAGATAATCACCCATTGAAATATGGCCATTGTTTGAACGGTATAAACTGCCTGATAGTAGAACGGATGGTGGAGAGCGCCCTGCCATCCAGGACCTCTACACCAGGTGGTGTCAGAGAAACGCCCAAAAAAACTTTCAAGACTCCAGCCACACAAGCCATAGACTGTTCTCTCTGCTACCGCACAGCAAGTGGTACCAGTGCACCAAGTATGGATCCAACAGGACCCCGAACAGCTTCCACCACCAAGCCATAAGACTGCTAAACAAGACTGCTAAATACAGTAGCTAATCAAATGGCTACCCTGAATATCTGCATTGACCCACATAGCACGCACACACATGCATACTGATGCCACACACACACCCCCACACACACACACTCACACACACGTTCACATATGCTGCTGCTACTGTCTATTATCGATCCTGTTGCCTAGTCAGTTTACCCCTACCTATATGTACAGTATCTACCTCAATTACCGCATACACCTGCACATCAATTCAGTACTGGTACTACCTGTATATAGACATGTTATTACCTCGTACCCTTGCACATCAACTCAGTACTGGTAGACCCTGTATATAGCCATGTTATTACTTCGTACCACTGCACATCGACTCAGGACTGGTGCTCCCTGTATATAGACATGTTATTACCTCGTACCCCTGCACATCAACTCAGTACTGGTACTCCCTGTATATAGCCATGTTATTACCTCGTACCCCATGCACATCGACTCGGTACTGGTACTCCCTGTATATAGCCATGTTATTACCTCGTACCCCTGCACATCGACTCGGTACTGGTACTCCCTGTATACAAAACGTATTATATCCCAAACAGATACCATAACAGATATACCATGGTCAATACAGCCCAACCAAGCTGGGTCAGTTAATTATATCAGCTACAGGTGCTGAAATGCATGAAAGTGGGAAAACAAAACATTTAATAATCATATGACTATACCCTTACGGAAAAAACACGTTATTTGCTCATGTGAAACAATGTGTAATGATGTGGATTTGAAATCATGTGTTTTTAGAACACTTCACGTGATGATATTTCACATGAAATCATGTCAACCATGTGTTTTTAGAACACTTCACGTGATGATATTTCACATGAAATCATGTCAACCATGTGTTTTTGGAACACTTCACGTGATGATATTTCACATGAAGTTTCACATGTGGATTTTCACGTGATGACATAAAATGTCACATGGTGATTCAAATTTGAAAAATTCAAGTATGAAAAATGTATGCATTCACTAACTGTAAGTCGCTCTGGATAAGAGCATCTGCTAAATGACTAAAATGTAAAAAATGTAAATTTCCACATGAGATTTCACAGGTGATGCCCTGCAAACAAAAACAAGTTGTTAACATACAGTTTTGACACACGTGACTACATTGTGTATGTTTATTTACGCAATAATTACTTAACATGTCCTTACCTGGGATTTGAACTTACAACTTCTTAGTTCACAGCATTCCGATCTGCCTGCTACGCCACCATGTCTGTGTCAGTAAATTATTTCACCTGTATTCCTACGCCTTGTTAAAGATACACTCAAGAAAAACTACTATATTTATCATAGTGATTCAGGAGTAACATTAAAACAAAATAGTATGCACCACCAACAATAGACAACTATACAGAAAATTAAATCAATGATGAGAGAATAGTCAGAATAACTGATAACTAAAATAGCAGTGCATATGGCACTCTTTTGCCAAGTGCAGAGATGTATTATAGATATGTTTAGGGGAATGCTACAGACTTTGTGGTGAGCAGAAAGATCAGTGTAGTTCAGTGTGTTCAAATCCCAGGTGGGGGGATATTTTCACATGTGAAATGTCACATGTGAAAACGTGTTTTTGAAACACTTCACGTGATCACTTTTTCAAATGTGCAATTCCACCTGTTCACGTGTGAAATGTCACGTGAAGTTTTCAAAGAAAACACATTTTTACATGTGAAATGTCACGTTGTGTTTCAAAAAAACATGTTTTCACATAATTTCATATGTGATATTCCACATTTCACGTGTGAAATCATGTGATTTTCCACATGTGAAATAATGTGGTTCAACATATGATACTGTAACATGAAACTACACTGTTAGCCATTGCTGTTCATTTTGTGGTACATTTTTGTCATTATACGGTACATTTCTACAGTAAAAGGATACTGTATTAGTGTTTTGCTATATATTTACTGTCAATCGTAATGCACTTGGGTACTTTTTGGCCCGTCCTGCAAATTAACTTGGCATGCCTCTCTTGCAATTGCATTTCAACTTACAGGATACTTTAGATGCACTTATGGCACAAAATGTTAAAACATAAATCCTGTAATTTTATAGTAAGTTGCGGTGAAAATAGTGGAAACAACTTTTTATGTATTTCTACAGCTGAATTGTGTCATGAGCCCTCTCACTCCACTGGGTTACCACCTTAAGTTGTTTCCACTCTGCTCACCACTCTCTCTACTCAGCCTAACTAGCTCCACCTGTCCCTGCTCTGCTCGGCTCTAATTACTCTGCCAGCTGCGCTGCATTACCCACTAACCTCTCCCAGTATTTATAGCCCTGTCTTTCAGCTCTCCTTTGTCAGATCGTCTGCAAAGCTCACACCCGGAACCTGTTTGCTCGCGCTTCTGGCTCACCCTGGTTTTGTGACCCCGGACCTGCCTGGTTTTTGGATACTCTTCTGCCTCAGGAGATCCAGACCTGCTTCTGCCATTACGACTCCTGACTACTCTTCAATCCCGGTAACTCTGACCAGCCTTCTGCCTTGCTACTACGTATTTTGGATTTCCCTTGAACTGTACTGCTGCCTGGTTTCATTCCGCCCCGTTGTGTCTGTGTTTCCTCCCCCCCCCAGGACTTCTGGACCACCAACCACCGGCGTCATCGGACGCATCGCTGCCACTGGGGGAGGCACAGACCCAGCACATCGGACGGGATAACCCCTGGAGCCTTCACTCACTCCCTACATCCCTTTCCCCTTAAGTTTAAATAAACTTTCTGGTGTGACGCAATTGTGGTCCTCTTGTCGTCTGTCTGAACCGTGACAGTACGATCTGACCATCATGGACTCAGCGCACACTTCCCCCGACATGGAAACCGAAGAGCCTGAGCAACCCACCGCCATGCTACGCCTGGAACACACTGAGAGAGAGCTAGGCCGCATGAGCGGCGTCATCTCCTCTCTGCTTCAGGTCGGCCACCAACAGCATCAGCAGTTCCAGCAGCACCAGCAGCAGTCCCAGCAGCAGCAACAACAACTCGCCATGATCATTCAACTCCTCACCAACCTGACCCCAGCCAGTCTGCCCACCAGCCCTGCCCCCGAGTTACCTGCCCCGGTCATTGCAGCCGCTGCTCCGGAACCCAAGATTGGAAACCCCGAGCGGTTCAACGGCGATTCAACCCAGGTCCGGCCATTCCTGACTAGCTGCCGACTTCAGTTCTCCTTGCAGCCAAGGACCTTCGCCACGGAGGGGGCTAAAGTTGGGTATGCCATCACTCACCTGACGGGCCGAGCTCGACTCTGGGGAACAGCAGAGTTCGAACGTCAAACCCCCGCATGTGCAACCTTCGACCTGTTTGCTGAGGAGATGCTGAAGGTGTTTGACCTGGATTCCCCAACCGCAGAGGCGTCTCGTGAACTGTTCAGTATTCGACAAGGCAGACGTACAGTCGCAGACCATTCCATCGACTTCCGAACCCTGGCTAGACGAAGTTCTTGGAACACACCATCGTTGGTGGACGCGTTCTTCCATAGTTTGGCTGACTATATCAAGGACGAGTTGGTCTCCCATGAACTGCCTTCCACTCTTGATGAAGCCATCGCACTGACTGTCAGGATCGACAGTAGGATACAGACCCGTCGTCGTGGGAGGGGGCGCCAAGGTCCACCTACTACCGGCATTCGGAGAGATCCGACTGGGCTCCTGTCATCTACTGCCACTCACCCAGGTCAGCTTGATCAGTCTGAGCCTATGGAGATTGGGCGAGCCTCTCTCACTCCTGCAGAGCGCCAGCGACGCTTCACCTCAAACCTCTGCCTCTATTGTGGAGGTGATGGACATCGTGTGGTAACCTGCCCTTTAAAGGGCCGAAGCTCACCGGGCATAGGGGGAGTCCGGTTGAGTTCAATGACCATCCAGTCCTCCGACCGCAAACCCCTGCTGCAAGTTCACCTCCGCCTCCCTGACTCAACTCACACCCTGGCTGCTCTGGTGGATTCTGGCGCCCGAAGCCAACATAATGGACATCAAGCTGGCACGCCAACTGGGACTGGAGAACCTCCGTTTGACACCTCCTATTCCTGCCCGGGCACTGGACGGACACTTACTCGGATCGGTCACTCATGTCACGGCCCCGGTCTCGATGGGTCTGTCCGGAAACCATCAAGAAACTATCCAGTTTCACCTGCTCCCCCTCTCCAGGCCAACCCCTCATCCTGGGTTACCCATGGCTCCGCCGGCACAACCCTCAGCTCGACTGGGTGACCGGGGTGATCAGGGAGTGGGGAGAGGACTGCCACCGAACCTGCCTGCTTGCCGCCGCACTACCCCCTCGGCCAGTACCTACTAACTCCGCTCCTGACCCCTCCAAGGACCCTGTGTCGATTCTGCCAAGTCCCTGCATCGTTGCAGCTCTGACCTGGGCTGTTGAGGAACAGGTGCTGGAGGCTCTCCGTAACCAGCCAGGTCCCAGCACTTGCCCAGCTGACCGCCTTTTTGTCCCCCGAAGACCTGAGGTCCCAGGTCGTTCAGTGGGGACATGACTCCCGCCTAGCTTGTCACCCTGGCTCCACCCGCACTTACAACCTGCTCGCCCAGAGGTTCTGGTGGCCCTCTCTGAGGAAGGATGTACGGGAATTCGTCCAAGCCTGCCCCATCTGCAACCAACACAAGTCGTTCTGCCAGCCCCCAGCCGGATTGCTGCAGCCCCTGCCTGTGCCCAGGAGTCCGCTGGTCCCTGCTGCGCCTTGTCCTCCTCCTCCACGGCTCGTCGATGGTGGTCTGGTTTACACCGTCCCGCCGCCTGCTTCGGTCCAGACGGAGGGGTAGGGGTCTCCAGTACCTCATTGACTGGGAGGGCTATGGACCTGAGGAAAGGACCTGGGTGCCAGCTAGTCGGATTGTGGATAGGACTCTCATCACCGCCTTCCACCAACGGCATCCTGATCAACCTGCAATCCGTAGGGGCCGCCCCAGAGGGATCCCTAACCGTCCTGCCCGCTCGGCTTCCTGTCCTGTGCCTGATCCTGTCTCGGGACCTGTCCCATCTCCCGACCACGGCCCTCCGGCTTCCTCCGAGGATGAGGACGTTCGCTCGGACCGTTCGGAGGAGTTCTAGCCCTCCTCCGGCTCCCCTCCTCCCGCCCGGCGTGGTGTTGCTCTTGGGACTTCTGGGGCCGTCCCCTTGGGGGGGTTCTGTCATGAGCCCTCTCACTCCACTGGGTTACCACCTTAAGTTGTTTCCACTCTGCTCACCACTCTCTCTCTACTCAGCCTAACTAGCTCCACCTGTCCCTGCTCTGCTCGGCTCTAATTACTCTGCCAGCTGCGCTGCATTACCCACTAACCTCTCCCAGTATTTATAGCCCTGTCTTTCAGCTCTCCTTTGTCAGATCGTCTGCAAAGCTCACACCCGAACCTGTTTGCTCGCGCTTCTGGCTCACCCTGGTTTTGTGACCCCGGACCTGCCTGGTTTTTGGATACTCTTCTGCCTCAGGAGATCCAGACCTGCTTCTGCCATTACGACTCCTGACTACTCTTCAATCCCGGTAACTCTGACCAGCCTTCTGCCTTGCTACTACGTATTTTGGATTTCCCTTGAACTGTACTGCTGCCTGGTTTCATTCCGCCCCGTTGTGTCTGTGTTTCCTCCCCCCAGGACTTCTGGACCACCAACCACCGGCGTCATCGGACGCATCGCTGCCACTGGGGGAGGCACAGACCCAGCACATCGGACGGGATAACCCCTGGAGCCTTCACTCACTCCCTACATCCCTTTCCCCTTAAGTTTAAATAAACTTTCTGGTGTGACGCAATTGTGGTCCTCTTGTCGTCTGTCTGAACCGTGACAGAATTGTATTTTGTCAGTAAATATACAACAATGAACTGTATTCAGGAAGTACACAGAAATTCCAATTCTAATTCAATTATTTTTAATACCGGAAAATGTACTTTCTGGATTGACTGGAACTTAAAGGGAATTAACCTCAACATTGGTCAGCGCACTTGGGACACAACTACACCAGGGATTTAAACTCACAACCTCTTAGATGACAGCAACCTGAATGTCCTGCTTCTCCACCAGGTCTGTGGCCATGACAGAGATTGGCTACAGATTTATTGGCAAGAATACATTTCTGCACTTTGCTAAAAGTCGCCCAGAATCAAGTCAATAATTGTTTGATTATCTGACAACACCTACTAAAAAGTAGCAGTGCTCAGGGACACTTGACACTAAGGCCTAGATTCAATCGGATCAAGTGTAAACACGCGTAGCTGGTGTTTTGACGGTGTCGGAGGTGTAACTGAGTTAGAGCTGTCAAATCGGTGAGCGGCTGCTCATGAAGCTACACCCATCCTACTCACATTAGAAGTTCAGAATGAGGAAGTGTAGGCTATACTCAAAATGAAAATCATTAAAGAAAATAATGAGGATTTCTATCGGTCTTATCAAGGTGTAGATTGCATATCCCATTCCAGTGTTCCAACTTGTAAACAAGGCTGCATGGGATTTCTCTTAATGCAGCTCCGTGAAGCAAATGGCAGTTTCCACTTGAGGTATAACACCGGGAAACGCTTGTGGATTTTACAGCTCTAACGCAGTTCCACCTCAGACAAAACAACTGCTATGCGCAGATCTGATAGAATCTAGTCCTAAGTGTGCATAAATGCTAACAGGATTTAACTTGCAACATTTTGTTCTGGAGTGCATTAATGACGCAGCAGTGCCACCAGATGGTTATTTGTTAGGATGAACATATATCCACACACTCAAAAATAAGAGTACAGTTATGGTACAGTGTTGTTCCCTGGTGTACAAAAAGGTCAAAGTGCATTCGGAAAGTATTCAGACACCTTCACTTTTCACACTTTGTTATGTTACAGCCTTATTCTAAAATGGATTAAATTATATTTTTTCCTCATCAGTCTACACACAATACCCCCTAATGACAAAGCGAAAACAGGTTTTTGCAACTGTATTACAAATAAAAAACAGAAATACCTTATTTACATAAGTATTCAGATCCTTTGTATGAGACTCGAAATTAAACTCAGGTGCATCCTGTTTCCATTGATCATCCTTGAGATGTTTCTACAAGTTGATTGGCGTCCACCTGTGGTAAATTCAATTGATTGGACATGATTTGGAAAGGCACACACATGTCTATATAAGGTCCCACAGTTGACAGTGCATGTCAGAGCAAAAACCAAGCCATGAGGTCGAAGGAATTGTCCGTAGAGCTCCGAGACAGGATTGTGTCAAGGCACAGATCTGGGGAAGGGTACCATAAAATGTCTGCAGAATTTAAGGTCCACAAGAACACAGTGGCCTCCATCATTCTTAAATTGAAGAAGTTTTGAGCCACCAAGACTCTTCCTAGATCTGGCCGCCCGGCCAAACTGAGCAATTGGTGGAGAAGGGCCTTGATCAGGGAGGTGACCAAGAACCCGATGGTCACTCTGCCAGAGCTCCAGAGTTCCTCTGTGGAGATGGGAGAATCTTCCAGAAGGACAACCATCTCTGCAGTACTCCACCAGTCAGGCCTTTATGGTAGAGTGGCCAGACGGAAGCCACTCCTCAGTAAAAGGCACATGACAGTCCGCTTGGAGTTTGCCAAAAGGTACCTAAAGGACTCTCAGACCATGAAAAACAAGATTCTCTGGTCTGATGAAACCAAGATTGAACTCTTTGGCCTGAATGCCAAGTGTCACATCTGGAGGAGACCAGGCACCATCCCTACAGGGAAGCATGGTGGTGGCAGCATCATGCTGTGGGGATGTTTTTCAGCGGCAGGGACTAGGAGACTAGTCAGGATCAAGGGAAAGATGAACAGAGCAAAGAACAGAAAGATCCATCATGAAAACCTGCTCCACAGCACTCAGGACCTCAGACTGGGGCGAAGTTTCACCTTCCAACAGGACAACAACCCTAAGCACACAGCCAAGACAACACAGGAGTGGCTTCAGGACAAGTCTCTGAATGCCCTTGAGTGGCCCAGCCAGAGCCCGGACTTGAACCCGATCGAACGTCTCTGGAGAGTTCTGAAAATCGCTGTGCAGCGACGCCCCCCATCCAACCTGGCAGAGAAGAATGGGAGAAACTCCCCAAATACAGGTGTGCCAAGCTTGTAGCGTCATACCCAAGAAGATTTGAAGCTGTAATCGCTGCCAAAAGTACTTCAACAAAGTACTGAGTAAAGGGTCTGAATACTTATGTAAATGTGATATTTCCGTTTTTTTATTTATATACAAATATAAATTTGCAAAATTTGCAAAAAAAACAGTTTTGGATTCATCATTATGGGGTATTGATGAGGGGGAAAAAACTATTTCAACAATTTTTGAATAAGGCTGTAACGTAACAAAATGTGGAAAAGTTAAGGGGTCTGAATACTTTCCTAATGCACTGTAGGAGCTCAGCCAAGATAGCATGAAGTAAAAAGACTCCATCCCGAATGCCCCCCAGGAAAATATGGCTACATTTATGCTATTGTTTATGTGTATTTCACACTTTGTTGAGGTAAAAATAGCAGTATAATGCTTGTATGGATGTCAACCCCAATACATGTTCATGTCATCGTCATCAATCAACTGCATTACAGTTAAAAACTTTGACTACAACCACCGATTTCTGTATGCTAGCTATGCTGCCAGCTTATACGAATGGGAGTTAGCATTTAGCAGTGTCTTTCTCTAAATGTTATGCAGCGAAAACAGCCAAATATATCCAAATCGGATTTTAGTAACCACATTGTGGGGCTGTTACAATACATCAATCATGACGGATTTGACAAATATCCACTTTGTTAGGTCAGATTTGTTGAATGTGCGCCAATCCAACTTCCTTTTATCCCCCACGGTCTGCATTCCATTGACCTCTTTACCACATCTATCCCCATTACCTCCCCGATCTCTCTCCAGAAGTTCAAACAAATGTTAGTGTCTTTGAAGTCCCTACTCGAGGTATCATAAAGTGAAATTGTTCTGATAGCGTTTCGTCAAAGTTCTCCATGTTTGTGTCAAGGAAGTGAGTTTGTGTTTATACAGAATGTACCGCCCCTACCTACCATCAACCAATCATGTCAATGTGGAGCTATACGGAGACCTCCGCATTGCAAAAAAAATCGGGAGGCGCCTGGCGATGCGGTACAGAGCTAGATTTGGCCTCTGCAAGCCTACGGAGGCTCCTCAATTGCGTCACACCCTCCATACGGAGCCTCCGGATCGCATTGCTGGATCAAGCATAAATTGGCTTTAATAAGCTGTAACAGTATGCTGCCAATCAGCAAGTGATGTACATGTTGTCAACAGAAGAGTCAATAAATGTCCTGTAGGTTACTGCCAACATTTTGCCAAATAGTTATTGTGAGATTTACAATCACCTACTGACAAGTCGTTTCCAGTTAAGAAATGACAAATTCCCTGCCGGCCAAACCCTCCCCTACCTTGGACGACGCTGGACCAATTGTGCACCGCCCATGGGTCTCCCGGTCGCGGCCGGCTGCGACAGAGCCTGGACTTGAACCAGGATCTCTAATTGCACAGCTAGCACTGCGATGCAGTGCCTTAGACCACTGCGCCACTCATTACTGACATATTCTCTTACAACATTTGCAGAACATACAGTGTCAAAGGAGGTGCTCTACCTGCATTGGCATAACCATCAAACACTTAAACTGCTACAATACTTACACTGACGGTTGGCACAAATATATATTTGACCACGCCCCCAAATGTCTCTAATGAGCCCCACCAGTACATTGTCCCCACCTATCAAAGTGCAGGGATAATCGTACCTTATATTAAAAATAGTTGGTAGAAAAGTGTCCCATTATACCGACAAGGTACCAAACTGTTCCATGTGAGTTAATATGTGTACTTGTGAAGTGTACCTTTGACCTTTTTGTACCCCAGGTAACAACACTGTAGTGTACCCTAACCATACCCTTATTTTTTTTTAGATTGGGTTAATATATGTTCCAAGCAATTAGTGGCACTGCAGAAATATCGATGCACTCCCAATCAAGATGTTGTAAGTTCAAATTCCCAAATAATTAATTTATACTCTACGTCAAGCGTCCTTGAGCAGTGCTAGTTTTACGTTGGTGGTGATAATTTGACAATTATTTACTTGAATAATTCACATTAAATCACGTGATCACATGAGCTCACACAAGATCACATGTGAAACCCATTTGGTTATTCCGTAAGGGTACCCTGCCTGCAGATATTTATATTTTTAGGCCAGGCTATCTGTCACCCTCTGTCTCTTTAGAAGGAGAAGATTACTTTGTTCCTCAATGTACCAGACCTGGGCAGAAAATAGTTGTATTTTGTAGTTTATTTAAGAAATACCAACTTTTCAAATACTCGAGGTAGTCGAATATAGAGAATCAACTAAAGGCAACTATTTTCTTTGATATTCAAATACAGGTCTCAATTTTAGATCTTGGTTAATCATTTAAGATGGCGATTGCATTTGATGAACATCAGGGTCTCAAATGTTTTGTCACTCATTGAGCAACGGTCAGACCTGAATGTTCTTCCAGTGATGCTGAAGACCCGTTCCACTGGGGCTGAGGATGCAGGTAGATGGAGGTACATTGCAGCCAACTTGGATAGGTTCGGGTAACTGGAGGCGTTGTCCTTCCAGAACGCAAGGGGGTTTGACATTTCTGGCAGGCAAGGAGCAGAGGGGTAGTTTGATACCTCTGTGGGGGCAACAGCAGGTGTGGGGTTGAGGGGTAGAAAGGCAAACAACTTGCTTCTCTTTGCAGGTGGTTCTTGTGCAATGGCAGGCTGGGGAGGTTGTGGAGCAAGGTTGGCACATTCCTGCTGAAGGAGATCAGTTACTGACGGTACCTGCTCTGGGCACCACGAGGCCTTGAAGCGAGGATCAAGGAGAGCTGCCAGCTTGTGAAGACGCTTTCCTCAAAAGGAAAGAGACACCTTAGAGAGAGAGAATGGTTTTTACTGTTCTTCATCACACATTGTACAAGTGGTAGCAACAAGCTGAATTGTATGTACAATTTAGTTATAATTGAACTAAAACAGAATAAACAAAAGACATAAGCAATACAATGGATAGAAGTAGTCATGTTTACCTTTAGAGCAGTTGCTAGCTGAGTGTTAAACTCTGCATTGAAGTCACTCAGGAAGGTTCTGAGACCTATGACACAGGGGATGACAGAGCTGGCAGTGACCTTGTTTGAAGCCTGTGTGATCATTATGGCATTTTCAAACAATACTAATACAGTGATAAGTTCTTGAAGGAATGTCTTTTTGGCTGAACTTTACTGGTGCATTCAGCCATTTTATTTTGTCCTGGTCTGCTCTCAAGATGGATTTCATCATTTGTGAGTTCCAGCGTACAGCAGTTGGAGGCTGTAGCTTCTTCTCTCCGTCCAGAAGGTCTGCTGCAATGGTGGACTTGTGGGAATGGGTCCCAAGAGTCCCTGCTTTGGCAAGAACCTTCTGTGATGTTCGACACAATTAAATTCCATCCTTGATTACGAGCTGTAAGACATGTGCAAAACAGGACTCACGGTTGGGGATTAAATCAAGTTACAGGATCATTCCCCATTGCAGCATCCTCATCTTCAGAGTTGGTGTACTGCTCCACCTATAAATCCTCAAAACCGGGAAGATTGAATGCCTTCTTCATATTGCTGGCATTGTATGTGATGATGTTGCTGATCTTGCCATGGACCCAAAAATGGTTTATTGTTTCCTCATATGCATCGTGTATGGGCGGGCGTCACAAACATCAGGAATTTTCAACATCAATTACTCCAACTCCACACTTAAAGCTACCCCAGAAATCTATCCTTTCAATGGTGCCCTGTTCCTAAGAGCAAAGCAAGAAACAGATCTTGACCCAAGTTGCGTGCCACGGAGCGCCTGCTCCCTCTGGTCAGAAGAAACACAAACAAATATCACAAGTCACTACAGGTTACCGTTACTGATTCAACTGCACCCAACTCCTTTCTCACACACCCTGAAACCACAAATGGATCCGCCAAAAGGCAAGGGTCCACTTTCTCCAAAAACATCACTCCTACTGGTCCAGAGTCTTCTTTAAAATGTCTGGCACCATTCTTCCTCAACACATATCTTCCCACTACACTCAGCTCTTCTTCTTCTTCCTCGCTGTCCCTAACCACGTCTATCCGTTCTCCATGCTCTTGCTACGTGGTCCTCTGTAGCTCAGCTGGTAGAGCATGGCGCTTGTAACGCCAAGGTAGTGGGTTCGATCCCCGGGACCACCCATACACAAAAAATGTATGCACGCATGACTGTAAGTCGCTTTGGATAAAAGCGTCTGCTAAATGGCTTATTATTATTATCCACAGTACTGCTTGCAGAGCACGCACTGATGGCGTTCTTTAGCCCAATTTACTAGTCTGGGTATCTCTGACCTCACCATGCTTCCCCACGTTACGTCTCCCTTTCCCACCAATGTCCTCCGGCCAACAAAGTCCAGAAGACTAAGCTATGAGAGTACATAAAGCATCTAAAATTGGAAGAAACAATACAGTAATGGGTGCTATAAATCCAAGTAACATATTGGATTAGTTTTGAAAATGCTTGTAATTAAAATTTGAGTAACATAAGATTAATTAATCAATCAATCAATAAATGTACATGCACAAACATAGATATTGAAACAAGCAATTCTCAAAATCAACCTGCAAAAGAGCCTGCTGGGAAATATGATTTAGATGGGCGTGGTTTTGGTTCAAAGTTATGTGTATGAGTTTCATGCCCCTGTATTAGGCTAAAACTAGGCCCTCAAAATAAGGCCTTATGAAATACGTAGGGTATGGTCTTAAATAAATATATTTTTTATGATAACATTTTCGGTCCATAGGAACGAAAATGAATGAATGAATCAACCACAGTCAAGGTAGGGGAAAGTCATGTTAATTTGTATTCTGAGTAAACTATCCCTTTAAAGATGGTATAGTATGTGTTTGAAACCAAAATACTTATCCTCAGATGGGCAAAGAGGTTCAAAGTTGTTTTTGCTGAGCATCCAATGTGTTGTTTGCGAAGTTAGAAAATGGCTTTGAATTTCTCTGCAGTATTTTCAGGTATCATAAAATGAATTGCAGCTTTCGACCTTTCCAGTGGCATGTTGAAAGACTCATACAGTATAGTGTCACAACTTATTCATATGTATCTGTACACAATATCATTGGTTGATTGGTTTGACTTGATTATCTACACCTGGGGCCTGTTCAGGAGAATGGAAATTTACAGAATGTTCAGATAGAAGTGTATTCTGTAGATCAAATATGATCTACTGTCAGATAGATTGAAATAGTATAGGACATTGTGTGTTCTCTATTCATTATATTTCTATCTGCAACATGCAGTTCCAGATGCAGCCCTACCATTAGTTGAAGGCAGCCAATCCAATAGTTTCAGAAAAGTAGTCACTTCCTGAGATCTGTATTCAAATCAAAGGTTAGAACCAAAATTATTTTCCAATCGTTTTTGTTCTGAACAGAATCCCCCCACCCAAAAAAATTCTGTTACACTGTACCAACCAGTAACTGGTTCGAACCCAAAAAAAGTAATGGTTTAAATTGTTCCTTTCTGTTCCTTTTTAACCTGTGAAATCAACAGTTTTTACATTTAGCTCATTAAATTACTTCACCAATTAGTGCAGATAGAGCAGGCAAGCTAGTTGTTTACATGGGTGATGGACAGACAAGTGTAGCCTATGGCGCAAGATGAAACTGAAATTTTTGCGGGTGGGGAGAAAGCAAGAGAGAGTTGAGGAGGAGGCTTGAAGTGCTAGGCATCTTATTATGATATGCATTATGTGAATTAGGTCCACAGAATTATACCTAGGAGAAGCGGCTTCTATGGAGGAACTTTGAATGTCCTTTGAGCTAGCTAGCAACCCTATAACCTAGACACCCACCTGAGTGACCCATACACCAAAGAGAAGTCCCCATCTGTTTTATGGACCTGCTGTGAGTTGCCTATATGCAGCCTAAACAGAAAAATAAATGTGGTCAGAGACCTACTTGAGCAGCACCGCCCCCTCAAGATTCTGAGCCTGCCTGGCAGGGTTGGCCCTACAAAGCCAGAGCCCCCTGATGGGAGAGCATAATATACAAGGAAATTCTCAAAGCTGCTAATGAGAACCTTGAAGACCTTGTACCTAGTCGGTGGGGATTCCGGTGGGGTACCCCCACCCAGGTAGTGGCAGTGCTGGCAACACTGGCTGCAGTAACCCATGGGGAGGGGGTCACACTCGGACAATCAGAGAGGGGGCTTATTATTGTGGCCCAAGTGGCACAAAATAATCAAAGGTCTGACTGCACGGAGATGCTTGGGAAAAATGGTTACAACGGGGTACCAGAGTGTTTGTGTCTCAGGTGAAGAGGGTGGATCTGATCTCCATCACCTAGGACTTAGATTAAATAGATTAATCAAATCTCACATTGTTGTCCATTTTTGCTCAATCTTGCATGCTTTCTCAAACAGCTGTAACTGTATATGCATTCGTAAATCAGGTCCTTTCTTGAGTTGGGCTCTGGGATGTAACAACCGTTGAGCATCTGATCTTATGGTTGATTGTGGAGGAAAGGGGTTGAGTGTGTTAGAGTATGTGCGTGTATGTTTATCCCACATCTGTTGCAAGGGGGTAAGGATGTTAGGGAGAATATAGGATGAACCACAATAATTGTTTGCTAAAATAATATTTGCCTGTCAAAAATGTAATGTAATACAAAGGCAATCCGGGTTATAGGTTAAAATCCTATGCATGAACTGCCGACATTATTACGCATATTAATCGATAATGATGGAAAATAAGATATGCATGATATTTGAATGGATATATATTTTAAAATAGCTATATATATATATATATATATATATATATATATATATATATATATTGAGGTGAGAGCATTGGAAATGCTTTTGGCGGTTGATCTGCTTCTGTTTTGTGGGTGGCACTGTGTGCTGTTTTCGATGGATGGGTCCTGGCCTCTCGGGGGCCTAGGGATTCGGGGGGACGGGGGTGGTATGCTGAACACTGGGATGACGGCCCAACTTGGGATGGGGAGGGGCTTCAGCGGGGGAATTAGTGGAGAACAATTGGAGGGTTACTTAGTAGCAATGTGCAAATTGTCCAAACAGATACGCAAGGTAGATGGCTTATTTTAAATATGTTATTGGACCATAAACAGATATGGCTCATTAACCTTTACGGACCAAATAATGATGATCCACACTTCTTTGACAATATATATAATAAATTATCAACTCTGCAAGCAATTCAAGACTCTATTATTATGGTGGGAGATTATAATACCGTTTTAAATAGCTCAATTACAGGCCTCTCTCATCTTTTTCAGTGGGAGAACTTGCACAATTGGTGGCTGACTAAATACTTTTTTTCCCCACTGTAGGTTATAGGTTGAGAGCTTTTGTGAAAGAGCACAGTTAGAAAAATATGGCATATAGAAGCAAACCAGATGGACACCATGAAAATGATCGGAGGATGTTCAGGAGTTAAAACAAACAAAATAAAATAATTGTAGAATTTGACTGTGTCCATAAAATGTATATACAGTGGGGAAAAAAAGTATTTAGTCAGCCACCAATTGTGCAAGTTCTCCCACTTAAAAAGATGAGAGAGGCCTGTAATTTTCATCATAGGTACACGTCAACTATGACAGACAAATTGAGAAAAGAAATCCAGAAAATCACATTGTAGGATTTTTAATGAATTTATTTGCAAATTATGGTGGAAAATAAGTATTTGGTCACCTACAAACAAGCAAGATTTCTGGCTCTCACAGACCTGTAACTTCTTCTTTAAGAGGCTCCTCTGTCCTCCACTCGTTACCTGTATTAATGGCACCTGTTTGAACTTGTTATCAGTATAAAAGACACCTGTCCACAACCTCAAACAGTCACACTCCAAACTCCACTATGGCCAAGACCAAAGAGCTGTCAAAGGACACCAGAAACAAAATTGTAGACCTGCACCAGGCTGGGAAGACTGAATCTGCAATAGGTAAGCAGCTTGGTTTGAATAAATCAACTGTGGGAGCAATTATTAGGAAATGGAAGACATACAAGACCACTGATAATCTCCCTCGATCTGGGGCTCCACGCAAGATCTCACCCCGTGTCCCCCTGCTTAAGCCAGTACATGTCCAGGCCCGTCTGAAGTTTGCTAGAGTGCATTTGGATGATCCAGAAGAGGATTGGGAGAAT
This sequence comes from Coregonus clupeaformis, assembly GCF_020615455.1. Lineage (NCBI taxonomy): Eukaryota > Metazoa > Chordata > Actinopteri > Salmoniformes > Salmonidae > Coregonus > Coregonus clupeaformis. Next base: position 18,340,045 of record NC_059231.1, on the reverse strand, counting down.
GTCATATGGTCAGATGAAACCAAAATATAACTTTTTGGTAAAAACTCAACTCGTCGTGTTTGGAGGACAAAGAATGCCGAGTTGCATCCAAAGAACACCATACCTACTGTGAAGCATGGGGGTGGAAACATCATGCTTTGGGGCTGTTTTTCTGCAAAGGGACCAGGACGACTGATCCGTGTAAAGGAAAGAATGAATGGGGCCATGTATCGTGAGATTTTGAGTGAAAACCTCCTTCCATCAGCAAGGGCATTGAAGATGAAACGTGGCTGGGTCTTTCAGCATGACAATGATCCCAAACACACCGCCCGGGCAACGAAGGAGTGGCTTCGTAAGAAGCATTTCAAGGTCCTGGAGTGGCCTAGCCAGTCTCCAGATCTCAACCCCATAGAAAATCTTTGGAGGGAGTTGAAAGTCCGTGTTGCCCAGCGACAGCCCCAAAACATCACTGCTCTAGAGGAGATCTGCATGGAGGAATGGGCCAAAATACCAGCAACAGTGTGTGAAAACCTTGTGAAGACTTACAGAAAACGTTTGACCTGTGTCATTGCCAACAAAGGGTATATAACAAAGTATTGAGAAACTTTTGTTATTGACCAAATACTTATTTTCCACCATAATATGCAAATAAATTCATGAAAAATCCTACAATGTGATTTTCTGTTTTTTTTTATTAAATTTTGTCTGTCATCGCTGACGTGTACCTATGATGAAAATTACAGGCCTCTCTCATCTTTTTAAGTGGGAGAACTTGCACAATTGGTGGCTGACTAAATACTTTTTTCCCCACTGTAGTATGTATGTATGGGCTGGAAGTAGATGCCTAAGCGTGGTTGTTCACTAGTTTACTCCAACTGGGGAAGGGGTGGTGGGGTTGGAAAGTAATGAAGGGAAATATAATTTTAAAAAGGATATGTGTGTGTGTATGGATGTATGTACAGTGGGGAGACCAAGTATTTGATACACTGCCGATTTTGCAGGTTTTCCTACTTACAAAGCATGTAGAGGTCTGTAATTTTTTATCATAGGTACACTTCAACTGTGAGAGACGGAATATAAAACAAAAATCCAGAAAATCTCATTGTATGATTTTTAAGTAATTAATTTGCATTTTATTGCATGACATAAGTATTTGATCACCTACCAACCAGTAAGAATTCCGGCTCTCACAGACCTGTTAGTTTTTCTTTAAGAAGCCCTCCTGTTCTCCACTCATTACCTGTATTAACTGCACCTGTTTGAACTCGTTACCTGTATAAAAGACACCTGTCCACACACTCAATCAAACAGACTCCAACCTCTCCACAATGACCAAGACCAGAGAGCTGTGTAAGGACATCAGGGATACAATTGTAGACCTGCACAAGGCTGGGATGGGCTACAGTACAACCCCAAGAACACCATCCCAACCGTGAAGCATGGAGGTGGAAACATCATTCTTTGGGAATGCTTTTCTGCAAAGGGTACAGGACGACTGCACCGTATTGAGGGGAGGATGGTTGGGGCCATGTATCGCGAGATCTTGGCCAACAACCTCCTTCCCTCAGTAAGAGCATTGAAGATGGGTTGTGGCTGGGTCTTCCAGCATGACAACGACCCGAAACACACAGCCAGGGCAACTAAGGAGTGGCTCCGTAAGTAGCATCTCAAGGTCCTGGAGTGGCCTAGCCAGTCTCCAGACCTGAACCCAATAGAAAATCTTTGGAGGGAGCTGAAAGTCCGTATTGCCCAGTGTTACGTGTGACGTGTTTTTCTTTCTCCCCATTTTCCTGTGTAGTGTGTTTGTGTGTTCTGGGGATTACAGGTGTGCTGAGTTGTGGCTGACGATGGTGGGCGTGGCTTCGGTCCGCAGTCCTGGCAGCTGTGGCTGATTGATGAGAGTATACCTGTTTGCCGTGTGAGCTCGAAGAGGGGGGGAGAGGACACTTGTTGTTTGTTTGTTTTCCAGCCTGTCCTCCTGATGTACTCCACCCTACCTAGGTCCTGGAGAAGGGAAAGGTAGATCTGCCCATGGGTGTACATTCCCACGTAGATAACCCATTGTTTTACACACTAGGTTAGCCGGGCGGGTGTCACCCCTGTATTTTTTGGTAAACAGGCAGGAAAGTGGTATAGGGTTAGAGCGTGATAGGAAGGTTTAGGTGTGTAGAAGAGGAGGGACCTTTTGTTTATTTTCATTAATTGGACCCCGTTCCCAAATATTCCCTTCTCTTACCTTCCCTGGTTTATTTGATTGATTTGTTGTTTCTTTATGGGTGTTGTTTCTTTTGTTTAAGTACATTATTAAACGTCTCCCGAGGGCTAACCTTGAGATCTGGTTGTTGTCTGGTTATTTTAGTTAATTACACCCCACATTTCTTCCCCAGCCATCTAGTTTACCTTGTGTGCGCAGGCACAGGCATTTACGTCTCCTCCTCAGACGAACTACACCAGAGGGAAGAACGTAACATGGCGGTTCGTCCGGGATCTTTTTGATCCAGCTTGTGCCCGCACACTGTGGTAGTAGATGTGGATTGTGTGGTTGTTGTGTTGGGTGTAGTGTTTAGTTCTGGGTTGGATGATGTACTTAGGTGGTGGATGTAAAACATGGCCACCTTTAACCGGAAGTTTTTTTTGGATAACCCTACGTGGGAGGGTTTTGAGAATTGTAGGCGAGTGGATTTAGAGACGTTGGCAGACCATTTCGATATCTCCGTGCCAAGGGGTTTTGTTAAGGCGGAGGTAAGGGCATTGGTGTTAGCGGCGCTGATTGAACAGCAGGTGTTGGTTTTGCCTCGGCCTGCGGTTGGAGAGGTGGTGGATGCGCTGGGTACCCTGTATAGGCCCGACGATGAGGTCGAGTATAAGGCCCCGGCCACCTTGCCTCGATTTGACCCTCTCTCTCCTATGCCTACGGCTGTACATTTGCAGCTGGAGGCAGAAGAGAGAGCACAAATCCGAAAGGATGATTTACATCTCAAATTGGAGATGCGCCGACTGGAGTTGGAAGCAGATGTTAAGATAAGGCAGATGGACTACGAAATGCGCAAATTGGAATTAGAGACAGAGATGGCGAGGCTGGCCGCTGTCCCTGCAGGCAGATCCTGGGGTGAGTTTTCCACCCCAGGATCTGCCTCTACCTTTGACATTAGCCGGCATATTGCTTTAGTTCCACAAATCCGTGAGTCTGAGGTTGACTCTTACTTTTGTGCATTTGAACGCATAGCAGTGGCTTTGAATTGGCCTAGGGATGTGTGGCCGCTGTTACTGCAGTGTAAATTGTCCGGTAAAGCGCAGGAGGTGATGGGTACTCTCTCTCTCGCTGATAGTCTTAATTACGACATTGTTAAGGCTACTGTGCTCCGTGGGTATGAGCTTGTGCCGGAGGCTTATAGACAAAAGTTTAGAAAGCACTCCAAATCCTCTATAAAAACTTTTATCGAATTCGCTAGAGAGAAGGAGTCTCTCTTTGACAAAAAGTGAATCCATTCTTCTCTAGCTAATAAAAAATCAGTCTTCCCTATCTTCTGAATTACGCTTATAATGTCAGTACAGTAGCCTATGCTTCGCAGGGGGGAGGGGCAGGTAGCCTAAACACGCACACACAGTGACAAAGATTTTCAGCTTGCAGGCAGACACTGGAATACGTTTCTCAGTGACAGAGTAAGGGCTTTGCATAGACGTTTTGTTGCGTTTTTTTTGTGGGACTAGAAAAAAATGCCTGGAATGTAAAATAATGTTATTAACCGGTTCCCATGCTTTTAAAATAACGTTTCTGTTCTGGAACAGTATGGATAACTTTCTTTCCTGGTTCCGTCTCTGTTCCTTGAAATATTTAGTTATTTTCTGGTTTTTGGTTCTGTTCCCTGAACCGGTTCCAACCCCTGATTTAAATATATTTTTTATAAGTAGTTGCTTCTCAGAGCTGTATTCAAATAGTTTTAAAAAGTAGTCATTTTTTCAGATCTGTATTCAAATAGTTGTAGGCACCTCCAAAGTAAATAGTTATTTTCCATAAAGCATATTTAAAACTAAAGTTATCCCAGGTCTGCAACGTACACATCATTCTGTTTTATCATAACCCCTCCGAAGTGGAGGTTAAATCAAAGTGTTAGTGGTCATATCCATTTCACCGAAGTGTATGGGAGGGTAGAGGGTAGGATGTTTCAGTGTGGACATCTACCCTAAATCTAAACCACCCTATCCTGATTCAGAGGGGTTGGGTTAAATGCGGAAGACACATTTCGGTTGAATGCATTCAGTTGTACAACTGACTAGGTATCCCCTGTCCTTTCCCTTCCCCTCCTCCACCGCCTCTCACCGCCTTCTCCCCCCTGTTAGTTGTGTATCTGTAGGGAGGCTGGCTGGCTGGCTGGGAGGGAGCCCTTTGGTCCAGTGTTACATACACTAAGCCTGAGCCCTACTGAGCCTCACAGGACAGAATGCAGCCTCTATGCTGCCACAGAGCACAGCAGAACACAACTCAACTTAATGACATCAGTCACACAGAGGTTGCATCCCAAATGGCACCCTATTCCCTATATAGTGCACTACTTGGTCAAAAGAACACAAATGAACACAGAGGCTCCTATTGATGAGACTGTCGAGTTGTTTAGAATAAAATATATATATATATTTTAACTGGAACATAATCACATGTTCTGACCCCCCAGCCCGAGCCCAGACTAACACCATCTGTCCTCATGAGGTGAGCCCTAGAATGCACCTGACTATGGACGCGGCCATGCCAGATGATGAATCAGGCTTCTCTGGTCGTGTTTACAGTAGTACTCTATGGGCCAGTTTCCTGGACACAGATGAATGCTTTTTAGTTCAGGACTAGGCTTCCCGAGGGCTCCAACAAAGACTATTTGTCTGTGAGCGAGTGAGAGGATGTGATCGGCTAGGGAGCTTTTACAAGCTTATGATTCACACAGGTGTCTGGCCTACAATGGACCCAGTTGTTGAGGCTGGTGTGTCCTCATCTCACCTTTTCAGTCAGAGTGACATTTTCCCTGTGAAAAATAGTCAGTTTGAAAGCTTTTACTGTGACCTGTTACGTCAGTGTGAGTTTGAGCGAGCCGTCACGCTTTTCAAAAATACATGCGTCAAGCAGGCAGGACTCGCCTTGAAGGCCACTGCGTTGACGTATACTTAAAAATTCCACACACACACAAACATATACTGAATTGTTGCACATGTTAAAATAGGTTTAGGAAAAAAAATAAAAGAAGTGGCCAATGCCCTGTACTTGCGGCGAGATGATTGTAAATTTGAATATACTAATTACTACAGGGCCAATGACATTCATTAGCCAACCCCTGGATGTCCACTGTCAGTAATTGGGGATGGCATCTCCTAGCAACACAGGGATTTGATTTCACTCTGATCCTGGCCATCTATTATTTTGATTTTATTTAACCTTTTATTTAACCAGGCAAGTCAGTTAGTTGAAAGCCTTGTTTACAATGACGGCCTTGTTTACATTGACAGCCTTGTATACAATGAAAGCCATCGCTATTGTATATTTGGCCTTTTGATGTGTAGATAATGGTTTGAAGCAGTGGTGGTTGCTGACGGAGGACGGCTCATAATAATGTCTGGGACGGAGTAAATGGAATGGCATTAAACACATGGAAACCATGTGTTTGATGTATTTGATACCATTCCACCTATTCCGCTCCAGCCAATAACACGAGCCCGTCCTCCCCAATTAAGGTGCCACCATCCTGTGCTTTGGAGGCAGTCAGTGGCAGACTGGACAGGTTGTGACAGATTAGGTGGGAGTACCAGCCAGGTATGACATCATAGGTGGAGGAATGTAAAGGGCTTATTTGTGTGGCAGCAGGTTGATCCTGGACAGGCCTGAGAACAGTCCTGTTGGTGAGATCGGCACTGGGCTCGTATTCACAAAGAGTCTCAGAGTAGGAGTGCTGATCTAGGATCAGGTTCCCCTCTGTCCATAGAATCTTAGTCGTAATGACCTAAAAGGCTAAACTGATCCTAGATCATCACTCCTACTTTAAGGCTCTTTGTGAATGCAGGCCCTGATGGTGAGATCAGTTGTGATGGTAAATGAGCCTCATACTCACGGTTGCCAGACTGGGGAGGAGAGTTATAGGCCCTGGGAGAGGAGTGATTCCATATGAGATCAAACAGTGATTTACTTCTAATGGAGAGAGACTGAGAGGGGGAAGGGTTAGAGATGGAGAGATGGGAAGAAAAGAGCAGAGGGAGAGATGCTAAAAGTAGGTGGCAATAAAGGCGATTTGTGTTGGGGTAGAAAATATATGTAACATTTTATATAATACAACCTTGAAAGTGCCCAAGTGAAGCTTCTAGATCCTCTGATCCTTTCCTGCTCTCCCACAGAGACACAGTCTGACCATGTACAGGACCTGTGCCTGAAGACAAAGGTTATGGTTTGAATCATACAATTTTGATGTGATATGACTTCGAAACATGTAATTGAATGGATTATTGACCAACCTAAAAACCAAAGTGTCAGATGCATTGTGCCTACTCTTCCAGGCTGGGTGAGGAAGGTGACATTGAGCGCTTTGCCTGTTCTCTTCTCAAGGTGTTTACCTTGGTGTTGCTTGCTCAGAAGGCCTATATTTTCATGCAGCCGGTTGGAGGTGTATCAGAGGCTGGGGTCAGAGCCATATGCTACCCCTGCCTAATAACTGGATGCCCTTGGGACAGATGCATCTATCCCCCATCCCCAGGCCTGTTATGTCACCCTGCTCCTCTGCTCAGACACAGCTTTCTGGAGAGACCCGGTTGCTAGAGGTTCATAGCTCCACTGATGGTGGTCTGTAACCATGGTGGTCTGTAACCATGGTGGTCTGTAACCATGGTGGTCTGTAACCATAACCCAGCACATAATTCATGTCAAGTGGATATACTGTATCTGTGACATACAGAATTACTACTATCAGCAGAGGTACAGGGTGGAAAATATTGGGGTCATCCTGGGACACAAGGAAGATGTTTCTCACATATCCTTTTGTAGTACCAGACCAGTAGACAATGGGACACTTCTTTTAACTAGACTTCTCTCTTTGCATTTAACAAAGTTCTCCCATAGTCTAAAGCAACCCAGTGTGTTGGTAGCCTACACCTTTATTTGCAAAACTGAACTCCTATCAGTGTGATGTTTCTGAAGACTTGTGGGTTGCATGATGGAATCTTCACTCCCCATCCTGGGTTTTTGATCTGATCATGACCAAAGGGAATTCAACTCTTTTCTTTTGGTGAAGGTATTATTTCATGGTGAACATACACTACATGACCAGAAGTATGTGGACACCTGCATGTTGAACATCTCATTCCAAAATCATGGGCATTAATATGGAGTTGGTCCCCCCTTTGCTGCTATAACAGCCTCCACGCTTCTGGGAAAGCTTTCCACTAGATTTCCGTTCCAATTCATCCCAAAGGTGTTCAGTGGGGTTGAGGTCAGGGTTCTGTGCAAGTTCTTCCACACCGATCTCGACAAACCATTTCTGTATGGACCTCGCTTTGTGCACGGGGGCATTGTCATGTTGAAACAGGAAAGGGCCTTCCCCAAACTGTTGTCACAAAGTTGGAAGCACATAATCGTCTAGAATGTCATTGTATGCTCTAGCATTAAGATTTCCCTTCACTGGAACTAATGGGCCTATCCCAAATCATGAAAAACAGTCCCAGACCATTATTCCTCCACCACCGAACTTTGCAGTTGGCACTATGCATTGGGGCAGGTAGCGTTCTCTTGGCATCCGCCAAATCCAGATTCTTCCGTCAGACTGCCAGATGGTGAAGCGTGATTTATCACTCCAGAGAATGTGTTTCCGCTGCTCTAGAGTCCAATGGCGCCGAGCTTTACGCCACTCCAGCCAACGCTTGGCATTGCGCCTGGTGATCTTAGGCTTGTGTGCGGCTGCTCGGCCATGGAAAACCAATTCATGAAGCTCCCGACGAACAGTGCTGACGTTGCTTCCAGAAGCAGTTTGGAACTCGGTAGTGAGTGTTGCAACCGAGGACTGACGATTTTTACGCGCTACGCGCTTTAGCACTCGCCGGTCCCGTTCTGTGAGCTTCTGTGGCCTACCACTTCGCGGCTGAGCCCCTAGATGTTTCCACTTCACAATAACAGCACTTGCAGTAGACCGGGGAAGCTCTAGCAGGGCAGAAATCTGACGAACTGACTTGTTGGAAGGTGGCATCCTATGATGGTGCCATGTTGAAAGTCACTGAGCTCTTCGGTAAGGCAATTCTACTGGCAATCAATCTAATTGTCTGCATCACTTCCAATCCCCCATATATATTTTGCAAATATAAATATATATATACATATACATACAGTTGAAGTCGGAAGTTTACATACACCTTAGCCAAATACATTCAAACTCAGTTTTTCACAATTCCTGACATTTAATCCTAGTAAAAATTCCCTGTCTTAGGTCAGTTAGGATCACCACTTTATTTTAAGAATGTGAAATGTCAGAATAATAGTAGAGAGAATTATTTATTTCAGCTTTTATTTCTTTCATCACATTCACAGTGGGTCAGAAGTTTACATACACTCAATTAGTATTTGGTAGCATTGCCTTTAAATTGTTTAACTTGGGTCAAACTTTTCGGGTAGCCTTCCACAAGCTTTCCACAATAAGTTGGGTGAATTTTGGCCCATTCCTCCTGACAGAGCTGGTGTAACTGAGTCAGGTTTGTAGGCCTCCTTGCTCGCACACGCTTTTTCAGTTCTGTCCACAGATTTTCTATAGGATTGAAGTCAGGGCTTTGTGCTGGCCACTCCAATACCTTGACTTTGTTGTCCTTAAGCCATTTTGCCACAACTTTGGAAGTATGCTTGGGGTCATTGTCCATTTGGAAGTCCCATTTGCGACCAAGCTTTAACTTCCTGAATGATGTCTTGAGATGTTGCTTCAATATATCCACATACTTTTCCTTCCTCATGATGCCATCTATTTTGTGAAGTGCACCAGTCCCTCCTGCAGCAAAGCACCCCCACAGCATTTTATTTTTTATTTCTTATTTCACCTTTATTTGACCAGGGAGGCCAGTTGAAAACAAGTTCTCATTTACAACTGCGACCTGGCCAAGATAAAGCAAAGCAGTGTGATAAAAACAACAACAACACAGAGTTACAAATGGGATAAACAAAACATACAGTCAATAACACAATAGAAAATCTATATACAGTGTGTGCAAATGTAGTAAGTTATGGAGGTAAGGCAATAAATGGGCCATAGTGCAAAATAATTACAATTTAGTATTAACACTGGAGTGATAGATGTGCAGAAGATGATGTGCAAATAGAGATACTGGGGTGCAAATGAGCAAAATAAATAACAATATGGGGATAAGGTAGTTGGGTGGGCTAATTACAGATGGGCTGTGTACAGGTGCAGTCATTGGTATGCTGCTCTGACAACTGATGCTTAAAGTTAGTGAGGGAGATAAGAGTCTCCAGCTTCAGAGATTTTTGCAGTTCGTTCCAGTCATTAGCAGCAGAGAATTGGAAGGAATGGCGGCCAAAGGAGGTTTTGGATTTGGGGATGACCAGTGAGATATACCTGCTGGAGCGCATACTACGGGTGGGTGTTGCTATGGTGACCAATGAGCTAAGATAAGGCGGGGATTTGCCTAGCAGAGATTTATAGATGACCTGGAGCCAGTGGGATTGGTGACGAATATGTAGTGAGGGCCAGCCAACGAAGCGTACAGGTCACAATGGTGTGTAGTATATGGGGCTTTGGTGACAAAACGGATGGCACTGTGATAGACTACATCCAATTTGCTGAGTAGAGTGTTGGAGGCTATTTTGTAAATGACGTCGCCGAAGTCAAGGATCGGTAGGATAGTCAGTTTTACGAGGGCATGTTTGGCAGCATGAGTGAAGGAGGCTTTGTTGCAAAATAGGAAGCCGATTCTAGATTAAACTTTGGATTGGAGATGCTTAATGTGAGTCTGGAAGGAGAGTTTACGGTCTATCCAGACACCTAGGTATTTGTAGTTGTCCACATATTCTAAGTCAGACCCGCCGAGAGTAGTGATTCTAGTCGGGCGGGCGGGTGCAAGCAGCGTTCGATTGAAGAGCATGCATTTAGTTTTACTAGCGTTTAAGAGCAGTTGGAGGCTACGGAAGGAGTGTTGTATGGCATTGAAGCTCGTTTGGAGGTTTGTTAACACAGTATCCAATGAAGGGCCAGATGTATACAAAATGGTGTCGTCTGCGTAGAGGTGGATCTGAGAGTCACCAGCAGGAAGAGCGACATCATTGATATACACTGAGAAAAGAGTCGGCCAAAGAATTGAACCCTGTGGCAACCCCATAGAGACTGCTATAGGTCCAGACAACAGGCCCTCCGATTTGACACATTGAACTCTATCTGAGAAGTAGTTGGTGAACCAGGCGAGGCAGTCATTTGAGAAACCAAGGCTATTTAGTCTGCCAATGGTTGACAGAGTCGAAAGCCTTGGCCAGGTCGATGAAGTCATTATTGTACATTTATCGGTGGTGATAGTGTTTCCTAGCCTCAGTGCAGTGGGCAGCTGGGAGGAGCTCTTATTCTCCATAGACTTTACAGTGTCCCAAAACTTTTTGGAGTTAGTGCTACAGGATGCACATTTCTGTTTGAAAAAGCTAGCCTTTGCTTTCCTAACTGCTTGTGTATATTGGTTCCTATCTTCCCTGAAAAGTTGCATATCGCGGGGGCTATTCGATGCTAATGCAGTACGCCACAATATGTTTTTGTGCTGGTAAAGGGCAGTCAAGTCTGAGGAGAACCAGGGGCTATATCTGTTGTTAGTTCTGTATTTTTTAAATGGGGCATGTTTATTTAAGATTGAGAGGAAATTACTTTTAAAGAACAACCAGGCATCCTCTACTGACGGAATGAGATTGATATCCATCCAGGATACCTGGGCCAGGTCAATTAGGAAGGTTTGCTCGCTAAAGTGTTTTAGGGAGCATTTGACAGTGATGAGGGGTGGTCATTTGACCGCGGACCCGTTACGGACGCAGGCAATAAGGCAGTGATCGCTGAGATCCTGGTTGAAGACAGCGGAGGTGTATTTAGAGGGTAAGTTAGTCAGGATGATATCTATGAGGGTGCCCATGTTTACGGATTTAGGGTTGTACCTGGTAGGTTCGTTGATAATTTGTGTGAGATTGAGAGCATCTAGTTTGGATTGTAGGATGGCTGGGGTGTTAAGCATATCCCAATTTAGGTCACCAAGCAGTACGAACTCTGAGGTTAAATGGGGGGCAATCAATTCACATAAGATGTCCAGGGCACAGCTGGGGGCTGAGGGGGGTCTGTAGCAAGCGGCAACAGTGAGAGACTTATTTCTGGAAAGGTGGATTTTTTGAAGTTCAGACTGTTTGGGCACAGACCTGGATAGTATGATAGAGCTCTGCAGGCTATCTCTACAGTAGATTGCAACTCCACCCCCGTTGGCAGTTCTATCTAGACGGAAAATGTTGTAGTTGGGGATGGACATTTCAGAATTTTTGGTGGCCTTCCTAAGCCAGGATTCAGACACTGCTAGAACATCAGGGTTGGTGGAGTGTGCTAACGCAGTGAATAACTCAAACTTAGGAAGGAGGCTTCTGATGTTAACGTGCAGAAAACAAAGGCTTTTACGGTTACCGAAGTCAACAAATGATAGCTCCTGGGGAGTAGGAGTGATACTGGGGGCTGCAGGGCCTGGGTTAGCCTCTACATCACCAGAGGAACAGAGGACTAGAATAAGGATACGGCTAAAGGCTTTAAGAACTGGTCTTCTAGTGCGTTGGGTACAGAGAATAAAGGGGGCAGATTTCCGGGCGTTGTAGAATAGATTCAGGGCATTATGTACAGACAAGGATATGGAAAGATATGAGTACAGTGGAGGTAAACCTAAGCGTTGGGTAACAATGAAAGAGATAGCATCACTGGAGGCACCGATTGAGCCGGTCTCGGCGTATATGGGGGGTGGAACAAAGGAACTATTTGAGGCAGTTTGAGAGGGACTTGGGGTTCTACAGTGAAATTGTATAATAAGAACTAACTGGAACAGCAATAGGCAAGGCATATTGACATGGGAGAGAGGCTTAAAGCAATCACAGGTGTTATTAGAGGGAGCTAAGACAACAACTGGTAATGGCGATAAAGTTTGGGCTGAGGCTAAACAGATGAACAGGACAGGGTACCTTGTAAAGGAACAGTCCAGCAGGCATCAGATGTGCAGCTGAGTGATCATAAGGTCCAGTGAACAGCAATATGTGAGTCCGAGAGCAGTTCGAATTGGTACTACAGCACAGCGATCAGGAAGCACGGCTGTCGTTTGCGTGTGCTAGCGGGCCGGGGCTAGCAGATGGATCTTCGTTGTCGTCGCAACGGGAAGCCTGTTGAAACCACAGACGATTACGTCGGCAGACCAGTCGTGATGGATCGGCGGGGCTCCGTGTCGACTCTAGGAGGTCCCGTCCGGTTGACAGAGAGGTAGATAGCCGGGAGATGAGCCTGACCCAAGGCTAGCTCAAGGCTGATTAGCCAACAACAACGTTCATTTGGTTGCAGCTAGCTAGTTGCGATTATCCAGTGTTAAAGGTCCAGTGATTCAGGCAGAAAATCCGATAGGTTCTGGGTCGATAACGCGCTGTGCAGACAGTGCAGACTGGCCGATAATAGTCCAGGCTAGAGCTGGCTGGTAGGTAGTGCAGGCCACGGACAATGGGGAAAAACTGCTAACGGTGGCTAATAGCAAGTAGCTAGTTAGCTGGTTAGCTGGCTACTCCCGTCCGGTAGACAGAGAGGTAGATAGCCGGGATATGGGCCTGCTCGAGGCTAGCTCAAGGCTAACTGATGCTTGCTTCGGGGGCAGTGGTGATTAGCCTACAGCAACATCCATTCGACATCCATTCGGTTGCGGCTAGCTAGTTGCGATCCGGTGTTAAGGTCCAGTGATTCAGTTATTCCGGCAGAAAATCTGATGTTCTGGTTGAAAACCGCTAACGGTGGCTAATAGCAAGTAGCTAGTTAGCTAGTTAGCTGGCTGACTAGTTTCAACTGGAGATTCTAGATAAAGGTGAGTAAATAATAGAATCTGTTCTACATTGAGTGAGGCGGGTTGCAGTAAAGTATATTTATTAGAAGGATGAAAAGTGTGATAGGGAAATATATACGTAAAATACAAAAAAATACAAAAAACTGGCTATTTACATGGACACACAAGAGAACACGACCGCACTGCTATGCCATCTTGGGGGCTGTTCGATGCTATTGCAGTACACCACAGGATGTTTTTGTGCTGGTCAAGGGCAGTCAAGTCTGGGGTGAATCAGGGGCTATATCTGTTCTTAGTTCTGAACTTTTTGAATGGGGCATGCTTATTTAAGATGGAGAGGAAAGCACTTTTAAAGAACAACCAGGCATCCTCTACTGACGGAATGAGGTCAATATCCATCCAGGATACCCGGGTCAGGTCAATTAGAAAGGCCTGCTCGCTGAATTGTTTTAGGGAGCGTTTGACAGTGATGAGGGGTGGTCGTTTGACCGTGGACCCATTACGGACGCAGGCAATGAGGCAGTGATCGCTGAGATCCTGGTTGAAGACAGCGGAGGTGTATTTAGAGGGTAAATTAGTCAGGATGATATCTATGAGGGTGCCCATGTTTACAGATTTAGGGTTGTACCTGGTAGGTTCCTTGATAATTTGTGTGAGATTGAGGGCATCTAGTTTAGATTGTAGGACGGCCGGGGTGTTAAGCATATCCCAGTTTAGGTCACCAAGCAGTACGAACTCTGAGGATAGATGGGGGGCAATCAATTCACATATGGTGTCCAGGGCACAGCTGGGGGCTGAGGGGGGTCTGTAGCAAGCGGCAACAGTGAAAGACTTATTTCTGGAAAGGTGGATTTTTAGAAGTAGAAGCTCAAACTGTTTGGGCACAGACCTGGATAGTATGATAGAGCTCTGCAGGCTAACTCCACCCCCTTTGGCAGTTCTATCTAGACAGAAGATTTTGTAGTTGGGGATGGACATTTCAGAGTGGCCTTCCTAAGCCAGGATTCAGACACTGCTAGAACATCAGGGTTGGCGGAGTGTGCTAACGCAGTGAATAACTCAAACTTAGGGAGTAGGCTTCTGATGTTAACATGCAAGAAACCAAGGCTTTTACGGTTACAGAAGTCAACAAATGATAGCGCCTGGGGAGTAGGAGTGATACTGGGGGCTACAGGGTCTGGGTTAACCTCTACATCACCAGAGGAACAGAGGAGGAGTAGAATAAGGATACGGCTAAAGGCTTTAAGAATTGGTCTTCTAGTGCGTTGGGTACAGAGAATAAAAGGGGCAGACTTCCGGGCATTGTAGAATAGATTCAGGGCATTATGTACAGACAAGGATATGGAAGGATATGAGTACAGTGGAGGTAAACCTAAGCGTTGGGTAACGATGAAAGAGATAGCATCACTGGAGGCACCGATTGAGCCGGTCTCTGCGTGTGTGGGGGGTGGGACAAAGGAGCTATCTGAGGCTGGTTGAGCGGGACTGGGGGCTCTACAGTGAAATTGTATAATAAGAACTAACCGAAACAGCAATAGGCAAGGCATATTGACATGGGAGAGAGGCATAAAGCAATCACAGGTGATATTCGAGAGAGCTAAGACAACAACTGGAAATGGCGACGAAGGTTTGGGCTGAGGCTAAACAGATAAACAGGACAGATAAAGAGGATGGGGTACTGTGTAAAGGAACAGTCCAGCAGGCATCAGCTGTGTAGCTGAGTGATCATAAGGTCCAGTGAACAGCAATAGGTGACTCCGGGAGCAAGTTCGATGGCTGCTATGGCACAGGCGAGCAGGAGGCACGGCTGTTGATTGCGTGTGCTAGCGGGCCGGGGCTAGCCGATGGATCTTCGTGGTCGTCGCAACGGGAAGCCTGTTGAAACCACATCAGGCGATTACGTTGGCAGACCAGTCGTGATGGATCGGCGGGGCTCCGTGTAGACACTAGGTGGTCCCGTCCGGTTGACAGAGAGGTAGATAGCCGGGAGATGGGCCTGGCTCGAGGCTAGCTCAAGGCTAACTGGTGCTAGCTTTGGGACAGTGGTGATTAGCCAACAACAACATCCATTCGGTTGCAGCTAGCTAGTTGCGATGATCCGGTGTTAAAGGTTCAGTGATTCAGTGATTCCGGCAGAATATCCGATATGTTCTGGGTCGATAGCGCACTGTGTAGACTGGCCGATAATTGTCCAGGCTAGAGCTGGATGGTAGATAGTGCAGGCCACGGACAATGGTGAAAACCACTAACGGTGGCTAATAGCAAGTAGCTAGTTAGCTGGCTAGCTGGCTAGTTTCAGCCGGTTCTAGATAAAAAGGTATAAGAAATAATAGAATCCATTCCACATTGGGTGAGGCGGGTTGCAGGAAAGTATATTTAGTTGAAGGATGAAAAGTGAGATTGAGAAATATATACGAAAAAGACAAAAAAACAGGCTATTTACACGAGCACACTACAGAATACACGACCGCACTGCTACACCATCTTGTGTAATGGTGCTGCCACCCCCATGCTTCACGGTTGGGATGGTGTTCTTCGGCTTGCAAGCAACCCCCTTTTTCCTCCAAACATAACGATGGTCATTATGGCCAAACAGTTCTATTTTTGTTTCATCAGACCAGAGGACATTTCAAAAAAAAAATACAATCTTTGTCCCCATGTGCAGTTGCAAACCGTAGTCTGGCTTTGTTATGGCGGTTTTGGAGCAGTGGCTTCTTCCTTGCTGAGTGGCCTTTCAGGTTATGTCGATATAGGACTTGTTTTACTGTGGATATAGATACTTTTGAACCTGTTTGCTCCATCATCTTCACAAGGTCCTTTGCTGTTGTTCTGGGATTGATTTGCACTTTTCGCACCAAAGTACGTTCATCTCTAGGAGACAGAATGCGTCTCCTTCCTGAGCGGTATGACGGCTGCGTGGTTCCATGGTGTTTATACTTGCGTACTATTGTTTGTACAGATGAACGTGGTACCTTCAGGCGTTTGGAAATTGCTCCCAAGATGAACCAGACTTGTGGAGGTCTACATTTCTTTTCTGAGGTCTTGGCTGATTTCTATTGATTTTCCCATGATGTCAAGCAAAGAGGCACTGAGTTTGAAGGTAGGCCTTGAAATACATCCACAGGTACACCTCCAATTGACTCAAATGATGTCAATTAGCCTATCAGAAGCTTCTAAAGCCATGACATCATTTTCTGGAATTTTCCAAGCTGTTTAAAGGCACAGTCAACTTAGTGTATGTAAACTTCTGACCCACTGGAATTGTGATACAGTGAATTCTAAGTGAAATAATCTGTCTGTAAACAATTATTGGAAAAATTACTGTGTCATGCACAAAGTAGATATCCTAACCGACTTGCCAAAACTATAGTTTGTTAACAAGAAATGTGTGGAGTGGTTGAAAAACGAGTTTTAATGACTCCAACCGAAGTATATGTAAACTTCCGACTTCAACTGTACATACACATACACTACCGGTCAAAGGTTTTAGAACACCTACTCATTCAAGGGTATTTCTTTATTTTGGCTATTTTCTACATTGTAGAATAATAGTGAAGACATCAAAACTATGAAATAACACATATGGAATCATGTAGTAACCCAAAAAGTGTTAAACGAATGAAAATATATTTTTATATTTGAGATTCTTCAAATAACCACCCTTTGTCTTGATGACAGGTTTGCACACCCTTGTTATTCTCTCAACCAGCTTCACCTGGAATGCTTTTCCAACAGTCTTGAAGGAGTTCCCACATATGCTGAGCACTAGTTGGCTGCTTTTCCTTCACTCTGCGGTCCGACCCAAACCATCTCATTTTGTTTGAGGTCTGGGGATTGTGGAGGCCAGGTCATCTGATGCAGAAATCTATCACTCTCCTTCTTGGTAAAATAGCCCTTATACAGCCTGGAGGTGTGTTAGGTCATTGTCCTGTTGAAAAACAACTGATAGTCCCACTAAGCCCAAACCAGATGGGATGGCGTATCGCTGCAGAATGCTGTGGTAGCCATGCTGGTTAAGTGTGCCTTGAATTCTAAATAAATCACACAGTGTCACCAGCAAAGCACCCCCACACCATAACACCTCCTCCTCCATGCTTTACGGTGGGAAATACACATGCGGAGATCATCCATTCACCCACACCACGTCTCACAAAGACATGGCGGTTGGAACCAAAAATCTCCAATTTGGACTCCAGACCAAAGGACAAATTTCCACTGGTCTAATGTCCATTGCTCGTGTTTCTTGGCCCAAGCAAGTCTCTTCTTATTATTGGTGTCCTTTAGTAGTGGTTTCTTTGCAGCAATTCAACCATGAAGGCCTGATTCACATAGTCTCCTCTGAACAGTTGATGGTGAGATGTGTCTGTTAATTGAACTCTGTGAAGCATTTATTTGGGCTGCAATTTCTGAGGCTGGTATCTCTAATGAACTCATCCTCTGCAGCAGAGGTAACTCTGGGTCTTCCATTCCTGTGGCAGTCCTCATGAGAGCCAGTTTCATCATAGCGCTTGATGGTTTTTGTGACTGCACTTGAAGAAACTTTCAAAGATCTTGAAATTGTCCGTATTGACTGACCTTCATGTCTTAAAGTAATGATGGACTGTCGTTTCTCTTTGCTTATTTGAGCTGTTCTTGCCATAATATGGACTTGGTCTTTTACCAAATAGGGCTATCTTCTGTATACCCCCCTCTAACTTGTCACAACACAACTGATTGACTGAAACGCATTAAGAAGGAAATAAATTCCACAAATTATTTTTAAGAAGGCACACCTGTTAATTGAAATGCATTCCAGGTGACTACCTCATGAAGCTGGTTGAGAGAATTCCAAAAATATATATATTTTCCTGTATTACTTTCTAACCCTACCACCACTCCCCTAATTGGAGTAAACTAGTGAACAACAATGCTTAGGCCTCTACTTCCAGCTTATAAAAGTATATACATTTATAGACACAGTCTATTTTACAATAGTTATATTTTGTTTGTTTTTACTCCTGTCCTTCCTCTACCCTCAACCTCTCCCATCTATTTCTGATGTCCATCCGGTTTGATTTCTATTTGCCATATATTTCAAACTTTGCTCTTTCACAAAAGTTCTTAACCTATAACCTATATATGTTTTACGGACACAGTATGTTTTACAGTAGTAATCTTGTTGTTATTAGTTGTTACAGTGGCTTGCGAAAGTATTCACCCACCTTGGCATTTTTCCTATTTTGTTGCCTTACAAACTGGAATTTAAATTGATTTTTTGGGGGTTTGTATCATTTGATTTACATAACATGCCTACCACTTTGAAGATGCAAAATAATTTTTTTGGTGAAACAAACAAGAAATAAGACAAAAAAAACAGAAAACTTGAGCGTGCATAACTATTCACCCCCCCCAAAGTCAATACTTTGTAGAGCCACCTTTTGCAGCAATTACAGCTGCAAGTCTCTTGGGGTATGTCTCTATAAGCTTGGCACATCTAGCCACTGGGATTTTTGCCCATTCTTCAAGGCAAAACTGCCCCAGCTCCTTCAAGTTGGATGGGTTCCGCTGGTGTACAGCAATCTTTAAGTCATACCACATATTCTCAATTGGATTGAGGTCTGGGCTTTGACTAGGCCTTTCCAAGACATTAAATGTTTCCCCTTTTTGGTGGGCGGCCCTCTCTTGGCAGGTTTGTTGTGATTCTATATTCTTTCTATTTTTTTATAATGGATTTAATGGTGCTCCGTGGGATGTTCAAAGTTTCTGATATTTTTTTATAACCCAACCCTGATCTGTACTTCTCCACAACTTTGTCCCTGACCTGTTTGGAGAGCTCCTTGGTCTTCATGGTGCCGCTTGCTTGGTGGTGCCCCTTGCTTAGTGGTGTTGCAGACTCTGGGGCCTTTCAGAACACTGAGATCATGTGACAGATCATGTGACACTTAGATTGCATACAGGTGGACTTTATTTAACTAATTATGTGACTTCTGAAGGTAATTGGTTGCACCAGATCATATTTAGGGGCTTCATAGCAAAGGGGGTGAATACATATGCACGCACCACTTTTCCGTAATTTCTTTTGAAATAAGTTATTTTTTTCATTCCACTTCACCAATTTTGACTATTTTGTGTATGTCCATTTCATGAAATCCAAATAAAAATCTATTTAAATTACAGGTTGAATGCAACAAAATAGGAAAAACGCCAAGGGGGATGAATACTTTTGCAAGGCACTTTATATCCCTCATCTGCACAAAATTGAAAGGTCTCGCTCACAACCCCTGCTCACAGACACACATTGGTTCTGGGATATGCAACCATTTCCTTTCTCACTCACTTAACTCCACACTTTTCCAAACACAAAAACACACACCACACCTTCCATCACAATACATCCACACATACCCACATACTGTGCCTTCTATGTCTTTTGTTTGCTGTGTTTTTATCTCCACCATGTTGATTGAGTACTTTTGTGTTCCAATTAGTTATATTTTAAGATGTATTATTTTGCTAGTTATCCTTTCATCTAAATACAATAAATGGAACATGTAATACTAATTATTTTACATCATTCCCTATCCTGAAAGGTACAGTGTAGTTGTACTATATTTTATTTTATAATAGTTTTATTTTATTGCTTTTCTATCTATATTCTACTGCCAGTGTTTGTCTATGGAGATTGCATGGCTGTGTGCTCGATTTTGTACACCTGTTATCAACAGGTGTGACTGAAATAGCCGAATCCACTAATTTGAAGTGGTGTCCACATACATTTGTATATATAGTGTACCTGCTGTATTTTAACAAATACATTTGTTTCTTATTAGGGTCCCAATGTATGGAAGGAAATTGGATTTGAGTGCTAGCTGTTGACATCAAAGTGCTCCAGATCCCACTGTGCCCCATGTGGCTGGTGTTTGCAAAGGGAGCAATATATGAAATAGCTTAGAGTCTCTGTTCTCTTCTTTTTTTGATGTGGGTAGGGAGATGAAAAATGTTAAATGCTTTTTCTTCTGTTCGGTGTTTGGTGGTGGTGGGTACACCAACCTTTCTTCTTCAAAGGTGTGAGTCAGAATACGACATTTATGACTCAACGGGCTCAGCCGGCGTCTCTTGTGTCACATGGCATGGCATGAGCATTTAAAAGGAGCAATTCAGAAAACAATTTTGTATAATATTGGACTGTAGACAAGCTTTTTTTTATTATTTAGTCATTTCAGAGACTCATTGAAAAACATAAAGTCTATCGAAACACTTTTAAGCAGGGGGTTGATTGTGGATATAAAATGAACCCTAACCCTAACGTGACGTGGTACTGGTCGGGTGTGTACTGACACTATGACGTCTCTTTCCAAGTGCGAGGTGCACAATAATATTGAGTGTACGATCCCAGAAATATTGCATGGTTAGGATCCGCACACACATTTCAGAAATTAACTCTCACCTCCCGCTGGAAATTACCCGAAAACACCTATTTTCGTGCAGCGAGTCAGTGTGGTTGCGTGCACTTTATGATTTCATAACCTGGTTTCCTGTCAGAACTGAATGGATCACCTAATGAGCCTGCCAGTTTCTAAATCAAGTGTCAACTCCCTTCCTCTGTCCGGGATACACTATTGTGAAAATCAAACACACTTCTTCAGAACTCTCTCTCTCTCTCTCTCTCTCTCTCTCTCTCTCTCTCTCTCTCTCTCTCTCTCTCTCTCTCTCTCTCTCTCTCTCTCTCTCTCTCTCTCTGGAAATTCCACTATCTGTTATTGATTGGATCCTGACCTTCAGGCCTCCATTGCTGTGGTCACGTCATTGATTTCATAACGTGTCACATGAAGAAGTGTTTGTGGAAATGGGAACACAAGATAGAGCTGTGATTTTGGAACAAGTTCCTGGAAGAAAGATACAAGTTAGGATGCTGATATGACCAGGAACAGAAGTGCTTTGTAGTGTGTGTGTGTGTGTGTGTGTGTGTGTGTGTGTGTGTATGCGTGTGTGCGTTTGTGTTTTATAAATAAATGGACTCATTTTGTGTCCGTCAAATCAAATAAAATCAAATGTATTGGTCACATACACATGGTTAGCAGATGTTATTGCGAGTGTAGCGAAATGCTTGTGCTTCTAGTTCCAACAGTGCAGTAATATCTAGCAAGTAATATCTAACAGTTCCACAACAAATATCTAATACACACAAATCTAAGTAAAGGAATGGAATAAGAATATATAAATATATGGATGAGCAATGTCATTGTCAGAGCAGCATAGGCTAAGATGCAATAAATATTATAGAATACAGTATATACATATGAGATGGGTAATGCAAGATATGTAAACATTATTACGATAGTATAGAATACAGTATTTTTATTTTACCTTTATTTAACTAGGCAAGTCAGTTAAGAACAAATTCTTTATTTACAATGACAGCCTACGCCGGCCAAACCCGGACGACGCTGGGCCAATTGTGCGCCGCCCTATGGGACTCCCAATCACGGCTGGTTGTGATACAGCCTGGAATCGAACCAGGGGGTCTGTAGTGACGCCTCAAGCACTGAAATGCAGCGCCTTAGACCGCTGCGCCACTCGGGAGCCGAATACATATGAGTATATACATATGAGATGAGTAATGCAAGATATAAACATTATTAAAGTGGCATTATTAAAGTGACTAGTGTTCCATTATTAAAGTGACTAGTGGCCAGTGATTTTCAAGTCTGTATGTAGGCAGCAGCTCCTCTATGCTAGTGATGGCTGTTTAACAGTCTGATGGCCTTGAGATAGAAGCTGTTTTTCAGTCTCTCGGTACCAGCTTTGATGCACCTGTACTGACCTCGCCTTCTGGATGATAGCGGGGTGAACAGGCAGTGGCTCGGGTGGTAGTTGTCCTTGATTATCTTTTTGGCCTTCCTGTGACATCAGGTGCTGTAGGTGTCCTGGAGGGTAGGTAGTTTGCCCCCGGTGATGCGTTGTGCATACCGCACCACCCTCTGGAGAGCCCTGCGGTTGTGGGCGGTGCAGTTGCTGTACCAGGCGGTGATACAGCCCGACAGGATGTATCACCGGGGCTAACCCCGGCACATTTACATGGATGTTGCATTATTGTAATATTGATGTTAATTAATGTGCACTGTCCCCTATAAATAAATAAATACTGTCAGCCTGAAGAAGAGGGATGTCATTCTGTTCTGTATATTATCATCCATTCCCAGGTGGATGTTCCAATGTTCTGGAGACATTCTTCACTCTGAGAGCTAGTTTGGATCAACATGATTAGGGCCCAGTAATTCTATGTAATTGACAGTTGAGTACTGTTTCGCACCATCCCAACAAGTTAGAACATTAATTCTGTTCAAGTTTAACATTTCAAGTTTTATTAGTTGTATGTACGGGATACATATGGTATACACCATCCAACGAAACGCTTGCTTGTAGGTTCCTTCTCGACAATGCAACAACAATAAGAAATAATACAATATAAGAATACGAACATAAAGTAAATGGCTCAAGTAGAATAGAATAAACATTTTAGCATAAATATAATACAGGAAGGCACCATTTATAGTCCAATATTTACACGTGTTTTGGGGAAGGGGATATTGGGGGGCAAGTGTTTTTAAATTGTGCTGTATTTAGCTATCATAATAAGAGTCTGGTAGCAGCAGTTGTGGTGTGTCTGTAGCATGAATGTATATGTGTGTGTGTGTGTGTGTGTGTGTGTGTGTGTGTGTGTGGATGTGTGTATGTCTGTGTGGGTGTGTGTGTGTATGTGTGTGTGTGTGTGGATGTGTGTATGTCTGTGTGTGTATGTATGTGTGTGTATGTGTGTATGTCTG